>NC_033803.1:21934776-21942944 GCF_001876935.1 Asparagus officinalis
ATATAATATTATATATATATATATTAGTAATAATAAGTATAATAATAGTATATATATATAGTATATATACGTACTATATAATATCATATGTTATAGTTATATAATATAAATCAGCAAAAAATATGTCGTGCTTTGCATGGTGTTCACACTAGCCTATATACTTTTTGGAGGATCCAAAGAAGCACAGCTCATGCTACAATGAATTACTGTAGCATAAACAGCATACACGCCCGACCCTCCGTACTCGAAGTTATTATTCATGCTATTGTTCATGCAACAATGATTTACTTTGCTTGTTTGTACCTGCACTTCTATATCATGTCTATTATATTTATTCCTTTTATTTTGCTTGTTTGTACCTACACTTCTATTTGGTTCTACTAGAGGATATTACTGTGATTGGTGAAACATGTTTATGCACAGTGTGGATGCATGGCAGGTTTGACATCTCTAGTTTCACCTTGGACTGCAGCCTTGTGTGAACCTAGGGGCGTCACAGTAATAACTTGGTCTTCAATTTTATTGATACTAAAAATATTTTACAAGAAGGCTCTTAAACTCTCAAACTCTTTTTACATATGCTTATAAAAGAACTGCACTCAGAAAAAACTTACAGACACATACCCTCTACCTTCGTTTAAATAAACTTCAGAGGGAATCTTGTTTGTTACAGACAATGACATAATCTTTATTTTTACACAGTACAACCATTAACTTTATACAAGCACATTATTTTATATAAAATTGTCACTTTCATTCTCATTGAAATCTTCTTCCCGTTCAACATATTGAAAGTGACCTTTTGCATTATTTTGCTCTTCGTATAGCTACTTTATGGAAATGGATTCCTTCTGTCTCTTAATTATATCTCCGATGCTTCAAGAAATGTCTAGATTAAATTACCTTTCCTTTTAGATCTGTAGGTTGAATATCATTCAAATTGCCCATGGTTGCATTCCGCATAGTATCAATATCATCATCTGGATCTTGTGCATATGAAAGAGTTATATCTTCTGAGCCTGTGCTTTTATTTGACTTAGTATCACTAGTGTCAAATGCCTCAAAAACTGATTTTTCATATATTCTAAGCATTTACTCATTTTTCTCAGCCTAATTCTTGGCGTACAATTGCAAAAAGGGGTAATAGCAACAGTCCATCCACTTTATTTTATAAAGGATAAACGATCTAATCAGCAAGGAAGATACTCCTGAACCCTTTACCTCAATTGTTAAAAGAGAAATAGAATGGATTACTAAATAACAGAGTGATATAGTAATTTATTTAGAGCAAAAGGATATTCCTCTAATAAATGACATTGACAAAATAAGACAGAAATATCTTAATAAAACTTATTATCCAACTTTGTCTATAAAGTCAAGAGCTTGGATGAAAACCCTTATAATAAAAAAGGGCATGGAAATAACCTATTTCTGGAGTAATGACAATCATAGTCTTCCACCCAGCTTCAGCAAATGCATCATTCAAGAAGTCATAAGTGTTTGGGTCAAAAGTTGATGTTTTTATTACCTTGAATCTATTACAACTTTAATCGTTACAATAAACTCAAATGAATAAAAAAATTGATCTTTTTATAAGATCTCTTTTACAATAAAAAATGAAAGATTACAACTCTTGTAAAACTACACGCGGATCCTATTTATTAGTCTCTGTTTTGCATGGATCTTTGCCTGTACCGGGGGCGTTGATATCCGTGGACCGTCGCGGATCAGATCCGGTTGACAGAAAATTAACAGAGCTCCTACTTTACCAAGGAAGTATTCGTTTGAAGCTCTGAAATTGACCAAGCGAAATCAGTAGCTCTTCTCGAGATTAAGACCAAGTCTAATCTCGAGGAACGGACGGATGGGGCTTCAGATCTCTCGAACTCTCCCTCTTTTTACTGAAGAACTTCACCGAGATCAGTTAGCCTCCTCTGAAATTCATACTCCCTTGCTCTCTGTTTGTGGAAAAATTTGAAGTAAAAGAAATGAAGGAAAATTGATTTGTATTCCTTTAATCTCAATTACAATTGGATTTCCTTATTACAAAAGAGAGGAGAATGAATTTGATTCTCCCCTTTGTTTAAAACCGGGTTCTTCTTGGTAGCGATGGAATGCCTCCTTCGAATGACCGCGTCGAATTCGCTCTCCGTTGACGATCCGATCGTCTTGTCTCACGGGAACGATTAACTTGTATGACAAGTTTGATTTAGAACTCTTAGCGAGTTTAAGAACTCAGAATGAGTTGAAAACTCTGAAAAGAGTTGTTGAGAACCGAATAATCGATTGGTGTAATTAACTCGCGTTGCAAGTTTAATTAAGAACTCTTAACGAGTTTAAGAACTCAGAGCGAGTTGAAACTCTGTAACAGAGTTGTTAGAACCAAAAATTCGGTTAATAGCCAAGTAGATTTTCTATTGTTGAAGGATTCTTCGAGATTTGATCTTTGAAATCTGACTGAAATCTCCAATCTCCAAAGATCTCAGCCTCAACGCCCTAAAGATCTGATATGAACTGCCTTTGTGCAGTTTTGATACTGAAAGATCCAACCTTGTGCGGTCTTCTTGATCTCCAAATCTCCAACCCCTTACTCAGTTGAGTAATGCGGTTATTTATAGGGGGATAAGGGGTGTAACTGACCCTAGATCCGCTCCTAAGTGGGCGAAAATCCCTCAAAACGTGGGATAAACAGTTTTGAGGCCGTTCAGCTTGAGTTTGAACAAGTCAAACGCCTAAATTGGCGTTCTGGACCTTAACTCTGCGTCTTAGACTTGAGACGCAGAGTTGGGTGTTTGCTGGGAACTGAAAACGCAAGGGCCGCTTGCGTTTTGGGTCTTAACTCTGCGCTTCAAATTTGAGACGCAGAGTTGGGTATCTACAGATGATTGAAACGCACAGGCCGCTTGCGTTCTGGGTTTTAACTCCGTGCTGTAGAGTTGAGTGTCTGCTGAAAAACGCACAGGCTGTGTGCGTTTTGAGTCGAGAAGCGCAGAAGTGGACTCTGCGTTTAAGAGAGGTTGTTGACTTGTAACCTCATCTATTACAACATCACGAAGACTAATGCTCATTGATCTTTGCTTTAGCTATTATAGGGTGTGAAAGCCGTCAGATTGTAACTCTCACAGTTGGTTGTGAAGGCTACTGAATAGAGTTTTCATCAGTTGTCGGAAGTGTCGTTGAATTATAACTCTTCTCGATCTATGTGAAAAGTCCTATGTTTGCAGCTTTCGTTTGTTGACATGAAAGTCATCTGATTGTAACTTTCGTTGTTGAAGCTTGATGGGGATCAACTATCTATTATGATTTTTAGACAGCCTACAGAATCCCCTCCAAAGTTTTCAAAAGTTCACGGTTGACTGGGACAAATTTTCAAAATACTTTGGATCCTAAAATTTAGTTGGTTGGTTGTTCACTCCATCTGATTTGAAGACATTACGAACCTGGTTGTTGGAATGTTGAAAATCTGTTTCCTTGAACCAAACAAGGTAACTTTTGAGTCTTGATGATAATGAACTTAGTCAAACAAGCTAAAGCCCAAATCATTGCTGATTATTTTGCCCAGGTGTCTGAAATACTTTACTCAATCTACGATGAGGTGTTTTCATCAGATTTTGTCTGGATCCTTTAGATACTCCACTTGATCTGCGATGAGGTGTATTCATCGGATCTCGTCTGGATCCTTAAGATACTCCACTCGATCTGCGATGAGGTGTATTCATCAGATTTCATCTGGATCCTTTAGATACTCCGCTCGATCTGCGATGAGGTGTATTCATCGGGTCTCGTCTGGATCCTTAAGATACTCTGCCCGATCTGCAATGAGGTGTATTCTTTTATCCAAAGAGTTCTTGTAGGAATTCATGAACCTGTAAGGCGTAGCTGCAAGAGTTGGGTAAGAGAGAGCCAAGGACATTGAAGCAACCATAGAAACATCAGCTGCAAACTTGTCAATGAGGTCATCCTCAGTGAGTTTGAGCACCTCTGGGATTAATACAGATCCATTGTCATAGACAGAGAGAATCACAAGCCCGTATAAGAAGGGCTTTATCCCAAGTTCAGTCAGAAGGGCGACCTCAGAGGAACCCATTTTATCCCCTTTCTTGATCAGATCAATTGGGGTAACGAGTTGTGCGCAGCTTCTGTCTTCATTAATCTTCGTTAGGATGTTAAGCCACTCAGAAGGATGAGGTGCGTGTTGCTCCTGTCTTCATTAATCTTTGTTAGGATGTTAAGCCACTTAGAGGGATGAGTTGTGCGTTGGATCGTGTCTTCATTAATCTTGGTGAGGATGTTAAGCCACTTAGAGGGATGAGTTGTGCGTTGGATATTGTCTTCATTAATCTTGGTGGGAATGTTTAGCCACTTAGAAGAATGAGTTGCGCGTCAGATTGAGTTTGACTGTTTCAGCGTCGCTGATTATAACCTGTCTGTACCCATCCAATAGACTCCCCAGCGGAGTCATTTGTTTCTTCTCGACTTTGATCACCTTGATAGCTGAGACCAGCTTTCCTCTATTAATTTACAGCTAAGTCTTGATTTTAATCGTCGAGAAATTTATTTGGTAGCTCTAAAACGCCCAAGTGGACTCCTATGCTTGAGAATCAAAATGCAGAGTTAAACTCTGCATTCAGAAGTTCAACCAACGCGGGCGCACGGGCCGTATTCGGCGGGATTCTGGGCCTAGAATCTCACCCCGATTCGACAGCTTACAGCTGTCTATAAATAGACCACTACGGTCAAATCAAAAGTCACCTGGCTTTCTATCTGTCTCTTTTCAAAAGATTTTAACGAAGATTCTTCGTTTTGAACTCCGGCGAACCCTGTTCATCTTCTCCAACCATCATCTTCAATGGGTCCTAGGAAGAAGACTGTCTCCCGTTCCAAGTTCACCTATGCCGCTGCTCAGAGCTCTCGGCCAACCTCGCCCGTCAGCGGTGATGCAACCTAGTCTGGTGCACCGCCGGTGCAAGCTCCTCTCGTCGGTGGTAAGCATCGACATCCACGACCATAAAACTTGCGTCGGCAAGATCTGAGCAACGAGGAGACTTGTTCCGATGTTATAAAACAGAGTTAGAACTCTGCGTTTTGAATTCGAAACGTTGGGGATCTGACTCCTGTGCTCGAATTTTGTAACGCAGAACTTAAACTCTGCGTTTGAGTATCTAACACAAAGTCTGACCTCTGTGTTAATAAGATTTAACGCAGGGTCTGGACTGTGCATTCAAATGCTTAACGCAAGGTTCGACCTCTGCATTGATAAGAATTAACACAGGATCTGAACTTTGCGTTTGAATGTTTAACACAAGGTTTTGGCCTCTGCGTTGATAAGATTTAACGCAGGGTCTGAACTATGCGTTTGAATGCTTAACGCAAAGTTTGACCTCTGTGTTGATAAAATTTAACGCAGGGTCTGAACTGTGCATTTGAATGTTTAACGCAAGGTTCGACCTCTGCGTTGATGTGATTTAACGCAGGGTCTGAACCGTGCGTTTGAATGTTTAAACGCAAGGTTTGACCCGTGTGTTTGAACGAGCTTATTCTTCCAAGGATTTGACTAAGGTTGCCTTCATTTTATTTTTATGCTGACTGACTAAATGTTTTTCCTCTTTTGCAGTGCCTTATACCCGCGAACCTCTCACACTTCGTCATCACTTTGGGCATGAGGGTGGCGTAGATTTGAACATGCAGTTCAACCTGCGTCAAGAGCTCCTAATTTTTCAGGATGCCAACAAGGATCGTGTTACCCTGATCTCCCATCCAAGCCCGGCTGTACTCAGGATTTTGGTGACAGATGCTAAATTTGAAACCGACGTCAAAAAAGAGATCGTGACTGGCGGTCATTATAAGTGGTTGAGGCAAATAGGAGATCGCCACTTCTTCCTCCCTGATATGCATAAGATGTTTCCTATCGCTTATTATCAGTGTGCTTTTGTCCCTCGACATATGAATTGGGACCTTGTCAGGGAGCAGGATGGGGTAGCTGTTGGGGCTTTGACCTACACAGGCGTACACACTGTAGGTTACAACCGCCAGGTGCCAGCTTTCGAACCCTGCCTATTCTCAAGGGGATATCCCGTTGGAGAAACAGCTAGCATAGCCAACACTTTCATGCGGAGATTTTTGGCTGTAAAAGGGGAGTTCCCCCCTTCAGTAATCAGAACTCCCTGATAGGTTCATTCTTCCAGAACGGGGTGGTGGGCAAGAATGACAGAGTTCATGCTGACAGAGCTAGAGGGATCATTGACTCTATCTGGGCTCAGTTGCCCTATAATGGATACCAGATGTGGCATTGACTACAACTATTATAATTTTTTTGCTGTTCTGGAGAAATACAACCCGGAGACGTGTATATTCTTCACACCTGTGGGGGAATTAGGGTTTGCCCTCCATGAAATGTATGACGTTTCGGGTCTTCTTTTTGAGACTTGCCCTATGAGGAGTTCATCTCAGGGTCAAATGAGCTTAGGATTTTGAAGGAGATGCATCCTGACGTCTATGACACTTTATGGGAAGTAATGTGTCATTTTTAAATCTGTACCCAATTGACGGGGACATGAGGACGTGATATAAAGCAGCTATTCTGGGCTGAATATCTATTCCAAAATTTGTCTCACAAAACTGCCTCTTTGTCTCGTCGGAGTGTGAGCACCTCTGAGATGATCCAGGCTTTAATCAACGATGCTACGGCCCATTATGTCAACGAGGGATTAGAAGATGATTTCCCTGCGCAGACTAAATTTGAAAGTTTCCACCACCAGGTTGTTGTGCCTATCTCTGACATGGCCTTGTTGGCGGGTTTTCTCATGCTTTGGTTGAAACGATGTGTCATCCCTACGAGGCCCATAGATGCTGTAGTAATAGAAGTGGTCTACCCAGCTGTTCTCTTGGCCTATGGGAAGTCTGTGAATCTGCTTTCAGCTATGACGTGCTGTCTGCAGCATGGTTTGAGGGAGCTATATCTTGAATTTATTCAGGTGAAAGAGACAGGCTCTGGAGAAAAGAAGAGTTTGTTAACTCCAAACCCTCGAGTTCCCCTGTCGTACACCTATTTGATGGCATGGTATGTATCCCACTGTCCCCTTTTGATGAGTGCCCCATCTCCCTCGGACGAAGGATTCATCCCTTTTGTACAGAGACTGGAAGGAGCTACTTGGGAAGGCACATATGTAGTGAGGGTTCGTCAAATTTTGTCGAGAGACCTCAATTATCACCTATTCTGCTGTTTCCCAGACTTTGAAGGCGGTGGCTATGGGCAAGTGTTCCAGGATACAGCTGGCCCGGATGGTTTTACCCGTTTAGATGGAGGGGTCTTCCACTGGCTATTGAACATTAGACCATGTTATCTTCTCCTTAGGCAAGGTGATAAATGTATAATTGAGCCGTATCAACCGTACCGATTTGCTCAACAATTTGGATACGATCAATTATACATCGGGAATCCCCAGAGTCGGCTTGTAATTATTGGTAACATATACAAAGGGGCTCGGGCCTGGTACTACTCCACCGCAGGCTGCACTGGAGCTACCTTTAGGTTACCTCACAAGACGCCCAATTCTATCCTCTCCATAGCTTTCTGTAACTGGTATCACACAGCTTCCAAGATACCTGATTACAAGTTGAATTTGTCGGGGTTACGGGAAATTAGAAAGATGTAGTAATCCAGAAGAGGATCCCGGGTATCTCGTCTGAAGGGAATCAATGAGTTCTTATCTTATGAAGATAAGGCTGAAGAAGGAGAAGGAGATCTGGGACCAGAGAGTGCTCCAGTAGCGAGCCCTAAGGCTGTTGAAACTCCAAGAACCAGAGCAGCTGGAAAGAGGGCTCTTACCGAAGAAGAAGCAGTTCAATACGAGAAACATACTCGTAGGAAATTATTAGTAGACCCTCCTTCTCAGAAACTAATGGTGAATACTTTCAAGTCTGCTGGGAGAGAGGAGGAACAAGAATCTGCTGTTGCAAATCGTTCCCTCCACACAGGACTTCGCTCTGGGGGTCCTGCTTTTTCTAGTGAATTTTCTTCTTATCATCCTTTGGATCAAGAAGAGGGCGGGGATGAGTCATTGATTGGGGATGTGGAGTCCTCTCTTACCATTGACCCTATCATTTCACCATTTCCAGGTCAGGCTTCAGATGCTACTCTTCTGACTGCAGAGACGTCACTTGCAATG
>NC_033803.1:21942959-21986169 GCF_001876935.1 Asparagus officinalis
AGACGAAAGTCAATCTCATGCTGCTTCTGTGTTACTGCCACAGACGGGGGCTACTATTCCTAGCCCAGCGACTGGCATTATGACTAAAGCGGATGCAACTGCAAGTTCTCCTTGATTATCGACCGCGGATGATGAGGAACCGTTAGACTATGGGACCTCTTCCTGTAGCGATGATGCTAATGAGGAGGAAGGTGATGGTGATGATAATTCCACCGGCTGGGCTGATCCGCCACCACCTTCTTCTGACAAGGCGTCTGCTTATGTTCCTTCTTCCCCTCTTGGTAAAGATTACTCCTGCTGGTTTCTCTAGACTTTTCTTCCTTTTGTGCTAACTACTCTTCTATGTAGGTTCTCCAACTCGCGAGGCCGCTGATAAGACTTTGTCTCCCAAATAGCAAGCAGCAGCTGTCTCTCTCCCCGAGCCAACGCCGGTAATGACTACTTCTTTACCAGAAGAATCCCCCCGCTAACGATTTCTCTTAAGTCTGTGAGAATAGAGAGCGCTGAGTTCAGCCCAGGCAGGGGCGCTCATGATTCTTCCTTCAAGTCCTTCATAACTGGATATTTCTATGGCTTCTCCGGCTTCTTCACGATCGTCGCCAACAGTTCTGGCGCCAGTGTCCACCATTTTAGGCTCTCCGATTACATCTCATGTAACATCTCTAAGTCGAGTATTCATTCCCTCCATGCTTAAAATTCTCATACGACCCTTAGAGGATACGATGAAGATGGCAATTGAGGGAGTCAGTGCCGGACGAGCTTCATTTGATTCTTTTAAGCCTATACTTATGCACTTTTTTGAACGGCATTCGATATGTTGATGACGCTCGCTGGTTTCAGCACTATTCAGAGAATATTTCTCAATTGGAGAAGGATCTGAGGGCTTTGGAGGAGTTTCACGGTGCTGATATTGCTGCCCAAATCATATTAACCTTCGATGATCTCAGGGCTGAAGCGACTCGCTGACATGAAGTTCTTCAAGAGAGTATCACTGAAAAGGAGCTTGAGATCGCATCCTTACAGGGGCAATGTTTTCAAAAGCAACAGGCTGTAGTTGCTTCTAATACTGCCATACAAACATCTCGTGCAGAAATTGATCGACTCAAGGTGGAGTTGGCTCGACACGAGGCTGAGCTCGCGCGAGAAAAAGAGATTCTGAAAAGGCTCACACTAGAAAGCGTGAAGACCTACACCACCTATCGTTCGTCAGTCCAGGATCTTGAACTTATCCAAAAGGAAGCTATCACAATGACACCGGATGAGAACAAACTTAAGAAGAGAGCTGAGGTACTGGTACAGGCCGCTCATGAGGAGAAGCTATTGTAGGCAATAAAAATTGCCTTTAATCCTTATCAGAAAAGTTCAGAACAAAACTGCTAAAACCTCGCCCGAAATAGCAGAAAAAGGGGAAAACACAGATATCTCCCAAACCGTAAGGAATTTGGCAAAACAGAGGAAGCGAACCGAAGCCTTTGGCTTGATTCGGATGACTCATCTCGTCGAGATAGACGATTTTCATATATAATTCGTCCAATTCCGACTTACGGTTTGAAAGTTACGGCCTATTCTTCGATCCAAGCTCAGGAGCTCGCCTGCAGCTCGAATTTCGCCTGCACGATCAAGACCCAAGTCTGCCTGCGCACCTGAGCTCGACTGCAGACCCAGTTTGCCTGCAAGCTCGCCTGCAGACCCAAGTTTGCCAGCAGACCCGAGCTCGCCTGCACACTCAAGCTCGCCTACAAACCCAGCTCGCCTGCAGACCCGAGTCTGCCTAGCCCGCCTGCAGACCCAGCTCGCCTGCAAGCTCGCCTGCAGACTCTGCTCGCCTGCAGACCTAAGTCTGCCTGCAGTCCCAAGCTCGCCTGCAGACCCAAGCTGCAGACTCGCCAGCTCACTGTCAACTGCCCACTGGGAGCATGGGAATAGTTACATCAGTGGTCAAATCCCACAAATCAAGGGAGAGGGCACAGTACCCCAAGACCGTCAAGCGGCCGCTCACAGTACGAACGATTGGGCAGGTGTCGAGTCGGCCTGAACATTCATAAATGCAGCTCACCTCGGCTGTCCGACGCCTGCAAACCCAGTTCGCCTGCTAGCTCGCCTGCAGACCCAAGTCCGCCTGCAGTCCCAAACTCACCTGCAGACCCAGTTCGCCTGCAAGCTCGCCTGCAGACCCAAGTCTGCCTGCAGTCCTAAGCTCGCCTGCAGACCCAAGCTGCAGACTCGCCAGCTCACTGTCAACTGCCCACTTGGAGTATGGGAACAGTTACATCAGTGGTCAAATCCCACAAATCAAGGGAGAGGGCACAATACTCCAGGCCCGTCAGATGGCCGTCCACAGTACGAATGAGCGGACAGGCGCCGAAACAGCCTGCACCCTCATAAATGCGGCTCACCTCAGTTGTCCAGGTGAAGGGACGAGAGCCGCCAACGCTCGGTGGTTGGTCAGATCCACGCAAGCATCTGACAGCCGTTGTCACGCATACGAGGAGGGGCTTTCCCACTCCTATGTAGCGTGATGCAGAGCACAGCTCTTCGAATGACCATTGACGGTACGAATGAACAGCAGGACGTCTCCGAACAACGTGTGGTCACATCCCATAATTCAAGGAGCAGTCAAGCTATCTCCCTCACCTCTATTAGTGGTCAAATCCCATGAATCAAGGGAGAGCCCATGCCATCCCTTGCCTGTTAAAACCCATCTTCAGCAGCATGAAGAAGGGGGATTGGCCGTTGCATATTCTGCTGGCTAATCTCCCAAAGGTTGAACCTGGACCTTTGCCAAAGGCTCCCTCATTTGAGAACCGAAGCTCCGGCTCCGGCATCAACTTCGATCGGATCGTCCAAGGGAAGCAGACTCGGCACGAGCACCGAGCGAGGCGTCCTATCGCCACCGAGGAACCCACGTTAAACAAGGAGGGCCTTTCCCTCCGCTTCTGTTGTAAATATTTGATCATTAGTTTGTAATAAGCTTTCTTATAAATACAAACGAAACTCCTTTCTTCGGAAGAATCAAATTTTCACCCTACAGAAGATGGCGACCACAGTGGGAGAATCCGTTCATTCAGATGAATTGGTGGTGGCGCAGTCTGACGAAGTTGCTGCAGGGACTACTGTTGAGTCCCTTGTGATCAAATTCGAAGGGTACTTACAATCGTCCTCTTCTCGCAGCAATACATCTCGCGATGGTTGCAGAGTCGTGCGGGTGGCCCAGCCCCAAGAGGCTGAGGCAACCAAGCCTGAGGGATCTACCCAAGCCGAGGCAGGGGGTTCTTTTCCCCCCGAACCAGTTGAGGCCGAGCCGAGATTCGAGAATGCAGGTCTAGGGGCTGCTGAATGGGTCGATGAACGATCCTCGCAGACCCCTGTGCAAGAGGAATCAACCATTTGTGTCGACGCAGAATACGTCTCCGTCGTCGACATGAACGCTCCTCGTTCAAAAAGATCCAAACAGCGGCGACGAAAAGCTCTCGCTCGTCTCGAGGCACAATCCCTCATCCCCCACGACAGCCTGAATTATTATTCAGGCTTGAGGCGAATCAACCTCTTGAGCCAGGTTCCCATTTTTGGCGAACCGCTCGAATCGGGCGAGCCTAGCAGTTTAGGCGAACCCATCTCTTTGAGCCAGGTTCCCAGCTTCGGCGAACCGCTCAAATCAGGCGAGCCTAACGGTTTAGGCGAGCCCCACATCTTGAGCCAGGTTTCCATTTTTGGCGAACCGCTCAAATCGGGCGAGCCTAGCAGTTTAGGCGAGCCCAACCTCTTGGGCCAGGTTTCCATTTTTGGCGAACCGCTCAAATCGGGCGAGCCTAGCAGTTTAAGCGAGCCCCACTCTGTGAGCAAGGTGCTCAATTTTGGCGAACCAAGGGCACCTGGCGAACTCTGCAGTTTAAGAGGGCTTCGTCAAACAAGCGAACTTCACCAAGCTCGCCTGACGGCCCAAGATCGCCAGAAAGGCGAAGCAACAGCTCGCCAGACAGGCGCAGGCACACTGTGCCAATCTCGCCTGACGGGCGAACCTCGCCAGCATGAACCTCGCCAACACGCTCACGCCCAAATGGGGGTGGCCACCTCGTTTGCCTGCACGGGTCTGACGTCCGTCTCTGACGACGACGACGATTGCTCAGCAGTGGCAATGTCGCAGACTTCAAGCTCAATTCGAGGCAGGCACGTGAGTGTGCACATGACTGACATCCCTGAGGAGATGTCTAGGAGGCTCGACGAGCAACAAGCAACCATCGACTCCCTGAAGGAGATGTTGGAGCAGCTCCTGAGCGAGAAGAAGAGGAAAAGAGAGAGGACTTCGCGGGCTTCGCATAAATCCTTGAAGCATAAAGAGCGGGTGCCTACTCCTTCTCACTCCTCATCCGAGTCAGCTAGAGGAGCGTCATCTTCGGGCCATAACCCAAGAGACAAGAGGTTTGACGATCTCCAAAGTCAACTCGACGCCTTGAAGCTCCAGAAGCATGTGAGCGAGCTGGGGGTCGTCAGACCGTATCCAATTGAATGGGATGCGGTCTTTTACCCGGCAAAGTTCAAGCCGTTGGACCTCCTGCAGTTCAATGGCAAGGGTTCTCCTACCCAGCGCATCTACTACTTCCAGGCGCAAACTGGACACATAGTGGGAAACGATCCCATTATGACTCGACTGTTCATTGGTACCCTCAAGGGGGTCGCTTTTGAATGGTTTCGCAGATTGGAGCCCGGGTCCATCACCTGCGCTCATGGAAAGACTTACTCTGCCAAGGAGAACAAGTCGAGAGCATGCTCAAGCATATGGGTGACGAAGTCCCGCATGAATTTCGAGGAGATGATGACCAAGGTGCCTTGGTAGTGGAGACCATTTCCTCATATCCTACGATTTCCCCCGTTGATCCTCTTCAATAGGACGGCGGGCCCACAAAACTATCAAGTTAACTGTTACCTCTGATAGTCATTTCTCCATCAGTCTCATTTAACTTGACGATGGATCTTTTAAAACTATCAAGTTAACTATTACCTCTGATAGTCTCCTCCAAATTTTCTCTGTTAGTCCTCTTCAATAGGACGGCGGGCCCACAAAGCTATCACGTTAACAATCACCTCTGATAGTCTCCTTACACTCCGACAAGTACACGAGTATAAACTGCTTCTTCTGATCCTCCAACTGGTATAAGAGGTTAAACTATTCCCTATACTTCCACTTCTTGAGCCAGGTTCCCGGTTATGGCGAACCGCTCAAAACAGGCGAGCCTAATAGTTTAGGCGAGCTCCGCTTCTTGAGCCAGGTTCCCGGTTATAGCGAACCGTTCAAATCAGGCGAGCCTAACAGTTTAGGCGAGCCCATCTCTTTGAGCCAGGTTCCCAGTTTCGGCGAACCGCTCAAATCTTAGGCAAGCTCCACTTCTTGAGCCAGGTTCCCGGTTATGGCGAACCGCTCGAAACAGGCGAGACTAGCAGTTCAGGTGGGCTGCATCAAACTCCCACTTGGTCAAACCTTCAGATAGTTAGGACCAAAGCCACAATCCCCCGCCAATCCTCTTCAATAGGATGGCGGGACCCCCACTATCATGTTAACGGTCACCTCTGACAAATCAACTTACCAATCCTCTTCAATAGGATGGTAAGTCCACAGAGTTGCTCAAATCGCAATAAACTCCCACTGTCATGTTAACACTACACCTCTGACAAAATCAACTTACCAATCCTCTTCAAAAGGATGGTAGGTCCTCAAAGTCGCTCCGATCGCGGCAATTCCTATCATGTTAACGATTACCTCTGATAGCCGACACCGTCATTCCCACAAATGACGTTGTCCGATCAGTCGTCATACTCATACGTCCCTGAACGATTTGATTCTCCCAGCACCACCTTTCCCATAAAAGGCGTTGTTGTTTGATAGTGGCCTACTATGCGATGCGCTGCTATTTCAGGGTTCGTCTTTGCCCCAAGAGAAGACAAATTAGGGTTCGTCTTTATCTTTGCCCTAAGAGAAGATAAGCTTCCCCCCTCTACTCCAACTGGTGCATGAGTCTAAACTGCCCCCTTTACTCCAACTGGTGCATGAGTCTAAACTGCCCCCTTATACTCCAACTGGTGCATGAGTCTAAACTGCCCCCTTCACTCCAACTGGTGCATGAGTCTAAACCGCCCCCTTATACTCCCACTGGTGCAAGAGTATAAACTGCTCCTTTTCTCCGACCGGTGCACGAGTCTAAACTGCCCCTTTACTCCAACTGGTGCATGAGTCTAAACTGCCCCCTTCACTCCAACTGGTGCATGAGTCTAAACTGCCCCCTTATACTCCCACTGGTGCAAGAGTATAAACTGCTCCTTTCCTCCGACCGGTGCACGAGGCTAAACTGCTCCTTCACTCCAACTGGTGCATGAGTCTAAACTGCTCCTACCCTCCGACTGGTATACGAGGTTAAACTGCTCCCTTAATCCAAACGCCTTGAAAATCTAAGGATAGAGGAGAAATTTTAACATTAAGCCTAAGAGAAACTCCTCGACAACTTACCATGCTAAGGGCAAGAGCATGGCTAGTCCAACTCAAACGGCAGTTGGTAAAGACGAATCAAGTCCGTTGATAACTGAGGGTTTGCTCAAAATCCTAGAAGGCGATCATCAGCTGCGAGCGAAGAGGTCAGCTTCACCGAGCTTGTTGGAGGGCTCCTCACTCCATTTGAGCGGGGATCACTTTATGGGTCTTCATATCCAAAGTGTTCCAGACCCCATGTGGCCAGATTCAGGTCTGAAAACTTTGGAGGGGGTTTTGTAGGCAATAAAAATTGCCTTTAATCCTTATCAGAGAAGTTCAGAACAAAACTGCTAAAACCTCGCCCGAAATAGCAGAAAAAGGGGAAAACACAGATATCTCCCAAACCGTAAGGAATTTGGCGAAACAGAGGAAGCGAACCAAAGCCTTCAGCTAGGTTCGGATGGCCCCATCTCGTCGACATAGGCGATTTTCATATATAATTCGTCCAATTCCGACTTACGATTTGAAATTTACGGCCTATTCTTCGATCCAAGCTCAGGAGCTCGCCTGCAACTCGAATTTCGCCTGCACGATCAAGACCCAAGTCTGTCTGCGCACCTGAGCTCGCCTGCAGACCCAGTTCGCCTGCAAGCTCGCCTGCAGATCCAAGTTTGCCTGCAGACCCGAGCTCGCCTGCACACTCGAGCTCGCCTGCAGACCCAGCTCGCCTGCAGAACAGTACGAATGATTGGGCAGGTGTCAAGTCGGCCTGAACATTCATAAATGCAGCTCACCTCGGCTGTCCGAGTCAGGAGCCGGATCCGCCGGCATTCGACGAGCTGTCCATGCCCACTCGAGTACCGGGAACCCGCTTTCCCACCTCTCTCGACCTGAAAAGAGAAGGCACAGTACTCCAGGCCCGCCGAATGGCCGCGCACAGTACGAGTGATCGGACAGGTGCCAGATCAACCTGTGCGTTCATAAATGCAACTCAGCTCATCGGTCCAAGTCAAGAGCTGGAACCGCCAGCACACAGTGAGCTGGCCTAATCCACTCGAGTAATGGACAGCCGCTGTCTCACATACGAGGGTGGACCTTCCCACTCCTAGGCGATAGGACGTGAAGCACAACCCATCGAGTGACGGTTCGTAGTACAGAGGAGCGAAAAGATGTCTCTCAACAGTGTATGGCCACATCCCATGATTCAAGGAGCGGCCACGCCATCTCTCCTCTATTTAAGAACCTCGCCCGGCTACAGGAAAGAGGTTCACACATAGTTAATTGATTAATTCAATCAGTTAACTGAACCACTGGCTCTCGACTCCCAACGGAGTCGACGACAAGCTCTCTGCATCACTTTTGCATTGCAGCGCCACTTCCTAGTTCTGAGCCCCGATCGCCGGTGAACTAGAAGACCCAAACTCCATCGAACCGAGTTTCTACTATGTACTGAAGCTCCGGCAGCAACTTCGATCGGATCGTCCAAGGGAAGCAGACTCAGCACGAGCACCGAGCGAGGCGTCCTATCGCCACCGAAGGACCCACGTTAAACAAAGAGGGCATTCCCTCTGCTTCTGTTGTAAACATTTGATTTATTAGTTTGTAATAAGCCTTCTTATCAATACAAACGAAGCTCCCTGTTTTCGGGAGATCAAAATTTACACCTACAGCTATCTGTTATTAAGTCCCGACTCACGTCTTTCAATTTTACTGGCCCAGGGGCTTAATTGTGTATTGTCCTTTTTGTTTGATAAGAAGTTTTTGTATCACTTCTTAATATTTCTGAAGAAAAAAAGAGAGTGATTTTGGCTTTTCCTTATTTATTGCATGCGTTGTGTTCTGACTTGCAACGATGAAATTCTATAAAAAAATTGCCAGGTTTAGAAAATTTCCTTCACTATCATTTAAGATAATTTCAGAAAATTTTGATTTGTTGGGAGTTCCATGGGAACTCTTATTATTCCTATGCAGAGAAACAAAGATGTTCACATAGGGATTTACACTGTTAGAGGTATAATATTAACGTAACAGGGTAAATATTGCAATCGGGACAATTTTGAGGACTTATCGCTCTATTGAAGAGAGTCGATAAGTTGAGTCTGTCAGAGGTGAGATATTAACATGACAGAAAAAATATTACGATCGGGGCAATTTTGAGGACTTATCGCTCTATTGGGAAGAGTCGATAAGTTAAGTCTATCAGAGGTGAGATATTAACATGACAGGAAAAATATTGCAATCGGGGCAATTTTAAGGACTTATCGCTCTATTGGGAAGAGTCGATAAGTTGAGTCTGTCAGAGGTGAGATATTAACATGATAGGGAAAATATTGCGACCGGAGCAATTTTGAGGACTTATCGCTCTATTGAAGAGAGTCGATAAGTTGAGTCTGTCAGAGGTGAGATATTAACATGACAGGGAAAATATTATGATCGGGGCAGTTTTGAGGACTTATCGCTCTATTGGGAAGAGTCGATAAGTTGAGTCTGTCAGAGGTGAGATATTAACATGACAGGGAAAATATTGCGATCGGGGCAATTTTAAGGACTTATCGCTCTATTGGGAAGAGTCGATAAGTTGAGTCTGTCAGAGGTGAGATATTAACATGACAGGGAAAATATTGCGATCGGGGCAATTTTAAGGACTTATCGCTCTATTGGGAAGAGTCGATAAGTTGAGTCTGTCAGAGGTGAGATATTAATATGACAGGGAAAATATTGCGATCGGGGCAATTTTAAGGACTTATCGCTCTATTAGGAAGAGTCGATAAGTTGAGTCTGTCAGAGGTGAGATATTAACATGATAGGGAAAATATTGCGATCGGGGTAATTTTGAGGACTTATCGCTCAATTGGGAAGAGTCGATAAGTTAATTTTGTCAGAAGTGTGATATAAACGTGACAGGAAGAGATATTGCGATCGGGGCAATTTTGAGAACCTATCGCTCTATTGGGAAGAGTCGATAAGTTGATTTTGTCAGAGGTGTGATATTAACGTGACAGGAAGAGATATTACGATCGGGGCAATTTTGAGGACCTATCGCTCTATTGGGAAGAGTCGATAAGTTAATTTTATCAGAGGTGTAATTTTAACGTGACATCTGTGGGGAAGATATTTTAGCGTCTCGCTGGGGAGGATTGCTAACTGATTTATCATCGAAGTGATGAGTTATGATACCTATGATTTGAACAAGATTTGGGGAATTTTATTGCCCCATTGAAAGGAGTTGATAAACTGGTTATTTACTACTCTGCTGCAGAGAGTTAATAAACTGACCATGATTTGAGTAATTTTGGAGACTTATCATTCCATTGATGAGAATCGATAAGTGGATTCTGACAGAGGAATTATAGCCGTATTGGTATTGATGCTAGCTAAATTCAGACTCTGTGGGGATGATGATCGCTTGTGGTGTAATATTAACCTGATGAAGATTTAAACTCTGCTGAGCAAATACAGAGGTTTGACAACACTCTGTTAAAAGAATTCATAATCTCAGGGCATAAGTGTTATGTTTGAAAATACAAAGGTGGATCCTATGTTTAGGATAATTGCAACGCAAAGGTAACCTTTGCGTTTGAGGTTCGAAACGCAGAGTTAAGAACTCTCGTAACGCAGGTTTAGGCCTTGCGTTTAGGATATGAACGCAGAGGTGAACTTTGCGTTAAGGTCCAATCGACTTTATCTATTAACGCGGAAGATTGCGTTTCAGAGCTGGTTGGGATTCTCTCCTAGAATCCCGCACCGATTTAACAGTTTGGCGGCTATTATAAATAGACCTGTGTGGTCACATCAAGAGTCATTTGACTCTTTCTACTTTTGGCTTGATTCCAAGAATGAGAACTCTCGTTTAAAACCCGACTGATTCTCCGGAGAACCTCGTCTTCTCCGATCAACTGCATCCATGGCGCCTAGGAGGATGAGTTCCGGTTCCAAGAAGATCATCAGGGCGACTTCGGAGACATTGCCGACTGAGAACGTCGGTGATGCTGCTGCTCTCACGAGTGCCTCGCCATTGCCGCTGTCGTTGTGTGGGCCTCGTTGTTGTGGTAAGTGGTGGCCATGGTAACTTGTTTCGACAAGTTTTCTAAAAACCCTAAATGGGTTCTTATCAACGAGGAAGATGACTCATTTCAGTTAGAAACGCAGAGTTGCAACTCCGTTTTAAATTTGAAAACGCAGAGTTAAGACTCTGTGTTGAAATTAAAACGCAGAGTTAAGACTCTGTGTTAAAATTTAAGATGCAGAGATAAGACTCTGTGTTTAGGAAACATAGAGTTAAGTCTCTATGTTAAAATTGGAAATGCAGAGTTAGGACTTTGTGTTTAAGAAACACAGAGTTAAGACTCTACGTTGAACGTGAGTCTTTGCCTCTACGTCTGAATATTACAACGCAGGGTTCCACCTCTGCGTTCAAGTGTTACAACGCAGGGTTCGACCTCTGCGTTCAAGTATTGATACAAGGGTTGGCCCTTGTATTTAAGGCTTGGCGCATAGAATTTATCCTTCGTGTTACAACCTAGTTTTTTCATGTTAGCAACCTATTTCTGTTACTAACTATTGTTTCTGATTTTGCAGTGCTTTTTCCCAATGTGCCACTTCTACCGGAGCAGCATTTCAGCTATATTGACGATCCAGAAGTGGGGAGAACTTTTGGTCTTCACAGAGAGATTCCTCTATGCACTTACCCTAGCTTGGAGCGGGCACATTTAATTAGGTTTGCTGGGTGTTCTACTCTTAGGGCTCTGATCACTGATCTGGATCTAGAAACACCTACGGGTCTGGATCAATTCGTCAAATCGGTGTTTTTGTTCGAAGATCATATATTAGCTGATGACCAAGTTGGGTATGTAGAAGATTCCCGGATGCTGCGAAGAGTTGATGATCGTTTCTTCTTCCTCCCAAGCATGAAGAGAATGTACCCGCTTTCATACTTTCTGAGTGTGGGTGGTCGTAGAGGTTTGGCCTTCGATCTTGTCAAGGAGAAGGAGAACATATCATTTGGATCCGGCCGATCATCTCATGTACAAATTAACGGGCAACTCAAAGGTCTGAGACCTGGCAGATTTGAGAAAAAAGACCTTGCTCAGGAAGCGCCTCTTCCAGCGAACATCTTCATGCGCCAGTTTATTGCTGCTCGGGGCGAATTTCCTGCGCAAGCTTTTCGTTCTCCTGGCTGGTTATTCTCTGGAGAAGATGGCTGGTGGACCCGTATGGTGGATTTCGTTCTTGAGGAACTCAAGGAGCCCCTTACTCAGTCTGGCCTTACAATACCGGTACATGCTACAAGGTGTGGGATCACCCAGAACTATCTTTTTTTTTCTTTGCTATGCTAGAGCGGTACAATCCGGATAGCTTCACATTTTTCACACCAGCCGGGGAGTTGGGATTTGCTCTCCATGAGATGTATGCAGTATCAGGACTAACCTTTGGGCAAATGCCCTATGAAGAATTTGTTCCAATAACTGAGGAACTTTCCATTTTGAAGACTGCTCATCCAGAGATATACGTCACTTTCTGGGAGTTGATGTGTCATTTCCACATCTGCGCTCAGGTTGCTAGGATGCGTGGAGGTAGTCTCATGCATACTGCCTGGGCAGATTATCTATTTCAGAATTTGGGTCAGAAATATTTGATGGTGACCCGTCTTGCTGTAAGCTCTTCTAAGAGCATTAAAGCCCGCATCAAGGCTCTTAATGCTACTTATAAGAACAAGTATTTAGAAGATGAATTTGAACCTGATAGTGAATTTAAAAGTTTTCATCATCAAGCTGCAATTCCCATTTCTGACACGGCCCTCCTTGCTGGCTTCCTGATGCTATGGTTGAAGCGGTGCGTCGTGCCAACGAAACCGGCTGAATCGATCTTGGCTGAGGTAGTCTACCCAGCTGTTCTCCTGGCTCATGGAAGACCTTTAAATCTTCTCTCTGCAATGATAGGTTGTCTACAGAGAGGTCTACATGATCTGATTTCTGAATTCCTCGATATTAAGGAGATCAGTGTAGCTGGGAGGAAAGTTTGGAAGACTCCTCAGCCCCGCGCACCAATGCCATATACTTATTTAGTGGCTTGGTTTGTGCTGCATTGTCCTTCTTTAATGACAGGGATTATGCATGACAACAGTACTTCTCTACCTTTTGTGCAGAGGCTTGAGTCAGCCACGTGGACGACTGTGTACATAGTCCGGGCTAGACAATTCCTGTCCCTCGGGAGCAATTACGATATTTTTTGTTGCCGCCCTTACTTTGATGGGGCTGAAGAAGAAGGCCCTAAGTTTAGCAACGTAGTCTTCGAAGGGTCCTCACTTTTAAATACAGGGACCTTTCAATGGCTTCTCGCTATCAGAGTAGGCTACCTGGTTTTCCAACTGGGCGAGAGATGCATAATTGAGCCATATATTCATTTGCGTTTTGCTCAACAATTCGGGTATGGCCAGCTTTATGTTGGTAACCCTAATCCGTAATTAGCTCACATTGGGAATCTATACGAAGGTGCTCGTGCTTGGTATTTCTTTTCTACCCGAGGGACTCATGCACAGTTTACTCTGCCTAGTTTGCCGCCTAGTTGTTCCACCGTAGCGGACTTCCGTGATTGGTTTGACAAAGCTTCTCAAATCCCAGAATATGATATATATTCTTCATGTATAAATGAGATCCGGAAACTTTATAAATCGAGAAGTGGTTCTGCCAGGACTCAATTACCAGGGATAGAGGATTATCTGTCCTGCGAACGAGAGGCAGTTGGAATCGAGGAGATCCCGGAGGAGTTACCCACTGCTGAGCCTTCTGAAGAAGAGGCTACTAAAGAAGTTCTTGAGAGAGCACCCCTTCCTGAGCCTCGATCCTTAAGATCATCAGGGAAGAGGGCCCTTACTGCTGAGGAGGAAGGTGAATATGAGAAGAGAATTCGTAAGCGGAAGCCTGCCTGTTGCAAGAATTCCTAGAAAGCCAAGTTGATGGGAGACGCTATAAAGTCTGCACATGTTGCATCCCCCAAGAACAAACAAGATGCTATGCTTCAAGCCGCTTCTTATGAGATGTATGCAGTATCAGGACTAACCTTTGGGCAAATGCCCTATGAAGAATTTGTTCCAATAACTGAGGAACTTTCCATTTTGAAGACTGCTCATCCAGAGATATACGTCACTTTCTGGGAGTTGATGTGTCATTTCCACATCTGCGCTCAGGTTGCT
This sequence comes from Asparagus officinalis, assembly GCF_001876935.1. Classification (NCBI taxonomy): domain Eukaryota; kingdom Viridiplantae; phylum Streptophyta; class Magnoliopsida; order Asparagales; family Asparagaceae; genus Asparagus; species Asparagus officinalis. The sequence continues at coordinate 21,956,612 of NC_033803.1, forward strand.
AGGATGCGTGGAGGTAGTCTCATGCATACTGCCTGGGCAGATTATCTATTTTAGAACTTGGGTCAGAAAGATTTGATGGTGACCCGTCTTGCTGTAAGCTCTTCTAAGAGCATTAAAGCCCGCATCAAGGCTCTTAATGCTACTTATAAGAACAAGTATTTAGAAGATGAATTTGAACCTGATAGTGAATTTAAAAGTTTTCATCATCAAGCTGCAATTCCCATTTCTGACACGGCCCTCCTTGCTGGCTTCCTGATGCTATGGTTGAAGCGGTGCGTCGTGCCAACGAAACCGGCTGAATCGATCTTGGCTGAGGTAGTCTACCCAGCTGTTCTCCTGGCTCATGGAAGACCTTTAAATCTTCTCTCTGCAATGATAGGTTGTCTACAGAGAGGTCTACATGATCTGATTTCTGAATTCCTCGATATTAAGGAGATCAGTGTAGCTGGGAGGAAAGTTTGGAAGACTCCTCAGCCCCGCGCACCAATGCCATATACTTATTTAGTGGCTTGGTTTGTGCTGCATTGTCCTTCTTTAATGACAGGGATTATGCATGACAACAGTACTTCTCTACCTTTTGTGCAGAGGCTTGAGTCAGCCACGTGGACGACTGTGTACATAGTCCGGGCTAGACAATTCCTGTCCCTCGGGAGCAATTACGATATTTTTTGTTGCCGCCCTTACTTTGATGGGGCTGAAGAAGAAGGCCCTAAGTTTAGCAACGTAGTCTTCGAAGGGTCCTCACTTTTAAATACAGGGACCTTTCAATGGCTTCTCGCTATCAGAGTAGGCTACCTGGTTTTCCAACTGGGCGAGAGATGCATAATTGAGCCATATATTCATTTGCGTTTTGCTCAACAATTCGGGTATGGCCAGCTTTATGTTGGTAACCCTAATCCGTAATTAGCTCACATTGGGAATCTATACGAAGGTGCTCGTGCTTGGTATTTCTTTTCTACCCGAGGGACTCATGCACAGTTTACTCTGCCTAGTTTGCCGCCTAGTTGTTCCACCGTAGCGGACTTCCGTGATTGGTTTGACAAAGCTTCTCAAATCCCAGAATATGATATATATTCTTCATGTATAAATGAGATCCGGAAACTTTATAAATCGAGAAGTGGTTCTGCCAGGACTCAATTACCAGGGATAGAGGATTATCTGTCCTGCGAACGAGAGGCAGTTGGAATCGAGGAGATCCCGGAGGAGTTACCCACTGCTGAGCCTTCTGAAGAAGAGGCTACTAAAGAAGTTCTTGAGAGAGCACCCCTTCCTGAGCCTCGATCCTTAAGATCATCAGGGAAGAGGGCCCTTACTGCTGAGGAGGAAGGTGAATATGAGAAGAGAATTCGTAAGCGGAAGCCTGTTGCAGCCAAGAATTCCTAGAAAGCCAAGTTGATGGGAGACGCTATAAAGTCTGCACATGTTGCATCCCCCAAGAACAAAGAGGATGCTATGCTTCAAGCCGCTTCTTCCAGTCCTAAGATGACAATGGCTGAGCAGGGGTCGACCGTCAGAGTTCTGACATCAAATATGCCCGAATGATTACCATCTAAGGTCATCCATCGTCCCATTCGCACTGATTATGCGAATTATTTTATTTATCCGATTGCTCCACCCCTAAGCTCAGAAACTTTAGGAAGATTATCGATCACTTAGAACATTGGATGCGAATGACCATTGATGTCGTTAGTCTCGGGGAAGTGAGCTTCAAGGTTTTTGAACCCCATATGCTGGAGTGCCTAGCCAAGATTGGGCACCAGGGAAATGCACTATGGACCGATAATTATCGTGAAAGCATTGTTATTCTGAAATATGAATTGGAGTTCCTTTCCATGCTGCAACTTGACGATATAGGACCAGAAGTGGATCGGGCTCTTTCTCAGGCCAAAGCTCTGAGAGTACAACATCAAGAGGCTCTTCAGAAGAGTCTGTTTGAGAAAGAGTCTCGTATTGCCAGCCTACGCGAGGAGCATCTCCAAATACAAATAGACATGGGCAGCCTGGCTATGGGTATCCGGGATACTGCAGCAGAACTTACCCGTACGGGTGTTGAGCTATCTCAGATAAATGCCCAATTAGCTGACGATATGGAGGTTGTAAAAGGGCTAGCTGTTCACTGTGACGGGCTTTTCAAAGGCTATTGCGATGAGATTGTTGCTGCTGATAGGATTCGGCGAGAAATTACAGAAGCAACACCTAATGAAGAGGAGCTCAAGAGCAAGATAACAGAAGAAATCAAAAAGGCTCGTGAGGAGAACATATTAGCTTTGAAATCTAAACTCAAGTCCTTTAGGCTGATGGGCCCCGGCGCTTAAAATTTTTGAATTGATTTTTTAGCTAGGGAATAATTTTGTATCGTTTTCATTTCGATTGTTTTCACTTTGTATTCAAATTAATAATATTGAATGAAAATGATATCATTTTGCTTTTCAACATCTCTTTTGTTGAAATCTAATTCAGGACAATGAAAAGCAATGCAAATGCCGTAAGTGTAGTGTTGACTCAGCATGAAATCGAAATTCTCTTTATTATCACTTAGAATAATTCCAGAAAATTTTAATCGTCAGAGGTGTAGTGTTAACATGACGACATACAAGACAGGAAAATCATAATTTATTTCCACAATACACTATGAATTGGCAACCCCCAGCCTGATTTGGCTGGGGTTTAGGGGGCTGCATGATTTATGGAAAATATCTTTTAAGAAATTTTCCGTTAATTAGCATCATGAGCATGTCTCCTTTTTGGTTGATAAGGCGATAAGCTCCATTCGAATACATTGATTCTATTACGAAGGGCCCTTCTCATTTAGGATTGAACTTCCCTTTGGTTTTGTGTGTCATCACCATGGGTCGTCTATTGGCCAAAACTAAATCACCTTTCTTGAAAATCCATTCTTTAACCTTTTTGTTGTAGGCTTTGGAAATCCGGGCTTGATACAACTCGATCTGTTACTGAGCTTGAAGTCGTTTGTCATCTAAGGCTTCAAGTTCTTGCAGATGTCGTTGATGCTTCTCTTCTTCTGTTAGTCCAGTTGTAACCGCGACTTTTAGGGAAGGGATTTGAATCTCAAGTGGTAGTATAGCTTCGCAACCGTATACTAAAGAGACTGGTGTAGCTCTTGTAGGGGTCCTCACCGTTGTGCGGTAGACCCACAAACATTCGCCGAGTCTTTCGTCCCAATCACGTCGGCTCTTGGAAACAAACTTTTTGAGAAGCTTCACAATAGTCTTGTTAAAAGATTCAGCAAGGCCATTTGCTAGTGGATAATATGCTGTAGAGGCAACGCTTTGGATTCTAAATTTATCACAAAATCTCTGAAACCCAAAACTAATGAATTGTGTCCCGTTGTCATGAACTATCCGTCTCGGGACTCCGAAACGATAGATGACATGATGTTTGATGAACTTAATTACATTTGAAGTCTTGACTTCTTTCAGTGGGATTGCCTCCGCCCATTTGGAGAAATAATCGGTAACGGCCAGAATGAACCGGTGCCCTTTAGAAGTCGGAGGAGAGATTGGTCCCACGACATCCATGCCCCACATTTCAAATGGCCAAGATGAAGATGTGGGATGCAAATTACCTGGCGCTTGATGGATAAAGTCCCCATGAATCTGACATGCGTGACAGCGTTTAGCGTAGTCGACTACGTCTGAGAACATTTTTGGCCAGTAATAGCCAATTCATCAGAGGCGATCCCCTAATTTAGCTCCGGGTTGATGAGCTCCACACATTCCGTCATGGGCCTCCTTGAGGGCTTCTTTTGCTTCCTTTCGAGAGAGGCATCGAAGCAAAACCTCATCATGTGATTTACGATACAGGATTTGAGAAACTGCATCATAATAGAATCGGAGGGCCTTTCGTTTGATGGAGGCCGCTTCCTTAGGGTCGTCAGACAAAATTCCGTACAGGACGTAGTCGATATACGGGAATCTCCAATCCCTAGATTCCAACTCCATGGAGGTTGTACAGACTTCTCCTGCTATTGTCGATATACGGGAATCTCCAATCCCTAGATTCCAACTCCATGGAGGTTGTACAGACTTCTCCTGCTATTGTCTTGTCCGAACTTTCCTCTATATGAATCTTCCAACTCCATGGAGGTTGTACAGACTTCTCCTGCTATTGTCTTGTCCGAACTTTCCTCTATATGAATCTTGGAACAGTATAGTTCGTGTCCCGTAACTGGAATCATTGTTTCAGTCTCTGGTGGCAATGCCAGTAAAGTTGCCAATGAGGCTAAAGCGTCTGCATAAGCGTTCTGAGCTCGTGGAATGTATTCGATGAAGAAACCTTTGAACTTTTTAGCTTGCTTTAGCACTACGAAGTAGTACGGGATTAGATCCTCATGACGCACTTTGTATTCCCCTCGGACTTGATTTACGATGAGCTGAGAATCACCGTAAGCCTCGAGATGCCGAATATTGAGTTCTTTAGCAAATTGCATTCCTAATAGCAAAGCATTATATTCGGCTACATTGTTGGTGCAGGGTTCGATTAGGGAAAATCCTCTTGGGATTATGTGACCGTTCGGAGAGACAAACACCACTCCTACTCCCGCGATAATTGCTCCATGAGGGTTTGCTCTGGATGCACCGTCGAAGAACAACTTCCACACTTGTTTAGTTTCTTGAGTAACATAGGCTTTAGCAACTTCGTCGGGCAATTCTTCATACAACTTAGATGTCTCTGGCACCGGGTGATCGGCTAAGAAGTCTGCCAATGCTTGACCCTTGACTGCTTTTTGGAGGCATAAATTGCATGTCATATTACGACAAGAGGATGGCCCACTTGGCGAGCCGACAATTTAGAGATGATGGTTTCGTCATCAGAACTCTTAAGGGATTTACCTTAGAAATGACATGAATTGTTTGTCCGACTAGGTAATGTCGCATCTTTTGGACTGCGAATACTAAGGCGAGGCATTCTTTTTCGACCGGGTTATATCGATGCTCGACTCCCATCATAGTTCTGCTTAAGTAATAGATAGCTTGCTCTTGACCTTGATCATCGTTCTGGGCTAACAAGGCTCCAAGAGAATGTTACATGGCTCTCACATACAACAGGAATGGTTTTCCTGATATTAGGGCCACGAGAACTAGCGGTTGAGTGAGATATCTCTTAATCTCCTCGAATGCTTTTTGGCATCCTTCATCCCAAACAAAGGATACTCCTTTCTTCATGAGCTTAGAGAAAGGTTGGCAGCGCCCCGAGAGATTAGATATGAATCTTCGAATGTAAGCCAATCTGCCTTGCAAACCTCTAAGTTCTTTGAGATTCTTCGGAGGTGGCATATCTTGGATAGCACGCACTTTTTCCGGATCAAGAGAGATTCCCTTGGGTGTGATGATAAAACCTAGGAATTTTCTGCTTGATACCCCTAGGAATGATTTTGTCGAGTTCATCTTCAATTGATGTGCTCGCATAATATCGAACATTATCTTCAAGTCTGTAAGATGATCACCTTTATGTTAGCTTTTCACTGCTATGTCGTCAACGTAGCACTCGATCTTCTTACGTAGATGTTTGTGGAAGATGGCGTTCATTGCGCGTTGATAAGTTGCGCCCGCGTTTTTCAGGCCGAAGGGCATCACTGTGTAGCAATACACCCCTAGTGGGGTTCTAAATACAGTATGCTTTTCGTCTTCAGGATACATCTTGATTTGATTGTATCCGGAGAATCCATCCATGAAAGACATTCTTTCATATCCGCAGGTATTGTCGATCATGACATCAGTGATGGGAAGAGGAAACTCGTCTTTTGGAGAAGCTGCGTTAAGGTCACGAAAGTCGATACATATTCGGACCTTACCGTTCTTTTGGGGGACTGGAACAATGTTGGCTACCCAGTCATGGTGTTCTTCTTCTCTAAAAAAACCTGAGTCTATAAGATTTTTAACTTCAGACTCAATTGCTTCCATGATCTCTGGACGAAACCGGTGTTGTTGTTGTTTAACGGGTTTTGCATCCGGATCAATGTTGAGACGATGCGTGGCCACTTTCGGGTCAAAACCAGGCATATCTTCGTAATTCCAAACGAAGACATCTATATATTCTCGGATGAGAGATATAAGGTCCTCTTTCTCGGACGTTGATAAGTTTTTAGCTATAAAGATAGGTTTAGGGTCAGATTCATCTCCCATGTTGACCTGAATCACTTTATCTTCAGTGGGTGGTTCGCTTTGCTCGAAGCGCATATCCCATAAGATGTTGAGGCGTTTGATCTAAGGATCATTGGTCGATTCGATTAACTCTTCGTCACCCCCTACGTCTTCATCTGGATGACTAGTTGAAACCATGTTCATAGTCAGATTTTTAAAGAAAGGTTCGACACTGACGTCGGATTCCCAGGAAGATGTTCCGGATGAATGATCCTGACTCAGATAATTACTGATTTCATTTTTTGAGATAGAGGGAGTTGTGACGTAACCCACACCCCTTTCGGTTTTTTGATAGTAGTCCGGAGGTTTTCCTTCGGGGGTTAGAGACATTCGAATCGGTGTTCGCCTTCCTTTCCCAAAGTTTAAACCCTGTTTTTCGTTAAAGTTATATCTCATTCGTTTCATTAAATGTATAGAATTGGGTTCATGGTAATAGAATTGAGGAACTCCATCATCTTCTTTTGAGCTTCCCCGTTTGAGTGGTTCGGGTTTAACTTTATCGAAATGGATCGGCCTCTGCCCTTTTCTTTTGGATGGGACTTTGAAGAAAGCCTTTTGTGCATCTTCTGCTTCTTCATCTGACGTGAATGATGACTTAATTGGCAATATGAGGGATGCCTCTGCACACAATGTGTGCTACGGGTTAGTACATGCATCAGTTTTATTCTTTATTTGTTCATTATTAGATGACTCATCAGACAAGTACGCCAAAATAAAATCTTTATTAATGCACCAATCGCCCTCACTCGGTATATTATTATTGCTCTCATCCTGACTCATTACATTGAAGTTTAATTCCCATGGACAATCTTCTTCAGGATCCGGCTCGATGTCAGCTTCATTACCGCTGTCTACATCTTCTTTCTCCTGAGATTCCAGGTAGAAGACGGAGTCGGTGTGAAAGTTTTCCACTCCTCGGAAAGGGTACTTTTCCGCAATAAGGGTTCAAACCTCTCCCTCATCATTGGCATACTTCATAACCTGATGTAGGGTAGATGGGACGATACGGTTTGTGTGAATCCATGGTCGTCCTAACAATAGATTGTAGGACGTGTCCGCGTCTATGATATAACAGGTCACCTCGGACTTAAGATCTCCGATCTGACATCTGAGTTTGATCTTTCCTAGGGGTCGAGTGTTGTTGGCGTTGAAACCGAAGATAGTGGTCTGGGTGGTGTTCAACCGGTGCATAAGAATCCCTAATACCTGCATAACCCTATAGGGCATGATGCTGAGTGCTGAGCCCGGATCAACTTGGACATGACTGATTTCGGAGGATCTGATATACCCTGTGTAGTATAGCAGTCTGTCATGCTTGTGTTTAACCTACATATCTTCCTGAGTAAATGATATGTAGGGCAAACTTCTCGCTGCTTGCAGACATTGCATGCAAGATTGACCTTCAAAAGCTTCAGAAATCGGATTGATTTGAGTGATAAAGCTTTTCGTGTTCTGTAAAGCTTCGATTAGAGCTTCCTTGGTAGTTTTGGACAACCTCAAGAGCTCATATAGAGTAATCCTGGCCGGTATATTGGCCAGCTGCGCCATGACATTGAATTGGAAAGGAGCGCTTGACTCCCCAAGTTCCTGGTGAAGATTTTTGTTGAACCGGAGCTCCTTTTGTTTGCCTTTATCGACCGGCTTTTTTGGTGCAGAACCCCCAGAGTCTTAGGGATGTTCTTCAGCTTCTTGAGTGTTCTGGTCATAGTCCCTCAAGTAAGATTTTCCTGACCGGGTGCCAGGGTTGCCTCCTGGGTATGCCGCCAGGGCAATCCTTTCTTCTTCTGAGTCGGTGAGAGGTTTGAGATGATCATCATTCTCATTAACAGAGGGGCTAATCATATTAGATGACTTAGCCTTGCCTCCCTTCTTTTTGGATGCAGTTTTCGTCCATTGTTGATCTTCGACTAGGTCGGGATGGACCCACATAATTTCCCCCTTTGGGGTAGTGAGGGGTATTAACCCCCTGTCTCCCTGACCGTATATGTCAGTGTTTTTCAGGCGTATTTCTCCTTTATGAATAGGGACAACGCCATTTGTAGCTGCCACGGGAGAGGGGGGATCACCAAATTGGACCGCTACCAAATTGGTGGATACGGTCTTTTGCTCAGCCTTTAAGGTGAGCACATTCGCATTCACCAAATTCTGTAAGATGTCTTTGAAGACATAGCATTTTCTGGTAGGATGCCCGAGGAACCTATGATAACGACAATAATTGGGGTCATCCACCTTTCCTACTTCATCTGGCTTCCTGACTTCGGGCAGCTGTAGCTTGTTATTCTTCCGAAGTAACTGAAACAAGGTGTCCACGTGCTCTTCTTTGAATGAATATTGCTTGGGTTCCTTTTACTGATTTGGTGACTTGCCTTGCTTAGCAGGTGGTGGCGCTCGCGTGTTGGCGTCAGCCGCCAAAGTCTCCTTTCCCTTAGATCGCTGGGCATTGTGTTGGTTGCGTTGCTGCTGCGGCTTGGGTTGTGTAGCTTCTTCGGCTTTAACTCGAGCAACAATCTCTTCGGCTTGTTCTCCTTACGACACCAATTGTCTCCAGGAGCGATACTCCGCTACCTCCATCTGAGCAAGGAGCTGATTCTGCAAGTTGCGCCTGTAAGTTTCAACCAAAGTTGATTGGGTCATACCTGAAGGGCATCGCAATGCCATACTGCGGAATCTCTCTACATAGGTCTTGATTGATTCTCCCTTCCTCTGTTTGGTGGCTAGAAGAGTCGGGACCGAAACTTTCGTATCGTCCTCGAAGAACCTGGCTAAGAAAATCCTTTCCAAATCTACCCATTTCTGAATAGATCCAGCAGGCAATTTCATGAACCACTCGAAAGCAACTTCTTTCAGAGTGCCGATGAACAAGCAGGTCGGGATGGCGTCGTTCGCTACTACATCTCCAGTCTGCGACTTGAAGTAGTAGATGTGCTGATTTGGCGATCCTGTGCCATCAAACGGTTGTAAGGTAGGGGCCTTAAACTTCGGTGGGTATGGAGCTGTGTCCCACTCAGCAAGATAAGGCTGCACCACTCCTTCACGAAGCTCACTTCTGTTGGCGATTGCATTGAGGCGAGCTTCTAGTTCATCCACTTTAGAGGACTGAGGATGTAGTTCTCTTTCCATTTCCTTCTCATTTTTGGAAGAATATTCTATGTTTTGAGCTTCGCGATCCGAATGCTCATGTGCTTTCTGCTTTCCCTTGGAGGTTGTCCTCCAGGAAGATTCAGGTTTTTGGCCTTTTTTGGCAAGGAGCTGGGCCAACATATCCTTCATTTGGAGAAGTGTCTTCTGTTGCGCCTGGAGCATGACGTGATGTTCGTTAACTCTCTTAGCTAAGTCTTCCGGGTTTCCCGTCATGTAAGCAGAAACCTCTTGTGCTCCAACAGAGCTTGAAGATTGAGATTCGGCAATTACCGAATGTTCATCACCCGAAGTAATCCCCTTGGCCAACTTCTGATAGTCAACCGAGCGGATGGCTCCTGTCCGAGTCCGAGTGTGTCGATATACTCCCTCGAACTCATCACAAATTTCCCGAATAGTCGGGGAATGACTTCTTTGCGACTCATCAGAATCGGGATGAGAGGCTTTTCCTCTGCCGATCACGTTGATAGTGACCTCGGGATATTCGATTTCAGAGGCCTTCTTTTTATTATGACGTCATCGCTTGGTAGGTCTAGCGATGCCAGCCAGTCTGTCGAACATAGATTTGTGGGGTTCAGGTGTACAGCAGTGACATTCTGAAAGGACTGCTGATATAAGCCGCTCACACTGGCATGAATGAACTGCTTGATGAGTCGATCTGCATCTTGATAGTAATTCACACAAATCAGAGACTTGAGGAGAATCTTGTGAGGTTGGAGATGGAACCCCCTGCCCCTGAGTGGGTAGAACTGATTCTGGTTGGGCATGGATTTTGAATCCATGCCAACTCTTTTGAACTCGGCGGACCACGTCGTGTTCTTGAGATGAAACACGAGGGCCACGTTTTGTTTTATAAACATTAGGCCGAAGCCTATGTTTAGCTGGTGGAATAGACCCCTGTGGGTCGTGTTTTGATTGAACGCACACTTGTGGTGTGCATTTGGATAATGAAACAGACCCCTGAGGGTCGTTTTTTGATTGAACGTACACTTGTGGTGTGCGTTTGTTTGATGAAACAGACCCCTGAGGGTCGCTTTTTGATTGAACGCACATCTGTGGTGTGCGTTTGTTTGATGAAACAGACCCCTGAGGGTCGTTCTTTGATTGAACGCACACTTGTGGTGTGCGTTTGGTTGATGAAACAGACCCCTGAGGGTCATTTTCTGATTGAACGCATACTTGTGGTGTGCGTTTGGTTGATGGAACGTGCTTTGGGGGTCACGTTTTGCTTTTGAGACGCACTCCTGAGGTGTGCGTCTGGATTGAATAACGCAGCCCTGAGGGTCATGTTTAAGTTGGATTACACGAGGCTTATAATCGGGCTCGTTACCACAAAGTGTGTGTTCTGGAACAGAGACGCAGAGTTCGGGCAGAGGCTTAGAAACGTAGACTTCGCGTTAGGTGAGAGATTGGTTGTTCCGCAAGTGCGCTCGCCGTATGGATCTTCTCCTTCGCCGAGCGGCATTTTTCTTGGCTTGCTTCAACGCCTTGGCTGCAACGTCATTGGCGTTGATTGGATTTTTCTCCGTCATAGGCCTCTTATGACCTATTACACGCCGTGTCGATGCGGGTGTGGAGTTGTTAACTTGTTGAACGAGTTTGGAATCTTAGCCAAAGGAGAGGGCTTTCTTTGGCATCTCAGCAGTAGTTAAGACCTCCTTGGAGATCTTGCGGGTGTTGTGCCTAGCCTTGGGGCTAAGCGATTCAGAGGAGAGGGCCTCCTCATACTTGGCTTGGTCGAACTCTACGACAAGAGTTTCGACGGTGGTTTCCATGAGGTGAACGTCAGATTGCGCCACCACTTCCTCATCAGAGAAGCTAGTCCCCAGCAGAGTCACTATCTTTTGTTTGTTGAAAAATTTGAAGGAAAATTGATTTGTATTCCTTTAATCTTAATTACAATTGGATTTCCTTATTACAAAAGAGAGGAGAATAAATTTGATTCTCCCCTTTGTTTAAAACCGAGTTCTTCTTGGTAGCGATGGAGTGCCTCCTTCGAATGCTCGCGTCGAATTCGCTCTCCGTTGACGATCCGATCGTCTTGTCTCACGGGAACGATTAACTTGTATGACGAGTTTGATTTAGAACTCTTAGCGAGTTTAAGAACTCAGAATGAGTTGAAAACTCTGAAAAGAGTTGTTGAGAACCGAATAATCGATTGGTGTAATTAATTCGCGTTGCAAGTTTAATTAAGAACTCTTAACGAGTTTAAGAACTCAGAGCGAGTTGAAACTCTATAACAGAGTTGTTAGAACCGAAAATTCAGTTAATAGCCAAGTAGATTTTCTATTGTTGAAGGATTCTTCGAGATTTGATCTTCGAAATCTGACTGAAATCTCCAATCTCCAAAGATCTCAACCTCAACGCCCCAAAGATCTAATATGAACTGCCTTTGTGCAGTTTTGATACCGAAAGATCCAACCTTGTGCGGTCTTCTTGATCTCCAAATCTCTAACCCCTTACTCAGTTGAGTAATGCGGTTATTTATAGGGGGATAAGGGGTGTAACTGACCCCTAGATCCGCTCCTAAGTGGGTGAAAATCCCTCAAAACGTGGGATAAACGGTTTTGAGGCCGTTCAGCTTGAGTTTGAACAAGTCAAACGCCTAAATTGGCGTTCTGGTGGGATAAACGGTTTTGAGGCCGTTCAGCTTGAGTTTGAACAAGTCAAACGCCTAAATTGGCGTTCTGGGCCTTAACTCTGCGTCTTAGACTTGAGACGGCCTAAATTGGCGTTCTGGGCCTTAACTCTGCGTCTTAGACTTGAGACGCAGAGTTGGGTGTTTGCTGGAAACTGAAAACGCAAGGGCCGCTTGCGTTTTGGGTCTTAACTCTGCGCTTCAGACTTGAGACGCAGAGTTGGGTATCTGCGGATGATTGAAACGCACATGCCGCTTGCATTCTGGGTTTTAACTCTGCGCTGCAGAGTTGAGTGTCTGCTGAAAAACGCACAGGCTGTGTGCGTTTTGAGTCGAGAAGCGCAGAGGTGGACTCTGCGTTTAAGAGAGGTTGTTGACTTGTAACCTCGTCTATTACAACATCGCAAAGACTAATGCTCATTGATCTTTGCTTTAGTTGTTATAGGATGTGAAAGTCGTCAGATTGTAACTCTCACAGTTAGTTGTGAAGGCTACTGAATAGAGTTTTCATCAGTTGTCGGAAGTGTAATTGTAACTCTTCTCGATCTATGTGAAAAGTCCTCTGTTTGCGGCTTTCGTTTGTTAACATGAAAGTCATCTGATTGTAACTTTCGTTGTTGAAGCTTGATGGGGATCAACTATCTATTGTGATTTTTAGACTGCCTACACTCTCCAACTCGACAGCACATCCTCCTCTTGATAATAAATCGCCCCTGTGAAATGAGCCCTAAGCCTGTATTTATAGGCTTCGGTTGGGGGGTTTTCGGATAAGAATGGGTAATTTGACTTTATCTTCAGTTGACAACAACCTAACCATGTTTATGGATGATATCCAATCAGTTGGAAAGCTCTGGAATGAACAAATTCTGAGAAAATATAAAAAAACGCATTTTCGGGCAGTTAGCGCTGGCGCGGGTCAGTCGCCTTAGCTAAACTTCTTTTTTTCTTTTTGGCACTTTGTGACTTTTCAGGACTTGTATTTTCTATCATTTTACGTATTTGATCATCTTGTTAACTTGCACGTGTCATTAACTTGCTTCATGCACTCGTTAGCTTCTTTATGGCACTTAGAGCTGACCGACATACGCGTCAGGCACTTTGGATCTGACCGACAAGCGTGTCGGGCACTTTGGATCTGACCGACAAACACGTCGAGCACTTTAGATCTGACCAACAAGCACACCAGGTACTTTGGATATGACCGACAAGAGTGGCAGGCACTTTGGATCTGACCGACAAGCGCGTCGGGCATTTTGGATCTGATCGGCAAGCGCGTCGGGCACTTTGGATTTGACCGACGCGCGCGAGCTGACTGACGAGTGCGTCTGGTCACTTGTGGCTGACTGACGTGTGTGAGTTCTGGCTGACGCGCGTGGGCTGATCGACAGGTGTGACGGCCAATTTGAGGTGGTCGGTGAGCGTACGAGACACAGTTAGTTCGCCATTCCGGTTCATGCACTTGTTGGTGTCAGATAATCCTCCTAGACTTAGATAACGACGTTCATCATCTTCTCTCTATCTCAAGCTGTGTGCGGACACCTATAGGTATTTTTAGACGCCTACAGATACCCCCTCCAAAGTATTTCAGACTCATTTTTTTATAGAGGAGTCTGGAATGCTTTGGATAAGATAGGTCATTTTCTCAATCTCGTAGAGGGACCTGTGAACTGCTTCAATTCTTAACTTCTTCAGCCTTCAGTCTGTTCAGTATAGATGAAGCTCTTTCGGTGCTGCGTTTATCGTCTGACTGTTGTTGAAGTTGATGTGTAAGTTTCTGAACTTTGCTCGTGTTGTTGAGTTGACGTTGAACTGACTATTTTCGTCGGGAACTCATATCTGAATCGCAATTGAACTCCTTGGAATCATCATTTAATCTGGAATTTTTCCTTAGCCTTATTTAGGCGAAATCGTCGATGAGTTGACCGACCTTGACTTTTACTGTAACGTGTTGACCAGCGTTAACCTTTGTTGTAATGCATTAACCGGCGTTAACATAGTTTATACTCGTACGTTTGCTAGAGTTTACACAGTTTAAACTCTTAAGGCATTAGAGCATGGTGGTCCCAAATGTCAGGACTACAGGACTAACTATTAAAGCTGATTCATCTGTAAGTATGGATCTCATCCTGAGGTTGTCGTATCTTTGAGTCACGAGACCAATTAATGAAGCTGGTGCGTTAATGACTCTTATATTTATAGGATTTTTGGCAAATCCTCAGCCATCAACGGGTTTGATGAGCCTTTACCGACTACCGTTTGAGTCGGGCTAGCATGCTGTGTGCGTTTTGAGTCGAGAAGCGCAGAGGTGGACTCTGCGTTTAAGAGAGGTTGTTGACTTGTAACCTCGTCTATTACAACATCGCAAAGACTAATGCTCATTGATCTTTGCTTTAGTTGTTATAGGATGTGAAAGTCGTCAGATTGTAACTCTCACAGTTAGTTGTGAAGGCTACTGAATAGAGTTTTCATCAGTTGTCGGAAGTGTAATTGTAACTCTTCTCGATCTATGTGAAAAGTCCTCTGTTTGCGGCTTTCGTTTGTTAACATGAAAGTCATCTGATTGTAACTTTCGTTGTTGAAGCTTGATGGGGATCAACTATCTATTGTGATTTTTAGACTGCCTACACTCTCCAACTCGACAGCACATCCTCCTCTTGATAATAAATCGCCCCTGTGAAATGAGCCCTAAGCCTGTATTTATAGGCTTCGGTTGGGGGGTTTTCGGATAAGAATGGGTAATTTGACTTTATCTTCAGTTGACAACAACCTAACCATGTTTATGGATGATATCCAATCAGTTGGAAAGCTCTGGAATGAACAAATTCTGAGAAAATATAAAAAAACGCATTTTCGGGCAGTTAGCGCTGGCGCGGGTCAGTCGCCTTAGCTAAACTTCTTTTTTTCTTTTTGGCACTTTGTGACTTTTCAGGACTTGTATTTTCTATCATTTTACGTATTTGATCATCTTGTTAACTTGCACGTGTCATTAACTTGCTTCATGCACTCGTTAGCTTCTTTATGGCACTTAGAGCTGACCGACATACGCGTCAGGCACTTTGGATCTGACCGACAAGCGTGTCGGGCACTTTGGATCTGACCGACAAACACGTCGAGCACTTTAGATCTGACCAACAAGCACACCAGGTACTTTGGATATGACCGACAAGAGTGGCAGGCACTTTGGATCTGACCGACAAGCGCGTCGGGCATTTTGGATCTGACCGACAAGCGCGTCGGGCACTTTGGATTGGGCTGATCGACAGGTGTGACGGCCAATTTGAGGTGGTCGGTGAGCGTACGAGACACAGTTAGTTCGCCATTCCGGCGCGCGTGGGCTGATCGACAGGTGTGACGGCCAATTTGAGGTGGTCGGTGAGCGTACGAGACACAGTTAGTTCGCCATTCCGGTTCATGCACTTGTTGGTGTCAGATAATCCTCCTAGACTTAGATAACGACGTTCATCATCTTCTCTCTATCTCAAGCTGTGTGCGGACACCTATAGGTATTTTTAGACGCCTACAGATACCCCCTCCAAAGTATTTCAGACTCATTTTTTTATAGAGGAGTCTGGAATGCTTTGGATAAGATAGGTCATTTTCTCAATCTCGTAGAGGGACCTGTGAACTGCTTCAATTCTTAACTTCTTCAGCCTTCAGTCTGTTCAGTATAGATGAAGCTCTTTCGGTGCTGCGTTTATCGTCTGACTGTTGTTGAAGTTGATGTGTAAGTTTCTGAACTTTGCTCGTGTTGTTGAGTTGACGTTGAACTGACTATTTTCGTCGGGAACTCATATCTGAATCGCAATTGAACTCCTTGGAATCATCATTTAATCTGGAATTTTTCCTTAGCCTTATTTAGGCGAAATCGTCGATGAGTTGACCGACCTTGACTTTTACTGTAACGTGTTGACCAGCGTTAACCTTTGTTGTAATGCATTAACCGGCGTTAACATAGTTTATACTCGTACGTTTGCTAGAGTTTACACAGTTTAAACTCTTAAGGCATTAGAGCATGGTGGTCCCAAATGTCAGGACTACAGGACTAACTATTAAAGCTGATTCATCTGTAAGTATGGATCTCATCCTGAGGTTGTCGTATCTTTGAGTCACGAGACCAATTAATGAAGCTGGTGCGTTAATGACTCTTATATTTATAGGATTTTTGGCAAATCCTCAGCCATCAACGGGTTTGATGAGCCTTTACTGACTACCGTTTGAGTCGGGCTAGCGTGCAGATTGTTTAAATCCGTTCTGCACGTAACGTTGTGCTAAAAGAGTTAACTCTTTTAGTACTACGATATTGAATATGTAGACTTCATCTTTCTCCTGTGAAAAGACTAAGCAGCAACGCGTGTTAGACGTAGACTTAGGATTTTTGGCAAATCATCAGCCTTCAACGGATTTGACGTGCCTTTACCGATTACCGTTTGAATCGGGCTTGCATGCATATTGTTTAAGTCTGTTCCGCATGTGACGTTGTGCTAAGAGAGTCAACTCTCTTAGTGCTATGATATTGAATACGTAGAATTCATATTTCTTATGGGAATAGACTACCCGGCAACGCGTGTTAGGCGCTGACTTATCCCTACTTAGGCTTCGGGATAAAAGTCCCCAAATTCGGATTCTGGTGTCTTCTTCAATCGGTGAAAGACTAAACCAGTAATACGTGTTAGGCGTTGACTTATCCCTTCTTAGAATTCAGGATAAAATTTCCCGTACGTGTAAGGCACGGATTATGGTGTTATTAATAACAACCTGCCATAATGTTGAATATATAGGCTTTTGTCTTTTTTATGGTTAAAGACTAACTGGCAACGCGTGTTAGGCACTGACTTATCCCTACTTAGGCTTCGGGATAAAAGTCCTCATACTTGGATTTTGGTGTCTTCTTTAATCGGTGAAAGACTAAACCGGCAACGCGTGTTAGGCGTTGTCTTATCTCTATTTAGGAGTCGAGATAAAGTTCCTCACACGTGTAAGGCGCGGATTTTTGGCGTTATTAATAACGGTCTGCCACAATGCCGAATATGTAAACTTTTATTCTTTTTACAGTCAAGAACTAACCGACAACGCGTGTTAGGTGCTGACTTATCCCTACTTAGGCTTCGGGATAAAAGTTCCCAGACTTAGATTCTGGTGTCTTCTTCAATCGGTGAAAGACTAAACCGGCAACGCGTGTTAGGCGATGACTTATCCCTTCTTAGGATTCGAGATAAAATTCCCCGCACGTGTGAAGCGCGGATTTTGGCGTTATTAATAATGGCCTGCCACAATATCGAATATGTGGGCTTTTATTCTTTTTACGGTCAAGAACTAACCGGCAACGCATGTTAGGCGCTGATTTATCCCTATTTAGGCTTCGGGATAAAAGTCTCCAGACTTAGATTTTGGTGTCTTCTTTAATCAATGAAAGACTAAACTGGCAACATGTGTTAGGCGTTAGCTTATCCCTTCTTAGGATTCGGGATAAAATTCCCCACGTGTGTGAGGCACGGATTATCGATAGTGTCTTCTCTTGGGGTAAAGACGAACCCGACACTAGAGAGGAAGAATTTTATATTCTATCTCCGGGCCTTTCTCTTGGGGCAGAAGTGAACCCTGTTAGACCCTAGAGGGGGGGGGTGATTAGGGTCTTATGCTAATCTAATCTGATTTTATACCAATTAAAATTAATTAACAAGTTATCCTAGCAAGAATGAAATACAACAATATATATGAGCTAGGATGAGCAATATGAACTAATGAATATATCCTAGCAATGAGATATTACAAATATATGAGCAAGGATATATAAACAACACAAGGGTAAATAATGTAAACAAAGAGGTGGACAAACTAACTAATGAGACAAAGGCGATATGAGCAATGAGCACAAATATAAATGAACGCCAAAGCACACACAAACACAATCAAATGATCACGGAGTTCGGACCTTCCGTCCTACGTCTCCGCTCCCCACTCCCGGGGAAAAATCCACTAACACAACCGGGTTTTCTACGCTTACCCGAACAATATTTACATCTCACACTCGGTTTTCTAGCTAACCGAAAACTTTACAATCACCACTCTTGCAATCCTACTCTACACCCTCTCAAGTGTTGAACTAGACGTGTCTCCCTCAAGTGCTCGGTTACAACCTCTCTCTAGGTTCGTCAACCGATGCCACTCCTCTTGGGACGATCCCTAACTCTCGCCACATACTTCTCTCGGTGTACAAGTGTATTACAAAGTGAATCTTACAATAAGCACAATTATAATAAATGATTGTTCTCTAATATGGATGAGAACACAATGAAGGCTCACACTCAATTGTTACAACTCTCACCAACCCAAATATACTATATATGAAAATACAGCTCTTGTAAAACTTTCTTCATAAACCAAACCCTTAAACAAACTTAAAACAAGCTTAAACTCTTTTAAAACTCTTTAAAACATTCTCTTTGGCTGCTTTAAGTGTTGATGGATGATGGGTATTTATAAGAACTCAAGACAACAACCTAAAGCCAAAGAAAAACAAGAAAAGATCAAAAAACCAACTTAGCAACAGCTTTGGAAAACTAGCCGTTAGAGTTCAACGGTCAAATCGGCGGGCGTGGAAAACTAGCCGTTAGAGTTCAACGGTCAAATCGGCGGTCGACCGTGGCGGTTGACCGCGAAGAACAAAAAATAGAAGAAAAACTTCCAGAGAGTTCGACGGTCGACCGTGGCGGTCAACCGCGAGAAATTTTTAGCTGACGGTCGACCGTAGCGATCGACCGCGAAAGTTTCTGCTGCCCACTATGCAAAAGACTCAGGCGTGGTCGACCGTGGCGGTCGACCGTGAACTGATATATGAAAATGAAGTTCTGAAAACCATTTTTCTGATTTTAAAACACTGTTTAAAAATATCAAATAAATTCCAAAAAATATAAAACTTTGGGGAATGATTGTAGATATGATAATAAACATGCTACAGTGACTGGTTTCCAAAAAGGACTTTCCAAATGAAAAATATCATTATTTTACAAAATAAGCCAAAACACGAAAATGTAAACATATGAATTTTGATATTTTGGCTAAACCATGTTTTGAAACATTACAAAATAATTATGTAGACTTAATAAAATATGTATATGATTATTATTAAGTACAAAAACTAATAATACAATATTTTTACAAATACAATAGAAAATGAAACATATGAGTATGTATATGAAAATATATTTGTTTCATATCTAAGTAGTTAAACGAAATCACAATAATAAATATGAAATATGTAATTTCATATTTATAAACATAGAAACCAAAACTTGTGTTGTATATATATATATATATATAACTACATATATATACAAGGAAACCAATAAAATGTGTGTATATGATATTGAGCTTAGAGTATCTAACACACATAATATAAAACCTAAACTAGATTACCCAAGCCGATCTTGATCTTCAATAAGCTTAACTTGGTACACTATGCGGATGAAGCTGAACTTGGATCTTGAACTTGAATTGCATAAGCTTCACTCCACAATTCCTCCAACATCCATTGGATATGATCGTTGAAGCGCAATTCCATCCATCCTCCAACATATTATTTGCCTAGAATAAATATAAAACACAAACACTAGACAAACAATATTAGATGTAAATTGTTTGTAAATCATCATCAAAACAAGAAGGCCAACAAACCCGATGCCGAGGAGGAAGAATTTTATATTTTATCTCCGATTGCAAAAGAAACTCAAAGTGGAATCTCTATTTTGAGAATCTGCGAGATGAAACTAAGAGTGTGATCTCCACTCTGAGAATCGAAAAGATTCAGATAACCCTAACTTTATAGGATTGGTTACATGACTTGAAAATGAGTTTCCGACTTTAGCCCTAACTTTTATAGGATTGACTGAAGGGAAAAGGATGAGAGCTTTTCGTTTATCAAAAAGGAATCCCGACTTTGTCCATAACCATTTGATGGTTTTGACTAAGAGGAAGTACTAAGACGGCCCTAACTTTTATAGGTTTGGTCATTCAATTAGGGTGGAAGTCTTTCGTTTATCGAAAGAAAAGTCCGATTTGAAAGTGAGCCTCTCGTTGATTGAAGGAATCGAGAGGAGAATTTAGTTTTGGTCCTAACTGCAGGAATGTTTGACCAAGTGGGGAGTTTTGAGATAATCCTAACTTTTATAGATTTGATCGCTCAATTTGTAGACCACTCGTTCATTGAAGGAATCGAGAGGGGACTTTGGTTATGGTCCTAACTATAGAAAGGTTTGACCAAACAAACAGCGAGAGTGGGAGTACAAATTACAATGGGAGCGTTGATTCATACAAATCACTCAAAGAGAGTTCCTGGTGTTAAGTGACAAATACTTAACACGGAGGGGTTTGACAATTGTCAATGATCAGGAGATTAAAATTCTAAGTACTATGCCCGGACTCTAACAATGGGAGTGTTGAGTGCACAGATACCGTGTGAGTTTGAATGGATTAAACCAGAAAGAATTTTAGTAGACCCACTGTCAATTAATTTGATCAGTGAGGGACTATGTGGTGGAGAACTATGAATCGTCAATACCAGTGGGTGTTTTTTATGAGGGAAGATTGATCCAACGATGTGATCAACTCCCATCTTAGCAAAAGAGTGCTCGGAAGCTGGTGGAATTGCTCCCAGCATTTAGAGTCCAAGTGGAGTTTCTTATTCATCCTATTTTTGTAGCGACTGGGTTATCCCTAAGAACAAAACATATAGCATTCTTTCGGCAACTTCTCATTACATCTACCCCCAACTTTCTTTGTGAAACTGGGTCAAACATTGTATTCAGCTGAATGATCGGGTTATCCTTAAGGATATCACATATGATATTATTCTAGGAACTTCCCATTAAAATTAGGAAATAGTTTAGACTCGTATACTTGTTGGAGTATTGAGAAGCATTTTATACTTGTATACTCTTCGAAGTGTTCATTCCGTTTAATTTAGCATTATAACACCAGCTTCAACTAATGTTTGGATTCTATTCTTGAGAGCAAAGCAAGCCTTGGTGGTGTTAGACCCTAGAGGGGGAGGTGATTAGGGTCTTATGCTAATCTAATCCGATTAAATGCCAATTAATAAGTTATCCTAGCAAGTATGAACTAATCCGATTAAATGCCAATTAATAAGTTATCCTAGCAAGTATGAAATACAACAAGAATATAAGCTAGGATAAGCAATATGAACAAAATACAACAAGAATATAAGCTAGGATAAGCAATATGAACAACAAGATATATCCTAAGAAAGAGATATAGACAATGTATGTGCAAGGATATATACACTAACACAAGATGATATATCCTACCAAAGAGATATATAATATGATATATGCAAGGATATGAAACAATCACAAGGGGTAAACAACATGAACTAGATAGTGGATCATAAAAATGATGAGCAATGCACAATTGGCGATATAAGATAAATGCAAAAATAATTACGCCAAAGACAAACTCAAACAAGCAATATGATCACGGAGTTCGGACATTCCGTCCTACATCTCTGCTCCCCACTCCCGGGAAGAAATCCACTAACACAACCCGGTTTGGAAGCCGGAACTTCTACACACTCGGTTTACAAGTTCACCGAAAACTCTCACACAACAAACACTATGTAATCACACTCTACACCCACACAAGTATTGGACCTAGCCGTGTCTCCCTCAAGTGCTCGGTTACAACCTCTCCCTAGGTTCGTTAACCGACGCCACTCCTCTTGGAACGATCCCCGACTCTCACCACACACTCCTCACTCGGTGTACAAGTGTATTACAAAGTGAATCTCACAATTAGGCTTCTCTACTATGGATGAGAACACAATGAAAGCTCACACTCAATTGTTATAACTCTCACCAACCCAAAATATATTATGAATGTAAATACAATAAGCTCAAGTGGGTGTGTGTAACAATGAGATAAAATCAAATCTAACTCAAATAGCAAACTAGCAATAATAAGAATATGAAAATCAATAATAAAATTGCTAGAGAAAAGAGTTAGAAAACTTCTCAATAGATCAAGAGGTAGAAGGAGAATAGTTGGATGCCCAAACACCAATAGACGATCTCGTCAAGCTCTTGTGAAATTGATTTGTCAAACTCAAACTTCCAAATGCTTAAAAGCTTCTTAAACACACTTAAACCAAACTAAAACCCTTGTTAAAACTCTTTTAAACTTGGTTAAAAACTCTCTTAGATGATAGAAAATAGTTTTGGCAAAAGAGTATATATAGGCTTGAAGAAACCAACCCCAAAAACCCTAAAAAACCATTAAAAAACAAAAATCAGCAACTAGTCGTTACACCGTACCGGTCGACCGTGGGTACTGTAGCACTGCGTATCAGTTTTATAAAATCAATTAAAAATAGTAAAACAGCTCCAAAAAATATGAAATTTTGTGAGAAGGTTCTAAACATGTAGAATAACATGTTAGAGAAAGAATTTCTAAAAAAATAATTTCCCAGTTGAGAGAAATAAATGTTTGAACACAGATTTATAGTTTCTGAAAAACTGCTGACATACACGGTTTTGTAAAATCAATTGGGCACAGTAAATCAACTCCAAAAATAGTAAAATTTTGAGGGAAGTTTCTAAACATGTAGATAAACATGTAAAAGAAAGAATTTCTTAAATACCACTTCCCATTTATGAAAACTCATCTGTTTTGTAAAACATGCACGAACATGTGCATGAACAAAAACATGATTTTGTAAATTCCATTAAACATAACAAATCAATTCCAAACTTGATGAAACTTTGCGAAATGTTTGTAAACATGAAAACAAACATGTTAGAAAAAAAATTCTCAAATTGAATTTCTATTTGTGAAAACTCATGTATTTTGCAAGTGTGTCCAAAGCATGAAAACTCAAAATCATGCATGTATATATATAACTATATATATACATAGAAACCAAATACGTGTATGTATATGATATTGAGCTTAAGGTACTTAACACACATAATATAAAATCTAAACTAGATTACCCAAGCTTGATCTTGATCTTCATTGTAGCTCAACTTGGTACACATGCGGATGAAGCTTGAACTTGATCTTTAACTTGAATTGTACGTTGCTTCACTCCACAATTCCTCCGACCTCCATTGGGTATGATCGTTATGGCGCAATCCATCCATCCTCCAACTACGTTGTTTGTCTATAATAAATAAGAAAACACAAATACTAGACAAACAACATTAGTGGTAAATTGTTTGTTAAACATCATTAAAACAAGAAGGCCAACAATCTCCCCCTTTTTGATGATGACAAACAATTTACAAAAAGAGATATATGCATGAAGGAAATAAATATATAATTTATAATTCACATGCATATAAACAAGAAAGAATATACTCATAATATTTCTCCCCCTTTGACAACATCAAAAAGGGGACAAAAGAATTAAGAGAGCGAAAGCTCCCCCTACAAATAAGCATGAGTAAGTATGAAGCAAGTATAGGGATTGCTCCCCCTATCAAAATGCCATAAAGAATATATGAAATGAAGATTATGGCAAACATGTGAGCAAGCATAAAAAATATGCTAAAAATCACTCACATACATAAAGATAATGAGAACATATATAAATATATCAAGATGAAAAATAGTATCTCATATCAAAGAACATAAAAACCATTTGTATAGGTAGATTTATGAAATCAAAAGAAGAGGAATCATGAGAACCATGAAAGAAGTTTTCAAAAGAAAACAAATCACTCAAATGAAATCATAAATCAAAATTTGAGTCCAAAAACAAAGTTTGATCAAAGAAGAAAATTTTCTTTGTATAACTTGATCAAACCACATAAAGAGTACATTATAAAGCATATTTATTTGTGCTTATATAATAAATTCAAAAGAACAAATCAAAGCAAAATTTTCATAGTTCAAAAGTAACATACAAGAATTATGAACTATAGATTTAACAAAAATCATTTTTAAGAGTATAAAACCAAACCATAATTGATTTTCAAAAATCAAGAGAGGCAATCATAACTAGCTCTTGAGCTAGTAACAACCCATATAAACATTTAAGCATCCGGTAAACATGATTTGGGAATAAACACCCAATAAACCCGGAGGGTTATATAAATACAAACCTCTCAAACCTCTCATCAAAACAAAACCAATAATCATGAAAACAAAAGAGTTTGATCAATAAAAGGAATTGTTTTCATAAAAGTTTAAAATACATTTTTCAAAACCAAGAAAAAGAAAAATAAAAACACTAAAATTCTTGGTTTAAATTCAAATTTGTTTTGGTACCCAAGTATTCTTTGTACCAAAAGGTTTAGGGACATGACCCCTATTATTCAAGCTCAAAGCCCTAGGGTTATGAACCCTCTTGGACGCATGTGGTGCACGAAAGTGGTCAAAACAAAAATTATATAAATGACCTTTACGATTGTAATTTGTGCAATGAAAAGGTTGAAATAATTTGCGTTGACCAAATGGTTGTGCACGGGAAACATTAGAAACATTTACAAACATGGATGGTCTTTTTAAATTATTTTGCAAATGTGAAACTCACTTTACATCAAAACAAAATTTGGCCAAATGACTGAATCGACCACAAAAATCACATTTAAACACATGAGCATGCTTATGATGAACATGATGAGTATGTGCATGTGTATGTGATGAAGAAGCCTTATGAGATGCACAAGGAACATTAGTCTTGGAGGATTTATGTGCATCATAGCAAAACTTAGCTAAATGGCCTTTACGACCGCAAATAGAACATTTATAAGCTTTGCTATACAAGTGTGCAAAGTGTACGGGTTTAGAAGTTGTAGTACAAGACTTTGCACCCAAGTCCATAAGTTTCTTATCATCTACAATGCATGTTCTAAGGGTTGAATCTAAAGATGATATGTGTTCTTTAACATGATCCAACACGTTGTTAGGCATACAAGCATTGGAAATAGAAGTAGATGAAACATGATCATTTCTAAAAGAATTAAACTTATTTCTAATAGTTTCTACTTCTATCATGGCATCATTTTTAGCATGAGTTAAGCTAGCAATAGATGAAGACATTTTATTATTTTCCAAACTTAATAAATCATTGTTTTCTTTCAAAATAGCATTCTCTTTAACAACAATATCAAGTTTGGAAGCTAGCGACTCATGATCGGATTTCAAATCTACATACTTGCTTTTTAGATCTATAAAATTATTTTGCAATTTTGTATAGGTATGAGATAATCTTTCATATGCACAAGCTAGTTCATCAATAGATAAATCATTATCGGAAATTGAATCGCTTACTACACAAGAGTTATCCTCTTGTAGCCGTGTGCATGATGTTCCACATAAACTTGAAGAAGAATCCTCCAAAGCTTGTCGGATTGCCTCCAAGTCCCCTTGATGTGCTTTAATAAATTTCCAAAGTTTGTAAGCACTATCAAAATGAACAAATTTGTTAGAAATGGATGAGTCAAAAGCATTAAGCAAAAATTCTAACAAACGCTTGTTCATTGAAAACATTTTCTTATCATGATCGCTCCACTTGGATTTCTCCAATGTGGGCACAATGTAAGCACAATCAATAACTTCCCATAAGTTAATATTTCTAGATTGCACAAATAGTTTAAATCTAGAAGCCCATTGTACATAGGGGAAATTAATGAATTTTGGAGCAACATTTGATTCATAGCCTAAACGAAATACATTTATATTCATGATATATATGTGAATATATGCAAGCAAGACAAATGTAATCATAACTAGATTAGCACAAATAAGATAACTTGGACCTTTAACTCAAGGAGATTAGTCCTTAAATCAAAGAGCACCAAGCTCTGATACCAATTGTTAGACCCTAGAGGGGGGGTGATTAGGGTCTTATGCTAATCTAATCCGATTAAATGCCAATTAAAACTAATTAACAAGTTATCCTAACAAGTATGAAATACAACAAGAATATAAGCTAGAATAAGCAATATGAACAACAAGATATATCCTAACAAAGAGATATAGGAAATGTATGTGCAAGGATATATAAACTCAAGGGTAAACAATCTAAACTAGATAGTGGGCAATATAATCAACAAGCAATATACAAAGGCGATATAAGACATGAACATAAAAGGAAGTGCGCCAATGCAATCACAAACAAACAATATGATTACGGAGTTCGGTCCCCACGACCTACGTCTCCGCTCCTCACCTCGAGGAGATCTCCACTATCACAACCGGGTTTTCTACGTTCACCCGAACAACGTTTACACCTCACAATACAATCACTATGCAATCACACCTCACACACTAAGTGTTGGTCCTAGCCCACTCCTCTTGGAACGATCCCCGACTCTCACCACACACTCCTCACTCGGTGTACAAGTGTATTACAAAGTGAATCTCACAATTAGGCTCAATACAATAATTGTTTGTTCTCTACTATGGATGAGAACACAATGAAAGATCACACTCAAAGTTACAACTCTCACAACCCCAAATATATTATGAATGCAAATACAATAAGCTCAAGTGAGTATGTGTAACAATGAGTAAAATCAAATCTAACTCAAATAGCAAACTAGCAATAATAAGAATATGAAAATCAATAATAAAATTATTAGAGAAAAAAGTTAGAAAACTTCTCAATAGATCAAGAGGTAGAAGGAGAATAGTTGGATGCCCAAACAGCAATAAATGACCTCCTCAAGCTCTTGTGAAATTGATTTCTCAAACTCAAACTTTCAAATGCTTAAAAACTTCTTAAACACACTTAAACCAAACTAAAACCCTTGTTAAAACTCTTTTAAACTTGGTTAAAAACTCTCTTAGATGATAGAAAATAGTTATGGCAAAGGGGTATATATAGGCTTGAAGAAACCAACCCCAAAAACCCTAAAAAACTATTAAAAACAAAAATCAGCAACTAGTCGTTATTGTGTAACGGTCGGCTGATACAGTAACTTCGGTCGACCGGTACGGTCGACCATGAGACATATGCAAAGCTGAGTAACGTCCAGAGAGTTTGGCGGTCGACCGTACCGGTCGACCGTGGGTACTGTAGCAATGCGTATCAGTTTTATAAAATCAATTAAAAATAGTAAAACAGCTCGAAAAAATATCAAATTTTGTGGGAAGGTTCTAGACATGTAGAATAACATGATAGAGAAAGAATTTCTAAAAAATAATTTCCCAGTTGAGAGAAATAAATGTTTGAACACAGATTTACAGTTTCTGAAAAACTGCTGACATACACAATTTTGTAAAATCAATTGGGCACAGTAAATCAACTCCAAAAATAGTAAAATTTTGAGGGAAGTTTCTAAACATGTAGATAAACATGTCGAAGAAAGAATTTCTTGAATAACACTTCCCATTTATGAAAACTCATCTGTTTTGTAAAACATGCACGAACATGTGCATGAACAAAAACATGATTTTGTAAATTCCATTAAACATAACAAATCAATTCCAAACTTGATGAAACTTTGCGAAGTGTTTGTAAACATGAAAACAAACATGTTAGAAAAAGAATTTCTCAAATTGAATTTCTATTTGTGAAAACTCATGTATTTTGCAAGTGTGTCCAAAGCATGAAAACTCAAAACCATGCATGTATATATATAACTATATATATACATATAAACCAAATACGTGTGTGTATATGATATTGAGCTTAAGGTACTTAACACACATAATATAAAATCTAAACTAGATTACCCAAGCTTGATCTTGATCTTCATTGTAGCTCAACTTGGTACACATGCGGATGAAGCTTGAACTTGATCTTTAACTTGAATTGTACGTTGCTTCACTCCACAATTCCTTCGACCTCCATTGGATATGATCGTTATGGCGCAATCCATCCATCCTCCAACTACGTTGTTTGTCTATAATAAATAAGAAAACACAAATACTAGACAAACAATATTAGTGGTAAATTGTTTGTTAAACATCATCAAAACAAGAAGGCCAACAGGTGGGATGAAGGATCCTCCTATGACACACACAGTATTTTGGATCCGAAGTATTGTCAGCTTCCTCCTGATTTGTGATAGATGATAGCTTGATCTTGTTATTTTCGAGGAGGGACTCGAAAATAGCTGGAACGTCTTTGTCCTTGAAGGAGTACTCTTTTTGGAGTCTCGGATCCAAAGTCTTTTGTTATCTCCGGGATTGCTGATGTGACGTCTGATTAGTATCTACCACAGTTGCAAGGGCCTTCCCTTTACCGTGGGAGGTAAGGTTTGAGCTCGGAGGGTTAGCCGTCGGTTGACTTCTCTCGGCTTGCTTCCTTCTGATAGTGACCTATTCCGGATAGTGACCTTGTTCAATTCTCTATAATCTATGCATAATCTCATACTATCGTCCTTCTTCTTCACGAAGAGGACCGACGCGCCCCACTCCATGCACGGAGAATGAAACTCGCGGGCGAATAAAACGCCTGAAGCTAACACTCATCCAACTGGGTCTGGAAGCTCCCCTCATCTCAGCTGGTGCCATACGATAGGGTTGGCGCGGGATATACGGGGCTGTGGCTCGGTTGCAAGCTCGATGCAGAACTGCCACGCTCTCTGCACTGGAGGTTAATCCAAGGTATGTCCTGAAAGAACATCCTGAATACTCCTGAGAACAACTGCTAGTCTCCAAATAAGCTTCAGGGGCTCCGCTGATGCCCGTCGCATCAGCGCATACCTCGATGTACGCCAGAAATGACTCCGCAAGTCGGTTGCCCTGAGAGGTAGCTACAATCATCTCGGACGACATCGGACGGCTCGCAACTTGACTGTCTTCGCAAAGGCAGACTCATACTGATATGGTAGGAAGACACGGCAATGCCATACCAAGAATAATATTGAACTCGGACATGACAACACTTATCAAAATCCACTATGAACTCTAATCGTCTAGAGTGGACAGTACGACCGTCCTGACAACGCTCTCAGAAGGCGATACCCGGTCGGCCTAAAGGGGTGGATGAACAGATAAAGGGTGTGTCTAGTGCTGAGGATAACAAGCTGGAGTCTAGGGGCCATAAAATGCAATGCGATATGAAGGAATACGAAGATCGCGTGAATGCGAAAAGATACGGGTGGGAAAAGGACAGTTCACAAAAGAAGCGTACGACTCCAAAACTGCTCCATTAGGCTTCATATCATGCGGAGACTACTGCATATACTCTGCTGGTGCTAAAGACTGCTGCTATGCACTGTGCTGGAGAATAATGGGACAATCTGGCCCCTGGGATAACCTGGACCTGATACTGCTAGAACTTGTCCTTTCAGTCTTCTGCTGCTGCTGAATTGGACCATATCGCGCTTCTGAGTTCTTTGCTAGTGCAGCTGCGGACTCAATACCTTGTGTCGGCGGACCTTGCGAGCAGTTAAAGCAAGATCCCGCGTGGAACTTTGTTGTTGACACGATGGGGTTGGCTCTCTGTCCTGTTGTTCCCTTCTTATGGGCTCTGCTGATGCTGTTGTGGATCCATTGCAAGGGTCTCTGTTCTTGCCCGTTCGTCTGCTGGCGTGCCCTCTCGTACACTCCCTTCTCGTCCTTGCTGGAAACTTAGCTATCCATTTTCGTTGAGAGAATGAACGCGGTTTTCAAGGCTACTGGTGTGGTGGTGTAATTGTGATTCACGT
>NC_033803.1:21987169-22051048 GCF_001876935.1 Asparagus officinalis
CTCACCAAGGAGAATCAAGGCTCTTCCCGATTGCCTCACCAAGGAGAACAACGTGGGGTTAAAAGGACCTATTTGCAAATTTTCAAAAAAAAGAGGGTTAATTTGTAAAATTTCTATCTTCAAAGCGTCGATCCTCACCAAGGAGAATCAAGGCTCTTCCCGATTGCCTCACCAAGGAGAACAACGTGGGGTAAAAGGACCAATTTGCAAATTTTTAGAAAAAAGAGGGCTAATTTGTAAAATTTTGAATATGCAAAAAATAGCTCACCAGCATATGAAGGAAGCACACCGTCAGCCGATGCAGCAGGGGAACAGTCGGCACGGTAGAGGATTGACCCCTCGCCATACGGGACATAGAAACCTGCAAGGTAAATTGAGGGATCAGATCTAGAAAAGGAAAAATCCCATTTTTTATCGCAATTCCACCCCTAAAAAGGCGAGTTTGAGGCATCAAATCACACCCTCAACCCTTATATGTGATCCCGCGACTCCATATACTAGATCAAACATGAAATAGATCAAGATGGCGGAGGATTTACCTGAAGAAAAGCCCAAAATCCAATAAAGGCGAGACCTTTAAGGAAACTTGGACCACGCGCTCGAGGGGCCTGAGAGAAACTTTTTATTTAGAATTTTTGGGGGATTTCTCAGTCCAAGATCCAAAGGAAAGCTAGATCTAATACAGATCTGAAGTTTAGAGGGAGAAAAGAGGCTTGTGAGAAGAGAAAATCAAGAATCAGAGGGAGGGGGTGGCCGGCCCTAGAAAGAGAGGAAGAAAAAAAAAGAAAAAGAAAGAAAAAAGAACCCTTTTATAGCCTTGAACCAGATCTGGCTGAACCAGACCAGACCAGGGCTGAACCAGACCAAGCCAGATTGAGCCAGGTTGAGCCAGATTGAGCCAGAATGAGCCAAATTGAGCCAGAATTGAACCTGGCTGGACCAGACCAGACCAGAATGAGCCAAATTGAGCCAGATTGAACCAGAATGAGCCAGTTTGAGCCAAATTGAACCAGTTTGAACCAAATTTGAACCAGAATTCAAATTGGAGCTGAATTAAACATTGAAACGACTTTTGATCAACCTACGGTTCAGTCCTTCACCTATTTAACCCCTCTACCATATATTTGGAAGGGTCGGAGAGATTTTTAAACCCAAATACTGCCTTTTTGGCACATTTTTTTGGGCCGGTTCAGATTATTCGAACATAAAGAATACTCCAATAAGGTATACGAGTATAAACTATTCCCTCCTCTTTGTTGAGAAGTTTCTCGAGAATATTTTTCTAAAAAATATTCTTAAGGATAACTTAACATAACTCCCAGGAGTGTATGAGTATAAACTAGACCTCCCCGCTCCAACTCCTTAAGAGCTTAAACTGTGTAGACTCCAAAATACTTACGAGTATAAACTGTGTTAAACGCCAGACAACGCGTCACAATAAAGATTCAAAGCCGTCAACCGATGGTCAATTTCATGTTGAAGCAACCAACACGAGTTAAAGATTGAAAAAATCAGGAATCGACTTCAAAGTTCAAATTCCAACAACGGTCAGACAATAAATGCAGCACCGGAACCCCTACAGGCATTCTACAAAGCACTGAATGGCCCGAAGGATTGAAGGAATACAGAACAAAAGTCATTTCCAGGTCCCGTTACACCGACAAAGGGTAGGGGCAATCATATCCAAAGCATTCCAGACTCTTCTATAAAAGAACGAGGCTGAAAAGCTTTGGAGGGGGTATCTGTAGGCGTATAAAACTGCTTATAGGTCCCTTGACACAGCTCGGCGCGATGATTCGACAAATCGACGAACGTTCAAGCAACGAAACGAACTAAAGAGGCTACAAAGCTAACGAACTGCATGTGAACAACGTTAGTGGTTCGGGGAGTCGACGGGTCTTCCAACAAAGTGGATTTGAACTCAAACACCGACTGAGTTTACTGGGTGGCCGCCCAGATCTATGCCAAATGCACAGATCTGGTTGCCTATAAATAGGCGAGGGCATTCATCATTTTGGAGGACTTTTGGAAGAACTTTTGGAGAGCCGAAGCTCTGCCGGATTGAGACCTCATCTTGGAGTTCTTGAAGGCTTGAAGACTTGGACGTTCGGATCTGATTCTCGGCGAGCACCCGCATCACAAAAAAGGCAGGAGTTCGAGGGGATCAAGATCTCAGATCTACGTTGTTACACTCCGGATCAAAGCTTGGTCTTTGATCCCGAGATTCGAGCGATTGTTTCCTTGGTGAAATAATCCCTCCGGCTATTATTTCCTTGGTGAAATAATACCCGTTATACTGCGTAGATCTGTCCGGATCTAGATCGCGCGGTGGTCCACGGCAAACAACCCCGGCGCAGGCAAACAACCCACCAAAGCGAGCGACCGAATAACAGGAGCTCGCGATCTGTTCACAAGGAGAAGAAAAAGTTGTAATTTTTAATTTTCTTTATTTTTTTGATTTTCATTGTAACCGGATCTAAAAAAACCGGATCTTTTGTAACGTAAAAACTGTTATTCAAGATAGCAATGACATCAATGAAGAAAGCAACGAATTTTCCAGCGAACAGATTGTAGCATCCAATTGTGAGAGATTTGTGAGAGATCTAGAGAGCTTTGTTTGAAGGTTTTTGATAAGATTTGTAACCCTATTTATATTCTCTTGATTTCTAATAGTAAGAACTTCTCCCTCTTTGCCCCGTGGACGTAGGCAACTTGTCGAACCACGTAAAATTTCATTGTCTTGCTATGGTGATTATGTTTTGCTTGTGTGGTTGTGATCTTCCTCATCATTGTTCGTGTGATTCGAGTTTCGCTACGCACAACAAGTGGTATCAGAGCTTCAGGTTTGGATTGGGGCTTGTTCAAAGGATTCACTGAAGGATTCCTATTTAAAGAGTAAGATCGACAACATGAGAGAAGCAAGCACATCAGGTTCGTCTCTTACGAAGGTGATATAAAGTTTGAGCATCAATTACGAAGATTGATGTTCCGAAGTTCAACGATAAGATCAATTTCGGTTTGTGGAGGTGCCAGATGATGGATGCGTTGGATGCATAGAATTTGGAGGAGACTCTTGAGTTACATGAGAAACCCACTGATATGGAGGATAAGGTTTGGAAGAAAATAAACAGTAGGGCTTGTGGAGTTATTCGGTCATGCTTGACGCTGGATCTTATTTATTATGTGATGAATGTGACGTCGGCGAAGAGATTGTGGGAAGCGCTCAATGAAAAGTACCTTACTAAGAGCATTGAGAATCAGCTTTACTTGAAGAAGAGGTTTTATAAGTTCAAGATGAAGATGTGAGTTTCCATTAGGGAGCATGTCAACAACTTCATGAAGCTACTTTCAGATATGACCATTATGAACATCATGGTTGAGGATGAAGACAAGGCGATGCTACTTTTGTGTTCGTTACAGGAGGATGATTATGATACGTTTGTTCTCACTATGATCAATGGAAGAAATACTATTAGCTATAAGAAGATGACCTCAGCGTTGGTAAATTATGAGTTAAGGAAGAATGATGGCGAATCCTCCGAGAAGGCATCGGGAGATGCATTAGTAGTTCGAGGTAGTAGTCCAAACCGTTGCCAAGTCAACCGCTCAAAATCGAAGAATAGAGGTGCCTATAAGAGTGTTGGTAGAAATCAATATCGTTTTTGTAAAGAAGAGGGACATTTGACTGCCCAAAACTGAAGGACAAATTAAGCCGGGAAGAATAAGGGTAAAGCTGTACAAGCTTCAGAAGTGAATATTGTAAAAACTATTGGTGAACATTCAGATTTAGATTCTTCAGACTAATCATGCCATACACTACCGTCGGTTTGCTATGCCGACTCTATAGAGTGGATGTTAGATTCAGGAGCCACATATCATATTTTCCCTAGGAGGGATTGGTTCTTCAGCTTTATGGAGCTGGAAAGAGGGGATATCGTGCTTATGGGTAATGACCATGTATGTCCTATTTGTGGTATTGGTTCAGTCTGGATCAGGATGCATAATGGTGTGGTTAGGCAGTTAAAAGAAGTGAGGTTCGTGCCGCAGTTGACGAAGAACATCATTTTTCTTGGTACTTTAGAGGTAGCAGGTTATCGGGTGACCTTAGAGGATGCTACTGTAAAGGTCACGAAGGGTTCTATCGTGTTGATACGAGGAGTCAGGGAAAACTTCATATACTACTTGAAGGGTAAGACAGTTACAGGGGGCCTGACAGCTTTTATCACTACAGAGGAGGACACTACCATCCTATGACACATGAAACTAGGACACACATGTGATAAGTCCCTACAGTCATTGGTAAAATAAGGACTATTAAAAGGTGCTAAGACCTACAAGATGGAGCTGTGTGAACATTGTGTATTTGGGAAGAAGACTAGAGTGAAGTTCGGCACCGCTATTCACAACACCCAAGGTATATTGGATTACAATCACACAAATGTTTAGGGCACTTTTAAGAACACATCACTTGGTGGGGCTAACTATTTTATCACTTTCATTGATAACTATTCCAGGAGGAATTAGGTATACCCTATGAAGCATAAACATGAGGTCCTGGATATTTTTATGGAGTGGAAGAAAAAATCGAAGCTGCAGATAGGTAGAAAGGTGAAGACTCTTTATTCAGATAACGGTGGAGAGTATAAGAGTGATCTATTTCTGTAGTTTTGCCAGGATTACGGCATTAGACGACACTTCACAGTTCGAGAGATACTGTAACAGAACGGGGTGGCTGAGAGATTGAACCGTACCTTGCTGAAGAAGGTGCGATGTATGATGACACAGAGTGAATTACCTAGATTCTTTTGGGCCGATGCGTTAGTTTATGCGAGCCATCTTGTAAATAGATTTTCGTACACTGCGATACAGGGAAAGACTCCTATGGAGCGTTAGTATGGTTTGGTGGCTAGTGACTATGAGTCGCTATGGATATTTGAGTGTCTTACTTATTATTATGTCAGTGATAGTAAATTGAATCCGAGGGCGAGTAAAGTTATCTTTGTGGGATTTAGAGAAGGAGTTAAATGCTTCAAGTTATGAGATATATAGGATAAGAAGATAGTTATTAGCAAGGATATCACATTTGATGAGGCGTATATGATGAGGCCTCAAGTTCCTCAGCAGGTGGAGGAAGACCAGATTCGAGAGATATCGCAGTAGGTGAAGGATGATGTGACCCCACCCACTCCAGATAGCATTGTATCTATTGAGGCTTCTACAGAGGTGACTCTAGGAGGAGATGAGATAACAGCCAAGCAGATAGAAGATACAGTGGATTGTGAGACCCATGAGCAAGGTCATGATCAGGAGTCCATTGCAACAAATAGACCCAGAAGGGTGATTCGTTGGCCAGCTAGATATAATGATGTTATGGTCGCATATGCATTAGCAGTGGAGGTTATTGATGATATGGTTCTTTCTACATTCAGGGAGGCAGAGTCTAGTTCTGATTCGATCAGGTGTAGGAAAGCTATGGAGGATGAGATACAGCTTCTTCAGAAGAACGATATTTGGGAACTTACAAAGCTACCTAAAGGAAAGAAAACTATTGGTTGCAAGTAGGTATATGCGAAAAAGAGGGATCTTCTATTGGGGACATTTGATTCAAAGCCAGATTGGTTACTAAGGGATATGCACAGCTTGAGGGCGTTGATTACAATGAGGTATTTTCACCCATTGTGAAGCATTTGTCGATTCGAATTTTATTAGCATTGGTGGCGCAGCTGAATTTGAATTTGGTCCAGATGGATGTTAAGACAGTCTTTCTATACAGAGATTTAGATGAGGAGATCTATATGGTACAACCCTTAGGATTCAAAGCTGCAGGAAAGGAAGATTTGGTATGCAAGATGAAGAAGTCTCTTTATGGTTTGAAGCAATCGCCGTGACAATGGTACAAGAGATTCGATAGCTTCATGATTGGCCATGGGTACACGAGGAGCCCATATGACCCATATGTTTACATGCACAAGCTACAGGATGGTAAGTACATATATTTGTTATTGTATATTGATGATATGATTATTGCTTCCAGGAATTCTTCGGTTATTCAAAAGTTAAAAGAGGAACTATCATCCGAGTTTGAGATGAAGGATCTTGGAGAAGCTAAGAAGATATTGAGTATGTAGATCGAGAGAGACAAGGTGAAGGGGAGATTGAAGCTTACATAGAAGAGCTATTTGCAGAAGATGTTAAAAGAAATTCAGTTTTGATGGCAATACGAAAGCAGTTAGCACTCCATTGACTCTCGAATTTAAGCTTTCAGCTAATATGTCATCTGTTTCAGTTAAGGACAGAGATTATATATCGAAGATTCTATATATTAGTATAGTGGATAGTTTGATATATGTGATGGTGTGTACGAGGCCAGATTTATCATAGACCATAAGCATAGTATCGATGTACATACACAACCCGGGGAAAAGTCATTGGGAGGCCATGAAGTGGATTCTACGCTATGTTAAAGGCACCACGGATGTTGGTTTGATTTTTCAGAAGGATGAGGAAAATAGGCATGATTGTATTGGTTATGTGGATTCAGATTATACAGGGGATCTTGACAAGCACCGGTCTACTTTAGGGTATGTGTTTACATTAGCAGGAGCACCGATTTGTTGAAGATGTACACTTCAGTCTACAGTGGCTCTCTCTACTACAGAGGCAGAGTATATGGCGGTGACTGAAGCTGTTAAGGAGGTTTTGTGGTTACATGGATTGTTGGAAGACTTGTGGATTGCACACGAGACCCTTCGGGTATATTGTGATAGCATGTCAGCTATTTATTTGGTAAAGAACCAGGTTTATCATGCACACACGAAGCATATTGATGTCAGATTCTACTTTGTTCATGATGTTTTAGATGATGGAGACGTCATATTGGAGAAGGTCCACACAAAGGACAACCCTATGGATATGTTAACTAAAGTTGTTTCAGGTGTGAAATTTAGTCATTGTTTGAAACTATTAAACATTCTTCAGTGTTGAGAGCATTTGGAGCCCATTTGTGTGAATTACGTTCGGCTTGATTCCTTGGGTAAGAGGATACGTAGGTAGTCTTTTCGATGTAGCCGGTTGGATTTGTTGATTTTGATTGGGGGGGGGGGGGGGTTGTTGGGGGGGGGGGAGATTGTTTGAGCTCTCGTTTGGGTTCTCGACTTATTGTGGATTGAGTCCGTTGTCATGGGTCATTTCCACTTCCTACTGGATGCAACAAGTGGGATATTTGGATGATTTGGTTTTGGCTCAGTTTTAGAAGAAACTTTACCGATGTGGAGATTTGAAGGATTGGCGAACGGTGAAGAACAGCTCAGGAAAAGGTCTAGGAAAACTGCCAAACAGCTTGTCGGCCGACCGCGAGTTAGCGACAGTCGACCGAAAATGTGCATGGAGGGCAACAGAGTTCTGGAGATGAGGCGGTCGACCGCCGCGGTCAATCGCACCAACCTTGTAATGGATTTTGGTCTCGGGAATCGATTCGGTCGACCGTCGTGATCGACCGTGAGGACCCTGAAGTTGATTTTCTTCTTTGTCGGGGGTATGCGGTCGACCGCGTAGCAGTTCTAATTTGGGTTACAGGTTTTTGACCCAGTTTGTTTTTGAGTTGATATATAATCCTAATCCTGATTAATTAGGGTTAAACAAGGACGTTTTGAGTAGTCTTTGAGAGAGGATTGTAGCATCCCATTGTGGGAGATTTGTGAGAGATCTAGAGAGTTTTGTTTGAGGCTTTTTGGTGAGATTTGTAACCTTATTTGTATTCTCTTAATTTTTAATAGTAAGAACTCTCCCCTCCTTACCCCGTGGACGTAGGCAACTTGTTGAACCACGTAAAATTCATTATCTTGATGTGGTGATTGTGTTTTTCTTGTGTGGTTGTGATCTTCCTTGTCCTTGCACTATAAGAAATCT
Source organism: Asparagus officinalis (assembly GCF_001876935.1). Classification (NCBI taxonomy): domain Eukaryota; kingdom Viridiplantae; phylum Streptophyta; class Magnoliopsida; order Asparagales; family Asparagaceae; genus Asparagus; species Asparagus officinalis. The sequence goes on from NC_033803.1 coordinate 21,995,078, forward strand.
GGTATTTAATGGCCAAACTTAGTGAAGGGACCAGTTGACCATCATTAATGTGCATGTAATAACGACGGGTTTTGAAACCTTCGTTGAGTGATTACAAATATTAGTAGAATAATTTAATATGGGATAACGGTTTTCTAATCCCTTCATTAATTTAATCCTAATACCGTCGATATTGGGTCTCCTAAAAAACGTAGGGTTCCATCACCATCATTGATGATACTCCTAATCATAATAGGACTGATAGTTAAACCTATTACTATTAATTAACAATACTCACAATCAAAATCCCCAAAGCCCAAGTAAAACTCAAAACCCGAATTCTAAAATTCCCCATAACTTCTCCTGATTAATCATTTCTCTTAGCCGCAATATCATTAATTAACCCTAGCTATATATTGTAAACAACTGTACATCACCTACATTTTCTTCATCTTCATCAGACTCCCAAACTAATTTCAATACCTTCACGACGCCGATCATCCCAGCGCCGCCGCTGCTCCAGCGTCGCCGCCCTGGACGTCCGCCGGTCGCGCCGTGTTCGGATCAGCTGAACCCTAGTCGCTGCCGTTCGACCATTGCTGCCCAGCGCATCCCAGCCCTACCTTCATTTTACCTTCATCGACGCCGATCATTCCAGCACCAGATCGCTTCTCCAGCGTCTGCCCCGACGTCACCTGCCTCCCAGGCGGTACGTCAGCTAAACCTAGTCCGCCCGCCCGCTTTGCCTGCCGTTGCTGCAGCGCATCCCCAGCCCTACCCTTCGTCACCTTCACGACGTCGATCATCCCAGTGCCGCCGCCCTAGTGTCACCACCTCATCACCGCTCCAGCCCCCGCCCTGTCGCTGTAGGTAATTCGGTAATATATGACAGCCATGTTTGGTTTAATTGCACTAAAGGAACTATAGTTTCACCTATTTTGCACACCCTACTTTGTACTTATGCCATAAAGTACTCTATTTGCACTAAAATACCTATAGTTTGACTCTATTTGCACTTATATTAATAAAAACTTAGATTATAGAATTCCTAACTAGCCCCGTTCTTGTTCCTTGCACTAAAATACCCTGCTATGAATTTGCATCATATAAATTGGATTAGGCGCATTGTATGCAATAGTTTCACACCATCCATTTATTTCCTAGCTGTGGCTTTGATATATATTAGAAATTGGTACTAAATTCATAGTGAATGTAATGAGTCTAAAGAGTTAAACATCTTGTGCTTGAGTTTTTCATTCTCATTTTTCTACCCTGGCCTTTGAACTTGTGCTGTTACCTTTCTTTTATGTGTTTCAAATTGATCCTTGACATATCTTCTAAAATGTAGATTTCATTTGTAAGTGTTTTAGTATGTTGAATTGACTCAATCATTTGAAAAGTTTGTAATGTTTTATTTAGGTGAGTTCAGTACTTGTCTCTACTAGGGTAGCTATAAAAAATGCTGATTTAAACTCGAAAGATAGAGATGTTTAGTAGTTTACATTGGAGATTAACTTTTATTCTACCAGACATTTACATGAAATATTGACAATATGTGGGGCATTAACTGTATACTTTCAGTTGAAAGTCTAAACCAGGTAAAAGTAATGTGGAAGTTGGCAGGATGTTTGACATACTCAATTTAATTCAAGATTACCTTTGAATCATTTGTAAATTATGACATGATATTGCATAGAATAATATGACTTCAAAACCAATATATCATTACACTAATTACAACATTGTGAGGGTATTTTTAGAAATATTAGGGATTCTTGTTTGGTTTAATTTGCACTCAAGTACCTATATTTTCCCTACTTTGCACTTTTCCATAAAGTACCTATACATGTTGCAATTATATACCCTACTTTCCAATTAATATACCAATTTATATACCCTACTTTGCAATTAATATACATATTGCAATTATATACATGTTGCAATTATATATCCTACTTTGCAATTAATATATCCTTGTTTTGTTTAATTGCACTTAAGTACCTACAGTTTCCCCTACTTTGCACTTTGCCTTAAAGTACCCTATACATGTTGCAATTATATACCCTATATATCTTGCAATTATATACCCTATACATGTGTGGTATTTCCTTAAGTTAAATGAATTTCAAATGATTATTTCTTTAGCTATTCAGACGTACTTGTCAAGCTTGGACATACCACTTTCCATTAACAAGTCATTTTATTAGTTATAATCATAGTTCCTATGTCACATGTGCTTTGAAAGGAAAATGAGTTTTTTTACTAATTTGTTCTATTTAGTAATTTGTTATATGGTAGCATTTTTGCCTTTATATTGACCCTATAATTGCATAAATAAATACTTTTTGAATGACACCATTTATAGGTTAACATCTTTGCCTTTAGATTGATTCCACTTACGTTATGTAAGCTTGAGAAGATTTTTTCACCTTCAATTTTTGATATTATGCTGTATTTAGTAGTTCATTTAGCATCTGAAGCCATGCTTAGAGGGCCTGTTCGATTTCGATGGATGTACCCAGTGGAACGTCAGCTTTATACTTATAAGTCATATATCAGAAATAGGATACGTCTAGAAGGGTCAATTGCCGAATGATATATACCAGATGAATGTATGACACTTTGCTCAAAGTATCTAAAAGGCTTCGAAACAAAGTTTAATCACCTTGAAAGAAATTATGAAGATGACAATAGAGAATGTCATGAAGCACAACTATCTATTTTCAGACATAGTGGGCGGGCATTAGGTGCTGCCACCACCCGCTACCTTGATGAACATGAGTGGTTGCAAGCACATATTTATGTTCTAAAGAACTGTGATGAAGTGCAACCATACATTGAGTAAGTCACTAAAGTTTAAGATTCTATTAATAAATTTACTATAGTTAGTCAACGTTAATCATATTTATGATATATTAATGTAGGGAATACAATGAATTTGTGAGAGAACCCACAAATTACTATGAAGATAAAGATTGAGATAAGAACTTTATCGAGTGGTTCCAATCTCTAGTACGTACATATCTTGCCTTATTTTTTTTTCTTTTTGGTTCATTTTATTACATGTTCCATGACTTGATCATATTTTGGTTTTGTTTAGCTTTATCAGAGTTATCGAGAAGATGATGACTTACTTTCATTATCTCATGGTCCAAGTAAGATTGTTAATTGTTTTACCGGATTTGTCATAAATGGACATCGATTTCATACAGAAAGTCGAGATAATTGTTTGTCAACTCAAAATAGCGGGGTTTTAATTATTGATAATGCTGGTGATGGTGGAGCAGAGGATTATTATTGTGCTTTGGTTGAAGTTGTCGAATTAGAGTTTCTTGGTGTAAGAAAGGTTGTTCTATTTCGTTGTAAGTGGTTGGATGTGCACGGCAAAGGAAAAAAGACTGCTTTGAAAGTAGATAAATATGGATTTGTCAGTATTAACCGCCGACACTTGCTAAAGACGAATGCCCACTTTATACTTTCTGGCCAAGCATCACAAGTTTTTTATGTTGAGGATATTACCAATGAAGGTTGGCATGCAGTTCTTAAAGCACAACCCCGTGATTCCTATGATATGCCACCAGATACAGATGATTGTGAGATAGCATACAATGGAGTTGAAGCTTATTTACAAGATGAATCATTTGATGCTCAGGCTATTGCATCAACATCATTGGTAGATGATGATATCAATTTGAGAAGGAGCGATATTAATCCAATTATTGTAAATTCGGTCACAAGTTCAAAAAAGAGGAAAAAGACTCAAGCAGAGGATTAGAACGCTCTCATTAAAGAATAGAACTCAAATGATATTGTATTATTGAGATAAATTTTAAGTTGCATTTTACTATAACTATTCCTTTTTAGACATATGATGTTCTTTTTTTCATATTTTGAATGTGGCTTTGACATTGCAGCAAGTGCTTCTACATTAGCGCACTATGTATTTATTATTATGCTCGTTCTTCGTGATTTCTTTTTCTTTTATTCATTTCTTTTTTGATATTTGTTTCATACATAGTATATAATACTTAAATTACTTTTCATAGCAGGAAAATGAAAACTTAAGAAATCACTTCCAAAAGTAAAAGGGCACAATTTCTAGCACCCAGGTCATTAATTACGAAACGACTTCAAGCACTTGCAGAAAATTTATTAAGAAGGGAACAACTCTGTACTTGTCTTGACAAGAACTTGAATATTCAAAACCCAATACAAGATCAAAGTATGTGTCCAAATTGTAGTGCTGATTCAGAAAACTTTGAAGAGGAGAATTTTGCATAAAATAGCAGGAGAAGTGCAAATACTAACAATGAAGAGAATGATGATTCTGTAGATTTATGAGACTTAAAATTTATTATTATTTTGTTTTACCTTTCAATTTACTTTTTATGATTGGATTAATAATTGCTCATTTTTTGCAGAATTAAATAATTATCGAGTGCAAAGTGATGATGCAATACTAAATAAATCTCGATAAGAAGGTATATTCTTTATTAATTATAAGAAGGAATATTTTATTAATTTCTTTTTAATATCTTGATTCTAACATATTATATGATGTATGCAGCTGATAATTCTCAATGATTCTAACATATTATATGATGTATGCAGCTGATAATTCTCAAAAGAAGAAAAATCCACCTCGTGGTAGAAATAAGTGTCTAAAGTTGAATAATCTATCACAGGGGAGGAGTTTTATCAGAATAGAGGTATTGAACCAAAATTTTTACGATATCTTGGAATTATTATTCATGATAGGAATATTGCCCAGTAGCTGTTGAGAATTAGGACAAAATACCACAATAAAATAAAGATCACATGTGTGCATCCATTAAGGTACATTGAAAATTAATTTTTTGCAATTGGTCTTAATTCTTATAAATTATATTCTAATTCAAATTTTATGTAGGATAAATTTGATGCCAAGGATATGGAGCAAAAGAGAGAGTCAGTAATAAGACACTTGCGCGATTTGTGGAATAAGTGATGTTGTGACATGCACAGGAAATATGTGAAAGAAAATTCATTGCAAGTTGTATTTAGAAATAAACCTGCAGAAGTGAGTGTTGATGACTGAGATTGGCTAGTTAAGGAACGTTATTTTTCTTTAAAAAATTTTAGGTATTAATCTCCTAATTTTATTTATTTTGTTACATGTATATTACTGGACTATTAAAATTATCTTTTAATCTTGATGTATAGAAAGCAAGCCAACAAAATATACTTAACAGAGGTAAAAAAAAAAGATGTTCCACCACACGGGTAGTAAACCCTTTAGACAAATAGTGTGAGACTTGGTATACATTTAAAACTAATTTTCTATTTATTAAAACTATTTTTTAATTTGATGTTGTACTTATTTTTATTTAAAATTTGAATAAGGGTGGCAAGTCAGGAAATCCACCTGATGTGGCAAAAATATTCCATGAAACCCGAAAGAAAACTAATGAAACACTAGATACTTAGGATCAAGATAAATATGTAAGTAGAATATGTCTTTAAGTTTGATAATGATGCATTATATAATATTAACATATGAATTTAATTTTTTGCATGAAATTGGCCAAGTCAAACAAGCAAACCCTTCACTTTCAGACATTGAGATAGTTAAGAAAATCTGGGGGAAGCAATCTCATGGTCACATCACTGTATTTTGTGGTGGGACTACTTTAAAAGATTTGAGAGGATCGCTCCCTAGTCGATCCGATATTGAAGCACGAGTTATAGAAGAAAAGAGTAAGAACCAGATGTTTCAACAACACTTAGATGAGCAGGAGCAACAACAACATCAACAACAACAAATGATGTCTGATTTAGAGTCGCAAGTGAAAGCTATACGGGAATTTTTTTTAAGGCAACCATCTTCATTGACTCCTCAAACTTGAGAACATGTGCAAGACTAGGTAATTATTTTTTATAAAATATCTTATATACTTTTGTGATTGACTACTTGTAGTAGAGAAAATATAATTTTTACTTAATAAGATAATTTTTGCTTTATTGATATTTCTTAATTATGTGAATTTTGGGGGGGGGGTAGCTCGAGTGTTCTTTTGACGATGATTAGAGATGAAAGGATGTGTCTTTTTTCAGATGTTTATTTTAATTTATTTTAGATAGTTTCACGTAATTTTTTAGAACAATTGGGATATTAACTTTTGTTACTAGTATTGAATATTTGAGGATGGTGAAATTTTATTTATTGATATTATTAATGAATGAAGTTTTTGTTTTCCCTTTTATTCATTATTGGGTATTTTTAATATATTTATGTTGTGACTCATAGTGTCATGTTGAGAATTATATGATAGTTGCCTATGAATGAAAAGATTATCATTAATGTATATTAAAAGTTTGTAGTCTATAACGACGGTTTTATAAACCGTATTTTGTTCATCAATGAAGGGAACGCACCATCGTTGATGTGTTACTAATTACCCACCATTAGGACTCTTACGATGATATCCAACCGTCATTAATTGATCTTCAACGACGGGGTTGACACCCGTTATTACACAACAACAACGAGAATGAGAAACCATCATTTAAAGTAATGATGAGAAATATTCCTGTAACTAATGGTAACGACGAGAAAATATCACTGTCACTGATGGTAACAACGGGGGAAAATCCCCATCACTGATGGTAATGACGAGAAATATCCCCATCACTGATGGTAACAATAGGAAAGATCCCCATTACTGATGGTAACAACGATGATAATTACCATCGCAGATATGAACGATGGTAATATGTTCTGTCGTTATAGACTACTAGTATTCATCCCGTGCTAAGCACGACATCCTTATAGTTTATTTTTGTGTGCAATTTTTTCCCACAACATTTTTGTGGTTTGTCACATGAAATTTATCTTATAATTATCTTATACTTTAAGAATCAATTGAACGAAAGTTAGATCTCTAAATAAAATTGAATTAGAATGATGAGGAAATGATAAAACATTATTCAATGATAACAACATTACAGCCTTGCAATTTTGGCAACTCGTAAGTTGGGAAGTCAAGTACATCGACTCCTCCATTATTTGGGATAAAAGAAAAGTCATCAAATAATGTACATCCAGAAACAGACATTATTTAAGACTAATAATACCTTAAAACTTAGTTTTTCTCAAAGCATTCAGATACTATATACCGTCAATGCAGATACCACACTTCTAGTGATAATTATTTATTATTTAGTGCATGTTATGATTCATTTTGAGTGAAAAAGTAAAAATGGACCATAATCATGGAGATAAGATAAATATTAAAATTAAAGTGAATGTATATATATATATATAGATAAGATTAAATTTTTTTTTTTGAAAGAAAACAAGGGATGTACCCTGTCATTATATTAGTGCCAAAAGATTAAATTTATTATATGATTCATAGTTTTTTTTAGTGAATGATCATAAATCTAAGGGGGCATATCACACAGAGGAAAATAGTTCACAAACGCTAAAATATATATAAGATTAAATTTCGTATATGATTCATAGTTTTTTTTAATGAATGACCATAAATCTAAGGGGGCATATCACACAGAGGAAAATAGTTCACAAACGCTAAAAACAAATGAACAAAATAGTATAGACACATTTAATATAAAATCCAGAGGCATATGAAGATATAGGTTCCATACTTGACGGCTGTTCGCGGTGAAAATTGCCTTCATTGAATTCATTGTTATCTCAAGTAATTGCTTTTTGGTTACAAAAGATCCGCTCTTTTTTAGATCCGGTTACAACGAAATCAAAGAAAATAAAAAAAAATTACAACTTTCTCCTTTAGAACAAATCGCGAGCTCCTGTTTTGCGGTCGCTCGCTTGTGTGGGTTCTTTGCCGACGCCGGGGTTAATCCGTGGACCACCGCGCGATCTAGATCCGGTCGGATCTACGCAGTACGACGGGTATTATTTCGCCAAGGAAATAATAGCCGAGGGTACTATTTTGCCAAGGAAATAGTAGCCTTTAATTCTCGGGATCAAAGACCAAGCTTTGATCCGGAGTACGCCTGCGTAGATCTGAGATCCGGTCCTCTCGAACTCTTGCCTTATTTGGCGTTGACGATCGCCGAGCACCAGATCTGGATGAGCAAGTCCTCGAAGTCCTAAAGTTTGGATCTTTTTTAGATCCGAGTCTTCAATCCAGCAGGGCTTCGCCTCTAAAAATTCCAACCTTTACAAATGAACCAAGGCGGCCTATTTATAGGCTCTCTGAACTGTGCCCGCGCACAGATCTGGGTCGGCCACCTATGGGTGGCCGGCACTGGGCCGAGCCACCCATAGGTGGCTCGGCTCGGACTCTGATTTGACAGTCCGAATCCCAATATGGCAGTAAATCCGCCTTGGTGTTTGAGTTCAAATCCGTTCTATGGTTGGATGACTCGTTGACTCACCGAACTGTTAGCTTGATTCCGCATGCGAATGGATGTATTCCATTGTTTGCGTGCGGTTCGTTAGCCTCGTCACTTTGTTAATTCGCTTCGTTGCGTGTCACTTGGCTTCGGCGTTGTGGACTGACGCTCGTGTTTGGATATGTCGCCCGATGGTTCGTCGGTTTGTGCCGAGCTGTGCTAAGGGACCTATAAGCAATTTTATATGCCTACAGATACCCCCTCCAAAGTATTTCAGCCTCGTTCTTTTATAGAAGAGTCTGGAATACTTTGGATATGATTGTCCCAACCTTCAGTCGGTGTAACGGGACCTTGGAATGGCTTTTGTTCTTGATTCCTTCAATCCTCCAGGCTATTCGGTGCTTTGTCGAATGTCTGTAAGAGTTCCGGTGCTGCATTTATTGTCTGGCCGTTGTCAGAATTTTAAACTTGAAGTCGATTCCTGGTTTTCTAATCTTTAGCTGACCATCGATTGTTGGCGTTGAGTCTTTATTTGCGACGCGTTGTCCGGCATAGTGTTGTTGAGTTATCCTTAAGAATATTTACAAAAATATTCTCCAGGAACTTCTCAACCAAAAATAGAGAATAGTTTATACTCATATACTTTTCGGAGTATTGATTCTTTCATTACAACGTATTGATCGGCGTTGACCTAGGGTTACGCGTTGACCGGCGTTGACCCTAGGGTTTTGAACGTCGTACGTTGACTTTTTGATCGCAACGCGTTGACTGGCGTTGACCTAGGGTTACGCGTTGTCCAGCGTTAACCTTAGGGTTTCGCGTTGTCCGTCGTTAACCTTAGGGTTTTGAACGTCGTACGTTGACTATTTGATTGCAACACGTTGACTGGCGTTGACCTAGGGTTTCGAATGTCGTTGGATGCTCAAGTCACGAGACCAACTAATGAAGCTGATGCGTCAGTGACTCTCGTATTTATAGGATTTTTGGCAAACTCTCAGCCATCAACGGGTTTGATGAGCCTTTACCAACCACCGTTTGAGTCGGACTAGCATGCGGATTGTCTAAATTCGTTCTGCATGTAACGTTGTGCTAAGAGAGTGAATTCTCTGAGACTTTGTGCTATGATGTCGAATACATAGACTTCACCATTGTTACGGGAATAGGCTACCCGGCGACACGTGTTAGGTGTTGACTTTAGGATTTTTGGCTAACCCCCAGCCTTTAACGGGTTTGATTAGCCTTTACCGACTACCGTTCGAGTCGGGCTAGCATGCGAATTGTCTAATGTGACGTTGTGCTAAAGGAATGAACTCCCTTAGACTTGATGCTACGACTTCGAATACGTAGACTTCGCCATTGTTATGGGAATAGGCTACCCAGCAACGTGTTTTAGACGCTGACTTATCCCTACTTAGGCTTCGGGATAAAATTCCCCAGAATCGAACTCTGGTGTCTTTTTCTTCGGAGAAAGACTAAACCGGCGACGCGTGTTAGGCGTCGGCATATCCTTTCTTAGGATTCAGGATGAAATTCCCCATGCGTGTAAGGCATGAATTTTGGTGTTATTAATAACAACCTTCCACAATGTTGAATATGTGAACGAGTGTTCTTTTTAACGGTTAAGAACTAACCGACAGCGCAGATTAAGCGCAGACTTATCCTTGCTTAGGTTTCAGGATAGGATACCCCAGAATCGAACTCTGGTGAGGCGTTGACTTATCCCTACTTAGGATTCGGGATAAAATTCCCTGTACCTGTGAGGCACAGATTTTGGGATTTGAAAAAGGTGGTGTCTTCTCTTGGGGCAAAGACGAACCCGAAATGGGAGAGGAAGAATTTTATATTCTATCTCCCGACACTGAAGAAGAAGAATTTTATATTCTATCTTCAGCTGGAAAGGAGACTCAAGGTGGGATCTCCACCCCCAGAATCCGGAATGATGAAACTAGGAGTGGGACCTCCACTCTGAGAATCGAAAACTTCGGATGATCCTAACCGTCAGAAGGTTTGATCACCGAACTAAAGGTGAATTTCTCGTTTATCGAGAGTGAATTATGGTTTTGACCCTAACTGTAGGAAGGTTTGGCCAAATGGGAGTTTGAGGTGACCCTAACTGTAGGAAGGTTTGATCACTTGATTTGAAAGTGGACCTCTCGTTCATTGCAGGAATCGAGAGGGGATTTTGGCTGTGGTCCTAACTGTAAGAAGGTTTGACCAATTGGGAGGTTTAAGACGATCCTAACTGTAGGAAGGTTTGATCGCTCGATTTGTGGACCTCTCGTTCATTAGGGGAATCGAGAAGGGGTTTTGGTTTTGGTCCTAACTGTAGAAAGGTTTGACCAATTCTGAATATTATGTCCAGACTCTAGCAATGAGAGTGGTGAGAATTTGAATGGGAGTTTCTTATTCATTACCTTGCTGTGGTGACCGGGTTATCCCTAAGAATACACTATATGGATTTCACCCCCAGCTTCCTTTACAAAACTGGGTATGGTATTGTACTCAGTTGGGTGTCCGGGTTATCCTTAAGAATATCAAGCATGGTATTCTCCAGGAACTTCCCGTGAAAGAAAGGAAACAGTTTAGACTCATATACCTGTTGGAGTATGTAAGGAAGCAGTTTAACCTCATGCACTTGTTGGAGGACTGAGAAACAGTTTATACTCGTATACTCTTTGGAGTTTTGCCTTTCTTATTTGGCTTATCTGAGCGATATGACGCCGGCTTCAACCAAGGTCTGAATGCTATTCTTGAGAGTAAAGCAATCCTTGGTGGGATGAAGGACCCTCCTGTGGTATGCACAGTACTTTGGATCCGTCGTGTTGTCAGCTTCCTCCTGATTTGTGATAGGTGGTAGCTTGATCTTGTTACTTTCAAGGAGGGATTCGAAGATGGCTGGAACGTCTTCGTCCTTGAAAGAATACTCTTTTTGGAGTCTCGGACCCGAAATCTTTTGCTGCCTCCGGGATTGCTGTTGCGACGTTTGATTAGCATCAACAGCAGCTGCAGGTGATTTGCCTTTACCACGAGAGCCAAAGTTCGAGTTCGGAGGATTAGCCGTCGGTCGGTTCCTCTCGGCCTTCTTCCTTCGGAGGAAGCGTTCGGCTTGTTCACCGCGCACCTTCACGTCTTTCCAAGTGTTAGACGGTGCTGTTCCCATCGCTTCGAGGATGTCCAATGAAAGATTATTGTGACAAGTCTCGAGGATAAAGTCTTCACTGACCGGATCCCTGCAATTCATTGCTTTGTTTCGGAATCTCTTTACGAAGTTTTCAACTGTTTCACCATTTTTCTGCTTCTCATCAAATAGTGTGCCAATTGAAATCTCCGTGTCGTCGTCGAAGAAGTTAGCGAGGAACTTAGTCTCCATGTCGTCCCAGCTGTTCACGCTTCCTGGCTTGAGGCGACGATACCAATCGAAGGCGGCTCCACGAAGAGTGCCAACGAAGGACCGTACCATCAGAGGCTCATTACCAGAGATAACACCCAGGTGCGATTTGAAGTAAATCAAATGCTGAGTGGGTGAACCCTTTCCATCAAACGGCGTGAAGTTGATTAAGTTGAACTTCGCCGGATACGGGATTGATGCCCATTCTCTCGGGTATGGACAAGGAATGCCAGTCTTCTTTATTTCTTGAGCGGAAATCAACGTATTGATTTTGCTCTCGAGATTTTTGATTTTCAGACTTTCACCCGAGTTTTCGTCATCACGATTCTGAGGTGTAAGCGTGGTGTTGTGACTAGCATCCTCATTGCCACCCCCTGCGTTGACGGGAGGATTATTGGCATTATGAGCTTCATTTGTATCCTCATCTTCCTGATGAACTTGGTTACGACGACTTGGTTCGCCTTGCTGGTTCGTCAGTGCTTGGATCTGTTGGTCATGCATCTCTCTCATGTTCTGCATGTCCATCTGCATTTCGAACCTGAAGCTCTCCTGTTGCTTAGCCAAGGCGTCTTCCAGCATCTTGGCCACTTGTTCCGCGCTTATCATGAATGACTCGCGGGGTTGTCCATCGCTGGATACCGTGTTATCTGATGCAACAGCAGAGCAGGAATCCGATTCTTCATCTTCCGACGATAATCTTGTCCGAACCCTACCATAAGTTCCTCGTATGATAGCTCTAGACTGCAGACGAGTTAGATACCGGGGTATTGGCGGAATTGACTCGGGATTATCCCGTGTCGATGCCCTTTTGCTGGTCATGTTGGTGGTAACCCTAGGAAATTCTCCGTCTTCGACTATCATTCTTCTTCGTCGGAAACGCCTAGGCCTAGATTTCGGCGTTTCGATACCGAGCCTTTCGAAAACTGAAACTCTTTCGGGGACTTCCTTGATGCAGTTGCACTCAGACAGTACCGCCCGAATGAGCTTTGAACAAGGGCACTGAGTTTCCGGTCCTCGGGGACTTCTCTTTCTGGCTTTGCTCGTACCCCCAGCATGATAGTACAGCTCGTCCGTTTGAAAGTCGGAGCAACCTATCGTGTGTTGGCACGATTTCTCAGGTATAACGTAATCATCATCAGACGATAACGTTTCCTTCTGAGAGCGAATTACCTTCTTCGGACTTTCGAGAGTCACGCGCCTCGAGACATGCCTTTTTGGGCGTGAGTTCTTAGCGGGATCTTGGACTTCGATGCGCAAATTAGTGCGTGCAGTTGCCTTGAGCTCCTTGTCACGTTGGAGGTGACAGCGACCCCCAGCGTGTTGAGTCGTTCGGGGCTTCTTCATCGGGCCCAAACGCTCTTGAACTGGAGTTTTGCCTCGCTCCTCGGGAAATGGACCGAGACGCTCCAAGACTGACTTCCTTTTCTGGGATGGTCCTGTGGGATCTCCCAGAGCAGTTGTGGAAATCATCGGTGGTCTGGATTGATTCGCCGGAGGTTGGACTTTCGGAGGCTGCAGTTGTTGCTCCTTAGTCTGAATCGCCGCTTCAGATTTTGACCTCCAAACTTTGCGAATTGATGGCAGTTTCTTGGCCACTTCCTTCTGCAGCTTTCTACGGGCTTCTTCAGCTTGCGCCCGTGCCTGCGCTGATAATGCGCGGCGCTTGCGAATGCGCTCCTCCAGCGTTGATCGGTTCCGTTTGACACGGACCCATTCCATTGTTGGCGGCTTGGAGGAACCACCATTCATTGATTGTTGAGGCTGCTTGCCTCTTTTGTTCTTCAGATCCGCGTTGTAGCGGATCCCGTCAACGGACTCCATGGCCTTTACGAATTGTTTCGCAAGGCGTTGACGTTGCCTTTGGCGGGCTCTCTTCGAGAGAGTCACCACGCCCCCTGCGGCAGAAGGGTTGGCCAGAGTAGATCCGACCTGATTGGGAATTGGAGGAATCTCACCCGATGCGACTTTGGCATCAAACGGGGCAAGATCTTCATTGGTGTTTTCGACGTCTTCAAACCAACGAGTTTTTCTCCTGGAGGAGAGTTTCTTGGACTTGCGGGGGGAGGTTGATCCGGACGAGGACGACAAGTACTCCTCGAACTTCTGCTGGTCGAACTCGTATTCGACCTCCTCCACGACCGGGATTGAGATCCGCGGCTGCGACGCTCCGATCTCGGCAGCGAGATCGGCGGCTCCCACTGTGGTCACCAGATTGTTCGCGGGAAAAATCGTTGCTTTCTTCACTGATTCCATTGTTCTCTCAAGTAATTCTTTTTTGCTTACAAAAGATCCAGTCTTTTTATAAGATCCGGTTACAACGAAATCAAAGAAAAAGAAAAAAGATTACAACTTTCTCCTTTAGAACAAATGGCGAGCTCCTGTTTTGCGGTCGCTCGCTTGTGTGGGTTCTTTACCGACGCCGGGGTTAATCCGTGACCACCGCGCGATCTAGATCCGGTCGGATGTCTACGTAGTACGACGGGTATTATTTCGCCAAGAAATATAGCCGAGGGTACTATTTCGCCAGGAAATAGTAGCCTTTAATTCTCGGGATCAAAGACAAGCTTTGATCCGGAGTAAGTACGCCTGCGTAGAATCTGAGTATCCGGTCCTCTCGAACTCTTGCCTTATTTTGGCGTTGACGACGCCGAGCACCAAGATCTGGATGAGCAAGTCCTGCGAAGTCCTAAGTTTGGATCTTTTTAGATCTGAGTCTTCAATCCAGCCAGGGCTTCGCCTCCAAAATTCCAGACCTTACAAATGAACCAAGGGGGGCCCTATTTATAGGCTCTCTGAACTGTGCCCGCGCACAGATCTGGGTCGGCCACCTATGGTGGCCGGGCACTGGCCGAGCCACCACAGGGGTGCCTCGGCCTTAGGCTGAGCCACCCATAGGTGGCTCGGCCACCGAGCCACCCATGGGTGGCTCGGCTTTGGCCGAGCCCCCCTTAGGCATTGGGTTTCGTCGTTTTGTCCGGTCTTGTGGTTGATTCGGACTCTAATTTGTTGATCTGATTTGGCAGTAGATCCGATTCCTGATTAGGCAGTAAATCCACTTCTGAGTTCGAGTCCGAAACTGATCTTGATTCGATCGTGATTCGTCCGAGTCTGCCCTTGGTTGGATGACTCGTTGACTCTTCAAACACTTGGTTTGATTCCACACGCGAATGGATGTATTCCGTTGCTTACGTGCGATTCGTCAACCTCGTCGCCTCGTTGGTTCGTCGGTTTGTGCCGAGCTATGCTAAGGGACCTATAAGCAATTTTATACGCCTACAACGGCATGTTCTGAAAAATATTTCCCGGGTTGCCTCTGACGAAGGGTGTGTAGATCTCCCCCTGGGCAAAACTCCATTACCAAACATGAGAACTTCTCTGTCTCAACGTGGGTATATAACGTCAGAAGAAATGGATGGTCTAAACTTTGCAATATCTCCTTTTCCGTCTAAGCTCTAAGTAGCTTCTTGCGACTTGCCAATGCTACCTTGTCCATCACCTTCATAGCAAAATAACTTTTAGTCCCATTCAACTCGGACAAATAAACACTTCCAATATCTCCACAACGTAATCTCTTGAGAAGCATAAAATGGCTCAGACCCAGAACACCATCTTTAGCTCTGATTGACTGGACTGCTTCATATCTGGAATCATTTGCTTTGTGAGGTTTGCTGACACTACTGCTAATGGTGCTTGAAGTGCTCTCGTCACTAACATCACTGCATGTGCTAGCTCGACACATACTACTCTTGCCACTCTCCAAGAATTCAGCCCTATCACTAATAGGAGGACTAACTTTACCCGAAGCAGAGCTATTCTTTCCACTGGCTTGGTCTGGTTTTTTTCTTTTCTTGGTCTTCAATGACTTTTTCCGTACTGATGCTCTTAGTCAATTGAAGTGATTCTACCCGAGAGGTTTCCTGAATTAACTTTTCATCCAAATAATTGGGTTTTGTAGGAACTTTGTTCAGCAAAGCAACATTAATTAGTTCTGCGTCTTTTATTACTTCAGATTTTGGCGATCTTTTAGCGATACTGGGTACTGATTGGAGTGGCTTAGGGATTTGAATAGGTGAAGGACTGTGAGAAGATGACTCTTCTATTTGGTTGGTATTTGATGCCATTGATCTGAACAGTGATCTCTGAAACTTATTAGGGGAAAGAGATGTATAAACTGCTCCAATATCTCAAGTAGAAACATGCCATCCAAAATGTACTTTGATTTGATTCTTCCTTCATTGCTCCTTTATCTAAATAAGAAAATTATAAACAGAAATTAGCTTCCCCCCCTAAAGAAGGTAAGTTACTTCTAAAATCATATAATAATAACAAAGGGAAAAATTTTATTAAATATTATTTAGAAAAAATAAAACCAAAATTCAGTTGGGTGCAAAATCAGTTATCACAACTCTAGATCTAGATTCCAAATCAACAGCCTAGGAAATAAATATTTCTATGAAAATTTGTCGAAAACAACTAAAGGGGATAGATGAAAGCGAATACAAAATCTACAAAAAAAAAAAATCAAATCACCAACCTCGAAGATTTTCACTATGAAAACTGATCACCATGAACACCTAGATAGAAAAATGACAATCACCACGAAATATCAAAGAGAGAAAGAAATTAAAGAACCGATACTTTTATTGTATATTCCAAGAGTCCCCTGCTTCAAAACCCTAACACTAAAGATCGAAACCCTTCGAAACTAAGCAATAGGTTTATTATATGAAAAAAGTCGAAAAAAATACGAAGAGAAGGGATCCAAAAGATAATACCTGGGAGCTAAAGATCGCATTTTTAGGGTTTTTATTGAGGATTCGGAGGAGAGAAGAAAGAGGGGGAGAGGTAAGAAGAGAGAAGGGAGAGGGGGAGGGGGGGGGGGGNTGGGCTGGGGAGTTTTTTCCCAAATACGAATGGAGAAACGTGGAGAGAGAACGTGGGGAATCGTTTAATTGGAGATAAATACGTGGATAATAAGAATGTTTACTGTTTACTTTAAGGTTTTCCTTTAGTTATAAAGAAAAGTAGATATAACGACGGGTATTATAACCTTCGTGACCCTTTAGGGAAGAAGGCTTCAACAACGGGCGACGAAGGGATTTTTTCCCGTCGTTAGCATACAATAACGAAGGTTTTTAGTTCTTTACCGAAGAGAAATCCCTTTTGTTAAAGACATATTTTCTTATAGTGTTGTTCGTGTGATTCGAGTTTCGCTGCGTACAACATCTTAGTATAGTTAGTGTCGCCATTGCGGAATTAAAATGACTTTGGAAGAAACTTGTTGATATTTACTAGCCCAATGAGTCTCATCTATCTCTCCACGCTATGAGTTATGCAGAGGCCTAATGGAGACAATATTTCATATGCTAATTGATTGTAAGCTTGCAAGAGAATCATGGAGTGCACTCGGTCTAGACTTTCTGATTATGAACATCGACCCGTATATGAGCTAATCAATAAATGTCTGGAGAACGAGGTGAACTCTATTCATTCAACCTTAATTCTTTATGTAGCTAGCATGGGTTATTTGGAAAGCATATTGTGCTTACATTTTGAAGGGAAGAGATCATCTGCTTATTCGATCACTGCTCAAGCCAAGGCTTTAATGTGTGTGACTTCATTTAAATCAAAGAAAAAAAAAAATCTTTGGGCAGTTCAACTAATACTCATCTCAATGACAATCAAAATGACATCCTCATGAAGAAGGTGTAATAGTAAATGTAGACGGAGTTGTTAATAATGGAGTAGCTTCCTAGGCATGTGTAGATAGGTTATGAAACGGAAGAGTTTTATTTATCACTTCAGGTCGGAGCCCCTATATGAAAGCTGAAGCAATGGAGGCTTTGGGAGTTTTGCAATGCTCTAAAAAGATTACTTCAACTCTTGGCTATCAAAAGATTCATGTGCTTTCATATGTAAAAGTAATAGTTGATTCACCGAAATTCCCTCATAGTGATGCTACAGATTGAAGAATTCGCCATGTGATTTGTGAATGCAAAAAAATTCTAAAAAGTTATCCTGCAATTTTCATCTTCCATGTCAGGTATGATGCTGACGTAGCTGGAAAATTCTAAAAAATCATCCTGCAATTTGCATCTTCCCATGGCAGACGTGATGCTAACATGGCTCCTCATAACTTAGCTTCCAAAGCTTTAGAACTCGCCTTATATGGAGCAATTGGTTAGATTGTAATTGGCCTATACTATTTGCATCTAGTATTTGTATGAGCTCTGATTTTGTAAGTCATCAATAAAACAAGGCTATAGTCTTTTGCCAAAAAAGGTGAGATGCCTAACTTTCCTAAAGTTTCCTTTGCTACTTTTCGAATATAAATTATGAAATGAGTGCGGAGGTTTAAAGTCCAAAGAAGTCTATATAAAGAGTCCAAAGTCTTGTATATAAGGACGCGAAGTTTTAGAAGGGATTTGTTAAAAAGAAGAAGAAGAAGAAGAAAAAAGGCTAAGATATTGTAATACCCAAAGTCCTAGCTATATTAATTTCCAAACTTGCATACTTTGAAAAGGAGTTTTTATCTAAAAATTCAAAGTTTTGCCTCTATTAAAGAGTTCACACACTTCAAAAATTACTATTGACTCGGAATTCTCTAAGAAGTTATTTTTGAATTCATTTTGCATTTTAATATTTTGATATATCATGCAAGTTGCTATGCTTTGCTTTTATTTCTTATATTTTCTTCTAAGTGGTAAGATATACAGTGTACTTTTAAACCAAATATTTAAGCCATTATTATTATTATTATTTCACATTAGTGTCTTAATATCGCAAACTAAAGAATGGGTCATTTGCCTATGAATCAAAGTTTTACTCCTATGTATTTAACTTACCCCATTTTCAAAATCACTCTTAGACCCAAAATTCTCAACTATAAATTACACTCTCATTTATTCTTTGGGGCTGTTTGGTTCGTTTCCTAGATATAGGGAAATGCATTTCCATGTACAAAAACATAAGCTTTGAGTTTTCCAAACTTTTCCAAGAAATAAATTGTTTCGCTTTGGTTCGTACAAAAAAATAATGGGAAACCAATGTATTTATTTTTCTTGTGTTTGGTTTGCATGGAAAAAAAGGGAAAACTTTTGTTGATATGACATTTCCCACTTTTCTTGTGTTTGGTTGGTTTTAAAGTTTGTAGTGAAAAGTGTTTATAGTCACCATGGTAAGATTACCCCCACATCGTATAAGCCATCAATGCCAATACTCACAAATATTCAAGCAGGGACTTAAAACTAAAGATATTCTTACTGAAACATCAAACCTTGATTATAAATATTCACAATAGACAATTCACAGGATTCTATAAGTCTTTTGTAGCTTTTACGGACGGGTTTGAGCTTGCCCTTTCTCGTGTTCGTGATTTCTTTAGTAATGCATGACGGTATTCCTTTGTTTTCATCCTCCTTAACTGCAAATTCTTTTTTGTCATTCTATTGCTCTGCTCACGCCTTGTGTTGAAGTGTGATATGTAAAGAAACATAACAAAAGGTAAAAAAATAACAACTCCATAAAGATGGCATAGCAAAATCCTGATGCGAAACTTGCCCAGTACTACAAATGATTTGCCTAATTAAACTAGTTTTGTCACGAAAATAATTTATCAAATGTGCGAAAACTAGCGCGCCCGTGCGCGCATGGATACGTAACTTTTACTGGAGCTACTAACGCAAAGTTACAGAAATCAAGCTGGGGGCGGGGGGGGGGGGGGGGGTGAAAGCACCCGCCCTCCCCCTGCTTGCGCGCGCACGCGATCACGAGCGCGGGAGTTATTCCCGCGCGATCTCCTTTCCCGCCGCAAAACCCCGCCAAACATTTGGGTTTTTTCTCCTATAAATAGGAGGTGTGTGTAGTGTTTTGAGAGTGGGGAAATTAGTGGGAAAAATCAATTGTGGGTTTTGGTATTGGAGTTCTTTTGAGAGAAAAGAGAGAGTTGAGATAAAACTTGTAATAAGTTTGGTATTCTCATCATAGTGAAACCCCCTCCCGTGGACGTAGGCTAGTTTGCCGAACCACGTAAAATCCCGTGTTTGTCTTATCTGTGAGTTGCCATAGCTTGTAGGTTCCCTCGATATTTCAGTCCTTGAACTGATGAGAGGAAGAGTGTATATTTCACTTTGATGAAATATATCACTTTCGATTCTTGTTTCCTTTGAGAAATAAGAATTTCATTATCTATTCTCGTTTCCTTTGAGAAACAAGAATATAGAAGTTGACTTGTGTTTTTGTGACAACAAAAGCCAGGGCTATCTCTCAGGTGATATCGCTTCCGCGGCGGTGTGCGTGACTCTCCGTCCCAACAATTGGTATCAGAGCCCTTATTCAGATTAGAGGTGGTAAAATTTCTTATCTGAGGTGGTGGTTGACTATTGTGTGGTAAAACATAAGTAATTGTTAAAAATTCATGAGAGAAGCGGATTGTCATAATACAAGCGGAAAATGGCTTCTACAAGTAAAACAAATAAAATTGGAAAGTACGAGATTAAAAAATTTAATGGGAAAAATGATTTTTCCTATTGGAGGATGCAGATGAAAAATTTGCTGATTTCGCAAAAGTTGCACAATGCTTTGGCTGGAAGAGAGAAGCATAAAAATATGTCTGATGAGGATTGGGAGGAGCTGGATCTGGAAGCACGAGCGTCGATTATCCTATGCCTTGAGAGGGATGTAGCTTTCTTGGTAGACGGGGAGGAAACGGTTGCGGGTGTGTGGTTGAAGTTAGAAAACACCTTCATGACGAAGAGTCTAACGAACCGGATCTATTTAAAATCCAAATTGTATACCTGCAAGATGGAGGAGGGCTCGTCAATCCGGGAGTACATCAACAAGTTTGATAGGATCTTATCAGACTTGAAAGACATTGAGGTGATAGTGGAAGACGAGGATCAGGCGCTTCTACTACTTCTATCTCTGCCGAAGTCTTATGAGAACCTGGTACAAACACTGATGCTTGTGGGTGATACTTTATTGATGGATGAAACTAGAACGGCGCTTCTAGCGGATGATCTTCGAAAAATTGCAACTAGTGACATGGCCACTGGTGGTAACAAAGAACAAGGGTAGGGACTGTTTGCCAGAGAAAGAGGCAATGAGCGAGGAAAAGGCAAGGGAGGAAAGTCTAGATCTAAATCGAGACCTCTTGCGGGACGAGCGTGTTTCAAATGCGGTGAAGTTGGGCATTTCAAGGTCGATTGTCCTAACAAGAGAGTAGGTGGGAAAAAGAACAACAACAAGACTGAAAGACGAGAAGGCAAGGAAGAGGCGAGCTACGCTTCAGAGGATGGGAGCGATAAGGAATGTTATGTCGTCACGGATGGTGAGGATACCTCCGGTAAGTGGATTCTTGATTCTGGTTGCTCTTACCACATGTGTCCAAACAGGAAGTGGTTTACTACCTATAGGAGCATTGATGGTGGAACCGTATTGATGGGGAATAACCATGCTTGTAAAACGGTGGGGCTAGGTGATATAAAAATCAAGATGCATGATGGAGTGGTCAGAACCCTAACGGACGTGCGGCACGTTCCCGACTTGCGGAAGAATCTCATCTCAGTGGGTGCTTTGGACTCCGGGGGTTGCAAGATTGTAACAGAGAACGGAGTGAAGAGGATTGTTCGGGGTTCCTTAACAGTGATGAAGGGTGTTCGTCACGGTAATCTATATACTCTCTCAGGTACGACGGTGACGGGAGATGCAGCAGTTGGAGCTGAAGGAAGTGGTGGAGACCCATGTGAGCACACATGGTTATGGCATAGGCGGCTTGGGCACATGTCAGAGAAGGGTCTGGATCTGCTTGGTAAGGAGGGTTTGCTGAAGAATCTGAAGAACCATTGCATGGATTTTTACGAGGACTGTGTGTATGGAAAGGCGCACAGGGTTCAATTTCTGAGGAGCAAGCACAAGAGCAGAGGAATACTAGATTATGTGCACACGGATGTTTGGGGTCCGGCTTCGACAACTTCCAAGGGTGGTTCCAGATATTTTGTCTCATTCATAGATGATCATTCAAGATATGCTTGGGTTTATTTCCTGAAGCATAAGAATGAGGTATTTGAGACATTCAAGAAGTGGAAGGCGATGGTTGAGAACAGGACGGGCAAGAAATTAGAGACACTGAGATCTGATAACGGTACAGAGTATACAGATAGTGCTTTCAAGGAGTTCTGTGATCAGGAAGGGATTGCTAGACACTGGACAGTTAGATCTACACCACAACAGAATGGGGTCGCAGAAAGACTGAACCGAACACTGCGGGAGAAAGCAGTGAGTATGCGATCATATGCTGGTTTGGGCAAAGAATGATGGGCAGAATCGATTGCTACAACTTGCTATATAGTGAATCGGTCTCCACATTCGACATTGGACGGTAACACACCCTATCGGGTGTGGTCAGGGGAGCATGCAGATTATGAGAGGTTCCGAATTTTCGGTTGTACCGGCTACTATCACGTCAACGAGGGAAAGCTTGACGCGAGGGCCAAGAAGGCAATTTTCTTGGGGTATGCAAATGGCGTAAAAGGCTACCGCCTTTGGTGTACAGAAAATTCGAAGTTCGTGATCAGCAGGGACGTTACCTTTGATGAGAAGTCCATGATTGCTAGGGTGCCCAAAGATAATGGTGTTGATACTGTCGGGACCCCCGAGTCCCAGGTTATTGAAATAGAACCGAAAGACCAACCAGGTTCTAGTCGTGTTCAAGTGGGAAATCAGGTAGATGATGAGCTTGAGCAGGAGGAGACTACAACAACAGGAGCTCGAGGATAGCTTGGTTTCCACTAGGCCAAGGCGAGTATACAAGCAGGTACAGAAGCTGGGGGCTGATCAACCCCTGAAGCACTATGGGCATGTTAATTTGGTTGAGTACGCACTATCGGTGGAGGAAGATGAGACGGTCTCCTTCAAGGAAGCTATTCGAGACAAGAATAGTGAGAGTTGGTTGGCTGCGATGGAGGAGGAGATGGAATCTCTCCGGAAGAACCAAACATGGGAGGTGGTCCCATTGCCCGTAGGAAGAAAAGCTATTGGTTGTAAGTGGGTGTATAAGAGAAAGGAAGATCCTTCAGAGCTCGGTGGTATAAGGTACAAGGCCAGGCTAGTGGCTAAGGGGTTTGCACAAAGAGAGGGTGTGGATTACAATGAGATATTTTCTCCGGTGGTAAAACACACTTCTATTCGGGTGCTATTGAGTATTGTTGCTCATGGTGATCTTGAGCTGGAACAACTTGATGTTAAAACGGCCTTCTTGCACGGAGACTTGGATGAAGAGATCTATATGCATCAACCTGAGGGATACAAGGTTGAGGACAAGGAGAATCATGTTTGTCGCTTGAGGAAATCACTATATGGATTGAAGCAATCTCCACGGCAGTGGTACAAGCGATTTGACTCCTTCATGCTAAAG
Organism: Asparagus officinalis; assembly: GCF_001876935.1. Lineage (NCBI taxonomy): Eukaryota > Viridiplantae > Streptophyta > Magnoliopsida > Asparagales > Asparagaceae > Asparagus > Asparagus officinalis. The sequence goes on from NC_033803.1 coordinate 22,018,219, forward strand.
CATGGGTTTTCCCGAAGCGACTATGATTGTTGTGTCTACATTCGGAAGCTTCGTGGAGGTGATTATATCTATCTCCTGTTGTATGTGGATGACATGCTTATTGCATCGAAAAACAAGGTGGAGATAGATAAGCTGAAATCTCAACTTAGCAAAGAGTTCGAGATGAAGGGCATGTGCGCTGCAAAGAAAATACTGGGTATGGAGATTAGAAGAGAGCGGGCGAATCGACGATTGTTCTTGAGTCAGAAAGGCTACATAGAGCGGGTGATCGCGAGGTTCAGGATACAAAGTGCAAAGTCGGTGGTGACTCCATTGGCTCCACACTTCAGACTCTCAGGTAAACAATCTCCCAATACAGCGGAAGATAAGGCACACATGGAGCGTGTTCCTTATGCTAGTGCAGTTGGCAGCTTAATGTATGCAATGGTGTGTACACGTCCTGATATTTCACAGGCGGTTAGTGTGGTCAGCAGATTCATGGCGAATCCGGGAAAGGCGCACTGGGAAGCGGTGAAATGGGTCCTGAGGTACTTGAAAGGTACCGCGGATACGGGTCTGTGTTTTGGTGGAGATACATGTCAGATCGACGGGTATGTGGACTCAGATTATGCATGCGATCTAGATAGACGACGATCTACTACTGGGTATGTATTCAGGATACACGGAGCTCTAGTTAGTTGGCAATCGATGTTGCAGGCTACAGTGGCACTTTCTACAACAGAGGCCGAGTACATGGCTATGGCGGAGGGAGTGAAGGAAGCATTGTGGCTGTGGGGTCTTCTAGACGATTTGGGGATTGAGCAGGAGAGCGTGAATTTGTGGTGCGACAGTCAAAGTACAATTCACTTAGCGAAGAATCAAGTTCACCATGCTCGTACCAAGCATATCGACGTCAGATATCATTTTGTACGGGATGTCATAGAGGATGGTGATATTTCTCTCATAAAGGTGCATACGAATGAGAATCCCGTGGACATGTTAACCAAGGTGGTCACAAACAGCAAGTTCCAGCATTGCTTGGACTTGCTTTATATCAGCCCGTGTTGATTTGCCCGAGAGGGCATGGCCCTACGGGGCGATGATGGAGGTGAGGTGGAGACTATGTTGGAGAATAATTTCAGAACTACAGTTAGCTTGATCCCGGTGGAGGGTACGTAGGCAGCCGCGGTATAGTGACGCAGCTGGTTTTGGCCTGGATCTCTCTGGTGAAGTCCGTGGGGTTCTTCTGGTGTTCGTCCAAAATTTGAGGTTTATCAAATGATGTACGAGGTGGAGAATTGTGTGAGCGGGGGACAGGTGGGGGCCCACCCACGTGAAAGCGCCGCCCTCCCCCTGCTTGCTTGCGCGCGCACGCGATCACGAGCGCGGGAGTTATTCCCGCGCGATCTCCTTTCCCGCCGCAAAACCCCGCCAAACATTTGGGTTTTTTCTCCTATAAATAGGAGGTGTGTGTAGTGTTTTGAGAGTGGGGAAATTAGTGGGAAAAATCAATTGTGGGTTTTGGTATTGGAGTTCTTTTGAGAGAAAAGAGAGAGTTGAGATAAAACTTGTAATAAGTTTGGTATTCTCCTCATAGTGAAACCCCCTCCCGTGGACGTAGGCTAGTTTGCCGAACCACGTAAAATCCCGTGTTTGTCTTATCTGTGGTCGAAAAACCTGAAATCTACCATAGCGGTCGAAAAACGCTATGGTATTATTTCATAGCGTTTTAATCAACGCTGTGTCAGAACCCGCTATCATAGGTCTGTGGCTTTACATAGCGTTTCCCCAAACGCTATCAAAAAGTTTCCAACCATAGCGTTTTTATGTAGCTATAAAAGAGTATTCAATAGCGTTTCTATATTGCTATGACAAATATCTTTCATAGCGGTTGAAAAACGCTATTAGTTAGCTTCCAACCATAGCGTTTTTATGTAGCTATAAAAGAGTATTCAATAGCGTTTCTATATTGCTATGACAAATATCTTTCATAGCGATTGAAAAACGCTATTAGTTAGTTTTCATTCATAGCATTTCTACGCTGCTATTGTCTTACATTTAATAGCGTTTGAGTTACTACAATGGCGTTTCAGCGAATGCTGTCTTTCTTCTTTTAATAGCATTTCAGCAATTGTTTCTACTTCTTATAGCATTTCAGTTGTGCCTATAAACCTTTGAGGTTGATCTAGAAATAACTTCCAATTGTGACAACTATAAAAGCAAATATTTCATTTAAAGGTTCAAACTGATACATAACCAAGTTGTAGCATACAAGAAGAGTCAACACAAATGTGCCAAAAAACAAATACTAGTCTTTGGATAATCCAACATGGAGTACAAGAAATTAACCATAGTACACAGAACAACAAAAACTAACTTTGCTGCATTACATATGACTTGGGAGACTCATCATCTTCAAAATTGAGTACTAGTACTGCTGCAAAAACAAAAATTAACAACACCAAAATTACAACTATACAAACATGATAAAGTAAAAACACACGATTACAAGATGTATAACTTACTAGCTTTCAAAGCATAACAACTTTGTCTGATGGCCAAGCTATTGTCGTACCAACACTTAAATCGCTCAGGATATTTTAAGACTAACTCATTAAAATCTGACCTTAACAGGACACATCAATAAATCGACATAAACAAGGATCAAGACATAAAATCAACTTGAAAATGAAAAACACACTTAAATGAATATTATTCTTAATTTTTGTTTAAGGTATTAATGTAATATGTTACTATTAAGCATAAATGAGATGACTCGAGTCATGCAGGTTTGGCTGGAGGGAGTAAAGGCTTATGTGAACTCTCGCTAATCTCTGGTTAGTTTCAAGTTAGCCTTCATTTCATCTAGGAGAACATTTCAGTGCTCAATAAAGATGAATGCTTAAAGTTTATAACCAACAAAAAACTAATAATCAAAGCATCATCCAGCGTTATGTCCATTCATATAGCAATTACAAGATGAGAAGGTCAGGGTCATTCGTCTTGACAGATTCAATGAGATCAATAGATCATTAATCATAAAAAGACTAAAACAAAACAAAAGACCTCACCAGCATTTTCACTCAATCAGATTATGGTCCCTTCATTATCATATCAATAGACACCGCCTAGACAACTCATTTGTCCTCATTCTATATAACTTGAGCACTATTCATATCCATTGTTTCAAGATTTAACGCTGTTCATATTCATTGTTTCAAGATAAACATCAAACAAAGCAAAGAAATTGGTTGACTGTAATGAAAAGTGGAAATACAAGGCTGGAAATAGTTAAATTTGAAGCAAACGAAGTGTATAATTTCATATGGGAATCAAACAGTCAACTATAAATTTCTACATTCAGGTGGTTCTTCAATTCTTACAGGATGACAACAGTTAAACAAGAACGAGTAATTACAGCTGGTACTTAAAAGGTTAGCAATAAATTTCTCTAATGCTTCAGATAACAAAAGTTAGGAATTAACCACATTGTCCGACAACAAGTAATTATGCTGGGACTAAACATTTAGTATTACATCCACAGAGTACTTCAGATAAATAACAGTTACTATGGAACCATATCGGCCAACACTACTCATAATTTATGATGTCAATAAATTAATTTAGCAAGTATTAAGTTTGTCACCAAAATATTTGTAGCATGAGAAATCTGGGAACTTAGGAGAAGTTGAAAAGACATACCTAGGTGAAATGATATCATTTTTGTTTGCACAAGACCTACAATTATATGATATGGAGAGGATGTAATTTAGATGCAAGTGTGAAAGACTTTGTCTGATATGAGAGATCCTAGAAATCTTGAACTGGAAGATGAGACCTAACAGCAGTTTCCATAGTCATACTACACTACTTACAACATGAAACTAAATAAATAAAAATACCTGTTTACCCCAGTCATATGCACGGTCTAGAAGGTAAGACGTAAGAGTATTCCAGATCATGAGTGGCAACGGATCCTCTTCATTTATCAAAACCTGCCTCTATAATTTTCCCCATTATATGGCACTGAAATTAATACTTTATGTTTACCTCAGTCCCTAGTGCGTCAAGAGAAACACAGGGCTGGAGCTTTGCATCGACAGGAACAAGGATTTAAATCCAAATCTGAAACAACCAAATCATGCAATCTGAAACAAACATGCTCAGTAACAAGGTTAGTAACAAGCATGCTCACAAGCCATCATAATAGGACCAAGGTAGGGGCTCAGATATAGGTACTAAAATACATGGATTGTTTCATTTAACAATGATGTTGCAATGTAGGTTGCAATCACATGAATGGATTGCCTCACCTAACATTGTAAATGCAATGTAGGTTGTATTCTCATCCTAGATTGCCCTACCTAAACATAGCAAAAAATGGTAGATTGCATTCTCTTAACTAAGACCATCATCATTGCCCACTATGAATAATACGAAGTAGCCATACCAATACATGCCGTGCAATGTAGGTTGCTACCAAGTATCATATCCAACCATATTTATATAAACCTGCCAAAGAACCATAGTTATTCATCAAAAACATCAAAAACAAAGCTTATCAAAGACTAAACAAACTACATACAGAATAGTATTCATTTCCACAAGTTAAAATGTAAACCCAAACAAGAACAAGTCAACAAGCAAACCCAAACAATTCCAGCAAACAAAGCTCAGACCTCCATGGCCTATTGAGATGAATGTGCAACGATTTCAATATTAGGTCAATAGTCATTGAATTATATCTTACCACAAAAAATTCCCCCTGTGACAGAGGTGAGACTGGGAGAAGATCACTATTAAGAACTGCTACATGGTTTATTGAGATGCTCCCAACACATGCACAGCCATCAAAGTTCCATTTTCTTACTCAGTCATAGTTAAGCTAATTGACAAAGCAGTCGTCTCAATGCGCATTTAACTCATGAACAAAAAAATATATGACAGAATTACTAACAAATAAGAAACAACATTATACAAGTGAATAAAAATTCAGCTACCGAGATCACCAATTTATAGGTTATGTTTGAGTGGATCCATCATATTCTGATTAATTTTCAAGCAATACCCTAAAATTTACAGGATTGCCTCTCATGCCTCTCCGGGATAATTTTTTACAGTGTTAGTCAATTAACGAAATATCAATACACGTTATTTAGCTCGCTCTATGCCAACTTAAGGACGTGCTGAAACTGTACATTGTTCCCCCAACACAAATGCTAAACACAGATTCATGAATTTATAAGGAAAAAAAAATCAAACTACCATCTTGTATGTTTCCTACATTCACTTACAATTATTGTTATTTAAGTGTACTAGTGATCAATCTCATGGTCAAATTTTTCTATTTAAAAAAGCAACAGTAACAACTTCAACTTAGGGTATTGCGACCACTTACTAAATCTGGAAACTCTTGGAGATCCAAAACAACTTGAGCCTCAATATGCCAATACAACTCCCGCTGCAATCCTCTTTGCTCTAGCCAAATCCTACCTTGATGAGGACAAGAAATTCTCCCACTGCCCCCAAATCAGAAATTATAAATAAACAGGGACTTAAACGGAAAAAGAATCAAAAATTTTACCTGTAAACGAGATTAAGGATGAAATCAGCGAGTATCTCATAATCAGAGAGCACTCTCCACGCCTCGTCAACATCCGCATCCAACAAGATCCGAGCCCTAATCCTCCGTTCCTCCGTTCCACACCTCGCAATGCACGTGCCTCGCCCCCGCTTCGTCTTCATCCTTATGCCTGCTCTTTGCTTGCGGTTTGTAGCAGCAATTGATGCGGTTTGGTGATATTAGAGATAACGAAACCCTAGAATTGGAATTGGAGGGAAGTCGAATTTGATGAGATATATAAGCGACAGATCGAAGAAAAATGAAAAGGAAAAAATCGCTCTGTTCTGCGCGATTTGGGGGGCGGCTGGGTGGGGGATTTGGGGGAATTGGGCGCGATTTGGAGGCCCCCAAAAGTGGGGGCGCGATGTGGGGGCCCTGGCAGTAGATTTCGAGTTCGGAAGCGAGAATCCCTAGAAATCGAGGGGGGAGAGAGCGAGAAGAAGAAACCCAAGAATTCGAAAAGGGGAAAGAGAGATGATTTGAAAATCAGGGGGATCGAAATGCGAACAGTTATCAATCAACGCGCCTGTTTTAATTTTCAGTCTCCCGCTTAAGTTTTCAACGCATCAGAAAAAAAAAATTTGCGATCAAGCGCCTGTTTTAATTTTCAGTCTCCCGCTTAAGTTTTCAACGCATCAGAAAAAAAAAATTTGCGATCAAAATATTATAGCGTTTTAAAATTTTCAAACGCTATCAAAAAATAAGGCACATACAATCTTTAGCACTTACAACATAAACGCTATCATTCAACGCTATAAAAAAACAAGTTTGTTGTAGTGGAGTTGCCATAGCTTGTAGGTTCACTCGATATTTCAGTCCTTGAACTGATGAGAGGAAGAGTGTATATTTCACTTTGATGAAATATATCACTTTCGATTCTTGTTTCCTTTGAGAAATAAGAATTTCATTATCTATTCTCGTTTCCTTTGAGAAACAAGAATATAGAGGTTGACTTGTGCTTTTGTGACAACAAAAGCCAGGGCTATCTCTCAGGTGATATCGCTTCCGCGGCAGTGGGCGTGACTCTCCATCCCAACAATGTATAATAGCTAGCATCACTGCAACAAATCATTCCAATGTGCTTTCCTGGTTTGATGGAGGAAATGGATTTTCTAGTGCTCGGAGAACTTATGCTGATATCTTCAAATTTGGAAGCAGTAGATTTTTTGCAAGAGTATCTGGTTATGACTGGTGATATAGTTGATAGAAAGTGTTCATTGTGCCATCATTCACTTTTGCATGGTGATCTAATATAGTAAATTTTTTTTGAGAATAGTGTAATATAGTAATTTATAAGCATGACAAGGATCAAGGCTTCTATTATGTGTGAGAGGAGAATAAATATTAAAAAAAAAGCAATTATTTAGCAAATGAAGTTTTCAGAGTTGAATGGATTAAAGTCAAATTTATGCTGAAACCTAATGCAATGAACCAAATTAGTAAACAATCTTCAGATTAATCAATATGCTTATACATCAGGTCAACAAATTACAAATTTTAAGTAGATGTGTAGAGCCTGCTCATGTCATAGTATCCTGTAATACAAGAATTTCTTGGCCTCATAATTGGCTTAGTATATTGATCAGAGAGCAGTTACAAAAGTATTTCTCAAGTACTCTTGCTGATAGAGATAAACTTATGATCTTCGGCAACAAATTTTTGGCATGACACAACATATATTTACTACCACAGCTTCATGGGTATCGGACAAAATTGTTAATAGCTGGCAGTTCTTAGGCTAGATGCTCTAGACAGTTATATCCACAATTATCATCTTTTAGAGGATTCTCGGGGGAGCAACTTCTCAGTCGGTCAAAACTCAAAAGCCTGTATCAGCAAAAACAAAGTATCAAGTAATATGAATTGCAAATAGTCAAAGAATCATGGAGGGAGAAAATAAGTACCTTAGCTTAGAGAGAAAATAGTGTGGTTCAAGAATTACAAGATGACGACATAAAGTAGTCGCGAATGGTTCTCCTTTTCAAAGAGGGAGGGGGATATAAGACAGAAGAGGGACTATCTGATTCAGACGCTGGACTCTTTAGAAACATATCAATTTTTCTTTTCTTTCCGGATTCTGGTGTAGTGAACTCAACTGCCTCAGTTTGAATAGGTGAGGGTGAGTTTATTTTCATTTCGTTTGAATGGCAGAGGTGCTTGTCTATATCTCCTGATCCTGAATGAGAATCATCCATCATTAGCTTTCGGCATTCAATGCTTGAATGTGCAGTTACTCTCTTTCGAACTGCAGTTGGCGATCTAGTGCTAATGGAGCTGTTACTCTCTTTCGAACTGCAGTTGGCGATCTAGTGCTAATGGAGCTTCCTTTTTTTATATTCCAGACTCGAACCTAACGTAAAAGATATTTGGTACAAGCTAGTGCTAATGGAGCTTCCTTTTTTTATATTCCAGACTCGAACCTAACGTAAAAGATATTTGGTACAAGGTTAATAATTAAGAGCATTTTTTAAGTAATGAAGTTAACTTCTAGGAAACTATTGGAGACATCACTCACCATGAAGACATCTGATAAAGTTGCTATTTTCCCATAGTCAGAAGAGCACCTGAAGGGATATAAAATAAAAGGTCACAAGGAAAATGTCAGCCAAAAGACCTTAAGCTGTAGAAGAATCAGATGCATTTGCTTTTCTAGAGTGCATACCAGTCTACAGCAGTAACTTCTGCTTCATGTCCCTTCAACATGATTGGATTACTTTCAGGCCTACGTACCTAAGTTTAACAATGACAATATGGAGTCCAAAGCGAGAAACTGAGAATTTAGAGATGCAAACATGTTAAAAGTTAAAACATATCTGCCATATGTAAGCATTTCCATCACTAGAGCCACCAAGAATGTGAACCCCATCAGGGCTAATTGCTGACTGTAGACAAGAAATAAACGTGAAAAAAAAAGCCTAATTCCACATGATTGAAGTAAAATATAATATACAGAAAAGTTTTTTACCTGCAAGACAACGGCCGTAGAGGACAAAGCCAACACGTACCAAAACCTGAACATGCTCACAACACTTACATAACATGGCTCACAACCAGTCTACTAAACTAGCAAACCAACCTGGCTCACAACCAGGCTACACACATAAATAACCAACACCATCAAGTACACCAAACTGAACACACTCAAGTAACAACATGCGGTTACACAACCAGCCACAAAATGGCTACACAAACCTGATGTGGCGCACAACACTTGCACAACATGGCTCACAACCAGCCACTTCCTAAAAAAACTTTTTTTTCCCTATAGTCCATACTTTTATGTAGATCTATTTTTGAACCCACTTCCAAAATCATTTTTAAACCTATATACTCCGTCAAATTATTTTTAAACTCATATTATATTTTAGCAGTTTAGTATACATTGTAAATTTCTATTTTCTGTTGTAACTTGCTCAAGGTTGTTCTAAATGGCTAAATATATAATGCATTTTGAAAACAAATTTTTATTTTTTTATTTTTTTCTGACTAATGTTGTGGTGAATTTTAGATGAGTTTTTTGGTTCATATATCCAATATTTAATCATATTTAGTTTTTATTTCACCTACCTCCAAAGGAAGATTTTGCCTAAACCCTACTTTTTTTCCTTCCGCATTTAAGCCTACCCATTTTCAAAATCACTTTTACATCAAGAATATTTCTTTGAATTAATTTTAAACTCATCTTGTATTTTAACAGTTTAGTATACGAACTAAGTTACTATATTTTGCTATAATTTCTATAATGTTTCTTTTCGCACAATAAGAACATGACATCATGCATGAGTTTTTAGCGTATACACCTAAATTTGTTATCCCTATTTAGTTTAAAAAAATATTCTTTGCCTATAAACTCAAAGTTTTATATCAACTCATATATAAACGTATCAATTTTTAGAATTACTCTTAGAGATAAAATGCTCAACCAAATTATTTTTAAACCCCTTCATATTTCAAAATTTGATATATAGTGTAAGTTGTGATACTATGTTGTTTACTTGCTGATGTATTTTTAAACCAAATTTTCAAGCCATTTTGTTGGTTTTCACCCCTAATACCATGAACATTGTGCGAGTCAATTTTCCTTGTTATATTCTATCTTCATTCTTTGAACTTGAAATCCTTCATGAATTTTCTCATCCTTACTATTTTCTTTATATTCTGTTAAATAATGTACTTAGTTTATCTTACCTTACTTTATTTTAGTCGCACATTGCTTAAATTATAAGAACCTTTCTATTTTCTCTTGTATTTAAAAAATTCAGTAGAATGGAAATATTGTCAAGTTCTCATAAATCTCTATATAGTTATCTATATATTTGTATATATAAATTACGATATAGATATATGCATAGAATCTTGATTTTTTATTTATATATTTATTTTTTTTAATTCTATCACTTTCTCTTGTATATTTTTAACATAAACTATAAAGATATTCAATTATGTTGACTCTTATTTTATTTTATGATTCTTTTATTAAATTAAATAGAATGTTCTAGAATAAATAAAGAGATAAGAAAAGAATGAAGGTTATTCCTTGTAAAATTACCATTTTACCCTTTCAATTATAATTTTGAAGGAAAAGATGTCTACTGTTCATCCAAAATTACATCTCCCCACCACACACACATTTTTTGGTGTTTTTTTTTCCAATATTGATCTTACATATATAATTACATATTAGTCCATCAAATATTGTAAAACTGCATATTAGTTCTTTAAATTCTAGAAGATTCTTGCAAAATAATCATTCGAGTTAAATCACATTAGATTTGAAAGAAATATTTCTGTCACATCTAATGTCTAGAGACAAAGTGATCGTTTTATCTCTTTATTTGTTTTCCCACCCATTTTTTTAATAGGTTTAAGTCCACTACACATTTAAAAAATCCAAACTCCACGAGTTCTTCTTCTTTAATAGTTAGAGAAGAATCCTAACCCACAGTTGAGTTTCACTATAGTTTGAAACATCATATAGAGGGGCAGTTTGTTAATTGCAGATATTAGGTCGGAGTTAACCTAGTCATGGTTAGGTTTCATTTTTTAACTGAAATACTAACATAGGGATCATTTTTCAAGAACCTATAAGATTTGATAGAGTTATTTGCAATTTCTAAGATTTGAGGGATAATATGCAATTATTGAAGATCTAAGGGCTTATGTCTAAAACCCTTATCTAAAAACCCCTAGTTTTTTTATATACAATAAAATACAGACAGCTTGTCATGTAGATATTTTAAAAATAATAACTATACTATGAGTTATACACTACTCCTACATAACGCCTACGTGGCGCTTGAGGGGGCAGTGCTAAGGTGAATTTATGGCTTTAATTTCAAGCTATTTAGAAATAGCTGCTTAGCAGCTATTTAGGAGACCATTTTCTTTTAAAGTCTGAGAGCAGTATCATTGTCGAAATTTCCAGCTACCACAGGGAAACAATTTCAGATTTTAAAAGAAAATGGGCATCTATGCTTTATGCTATTCGAAGAAAACTATGAAATTTGTTCATCCTACCCCATAGAAAACAGCTTGTAAAATATAATTCTTTTACGACATAAGATGGAGCCCGAAAATTTTTTTTTGGCAAATTTGAGAGCTTCATCGTTGTTTTTTGAGAGGCCCATTGGATCGACGAAGAATTCAGAGGATTCCTTGGGAGTAAAATGTTTTGTAGCTCGTAATATTTGGGGAGAATCTTTTTCGAAGCCCAATCTTTTTGAGCCCAATTCGTGGCCTGCTTTGGGAGAGGCTAGGGTTCCTGGTGCGGTTGATTTGCTATCTACGGGTGGGATTGCTTTGGGTAGATCTCAAGAAGAACCAACGGCTGGAGTGGATGAAGGGGAATGGGTTAAAGTGGTTAAAAAAAATCGAAACCCTAGATCGCCGCTTTCTCATCTCAAAAGTTTTGTTCCTCGTCGATTTCTCTCGGCTGATTTCATTCGTAGAAATCGTTTGTGTTTTCGTTGTGGGGGTTCGAAGCATATGGCGAAAGATTGTATAGATCCAATAGTTTGTTTCAGGTGTCAAGAAGTGGGTCACGAGGCGAGGTTTTGTAGATCTGGAGTTCTTGGCCATGGATCTGATACCAGTGGTCGCGGGAATGAGGGTAGAGGCTTTGGCAATGAAGGAAGAGGTCGTAGTTCTGGAGGTAGGGTTTTTTCTGGAGGACGTGGTAATGGAGGTCGTTTTGGGGGAAGATTTGGGAGATCTGATGCCAATCCCTGGCAATGGCAACGAGAGAAGGCGGTTACTGCTTTTTCTACATCAGGAAATCAAGACCGACCGTCAAGAAATCAAGATCGACCTCTGAAGAATGTTCATGTAGATAAAGGGAAAAGACCTATTTCTTTGGTGGATAGTGAAAAATTGCATGATTCTGTGCTTCAATTTCAAGATCAAGGGCCGAGGGATTTTGGGGATCTGGAGGCCGAATTAAAAATTTCAGGTGATCGCCCTCGTTTCTCTGCTGTTGTTCTTAATTTTAAGGGGGAAGTGAACTCTGGTTTTCAAAAATTCAGAAATTATGCTATTATTTCTTTTGTGGAAGGTGGTAATGTTTCTTTGGAAAGGTTAGAGTTGGATTTGAGAGCTTATTTTCCTATGAATAAGCATTGGGATGTGAGACTGTTTACAAATGGCGAGGTTTTGGTTAAAATTCAACCTTGGAGACAGATGGATGATTTGATTAAGATGGGGGTTATTTCTCTGAGATCTTGCAAAATTAAACTCCAACGATGGAATGCTTGGGAAGGGAATGTGATTGAGAAAAGAAATTTTTGTGTATTGATCAAATTGAAAAATGTTCCACCTCATCTGTGGAATAAGGAATCTTTTGATTTGATGGTGAAGCCTTTTGCGGATCTTGTAGAACTTGATTCTTTAACAAGTGCTGGTACGGAATTTGTGGACGCTGTGATGTTGGTTAGGTGCTTGGAGTACATTGATGTTCCTAAGATGTTGAAGATTTTTATTGGCAAGAATAAATACAATGTAGAAGTGTCCATTATGTCTGTTATGGGGGTAATTAGTGAAGGAGAAAGGAAAAAACAGAAAATTGACCAGGAGGAAAATGATACTAAACAGAATTCTTACAATGATAAATGGTTTAAGGGAAGAAAAGATAGTGGAACTGGATCTTCTTCATTGATAGGATCTGATAATAATTCTTGGTCTGTTAGACAGGATCTGAGAAATACTCCATGGGGATCTCCTGCTGCTAGGCTTTGGATGGATGCAAAAAAATTTTATCAGAAACAAAGTTCTGGATGGGAACCTTGGGGGGATAATGTTTTGAAGGATAATAATGTGGAACATTTTCCAGAAAAGATGGCTGGGATAGAAGAAAATGTTATAAACATGGAAAATACAGAAGAAGATTTTAGTAAAAGTGAGGAATTAGTTGTTAATATTCCTTTGTCTTCTGAAGTTAGAGAAGAACCAGTTGTGGAGGAGGAATCTAACATGAGTGATGAATCCAAAGGTAAAGCTATCATAGTTAATGAAGATTTTACTTCTGATAAAGGGATATCAAGTCCAGATAACATTGAGGAAGATATGGTTAAAGAAGATGACATTCTTATGATTCAACCTCTGAAGTCTCTGCCCCCGAAGACCCAATTTGTAATACGAATGTGTCTTTTGTTAGAAGATGTGCCAGATTTGCTGCTCTTGAACCAATGTCTGCTTTAGATAGAGCTACTTCAAGAATGGCGCAGATTGATGACAATTTTACTCCTGGAATTGTCACTGGTGAGTCAGGTGAATCTTCTTCTTCCATGGGTTCTTCTTTTGTTCCAATTCTGTTTGAAAATTGCTCTAACTATCAATTACAGAAATATGCATCTAAATGTGCTATTTTTCTTGAGCCTCAGGAGAATTTTGATCCTATTAAAAAAGTGAGGCATATGGAACAAGAGAGAGCTACTTTTGAGTAGACTCTGCTGTCCCTTTTCTGGGGTGTTTGTTTTGGTAACATGTTGATTACATGGAATGTCAGAGGTTTAGGGTTGAATACAAAAAGATTTGGTGTTAGAGATTTCTGTCAGTTGAACAAATTTGACATTATTTGTTTACAAGAAACTAAGCTGAATTCTGTTACTGAGAGTATTTTAAAAAGTCTGGGGGGTAATATGTTTGATTGGTCTTTTATACCCTCTGAAGGTTCTTCTGGTGGAATTATGATTGGATGGAATAGCTCTAATTGGAAGAAGTTACAAGAGAAATTTGATAAATATGTTTTGACTGTGGTTCAACAAAATAAAAAGAATGATTTTGAATGGACTCTTTCTTCAGTTTATGGTCCACACTGTAATAGAGAGAGGCTTGTGTTTTGGCAGGAGTTGAAAGATGTTAAAAATATCTTTTCAGGCCCTTGGATTGTGGTTGGAGATTTTAATGTTACGTCCAATTCTTCTGAAAGAAAAGGTAAATGTAATCATAGAAGAGAAATGGAGGAGTTTAATGATGTTATTAATGAGTTGGAATTGATTGACAGTCCTTTACATGGGAGAAAATTTACTTGGTCAAATAAGAGAAGGTCTCTTTCTATGGCTAGGTTGGATAGAGTTTTTTTCAACTCTGATTGGGAAGATATTTTTCCTTTTTCTAAACAACAGGGGCTTCGCAGTCAATTATCTGATCATGCTCCCATTAGTTTTGATTTTGGGGATACTCAATGTTATGTTAAAAAGTTCAGATTTGAAAAAATTTGGTTGCGATCTGAAGAGTTCCTAAATAATGTACCTATTTGGTGGAGATGTGCTCCCTCAAGTGGTTCTGCAGCTAAGAATATAGTTGGTAAACTCAGGTTTATGAGGAAATGTATAAAACAATGGGTGCATTCAAATTTTCATAGTGTGAGACAACAAAAGAAAGATTTATTAGATAATCTTTTAACTTGGGAAGTTATTGAGGAGAATAGAGATTTGTCTGATGATGAGTTGATAAAAAAAAATGACACTGTTTTACAGTTGAACGAAATCTTATTACAAGAAGAGCAAATGTGGAAACAGAGATCTAAAGCACATTGGTTAAAAGAGGGGGATCATAACACTAAGTACTTTCATAAAATTACCAATGGGAGAAAGAGAAGTAATCTGATTTCTTCAATTACTTATAATAATGTTGAAATTAGTTCTGAAGATGGTATAGCTCAGGTTTTTTTAAATCATTACAAACAAATTTTTGGGAATAAGTTTACTAACAGGTGTCTCCTTGATTGGAATAGATTGTTTCCTAAGATTGATTGGGGGGCCAATGATATTGAACAACCTTTTTGGGTTGAAGAAGTTCATAAAGCCACTTTTGATATGAGTGGGGATAAATCCCCTGGTCCTGATGGTTTTTCTGCTTTATTCTTTCAAGTGTTTTGGGACACAGTGAAAGATGATATTATGAAGCTGTTTGAGGAATTTTATGAAGGTACTTTAGAAATCAATAGACTGAATTATGCTCATATTGTTCTTATTCCAAAAAAGAAGGATTCTTTTACTGTTAATGAGTACAGACCCATCAGTCTTCTTAATGTGATATATAAAGTGATTACTAAAGTTCTTACTAACAGGCTGAACACTAAGCTTGATTTGCTTATTGATCCTTTACAATCAGGTTTTATTAAAAATAGATACTTGCTTGATGGGGTAGCTGCAGCTCAAGAGATTATTAATGACTGTTTTCAGAATAAGAAAAGAGGGGGGATTTTATTAAAGCTAGATTTTGTGAAAGCTTATGATATGCTTGATTGGAATTTTATTTTAGATGTTCTGAAGGCTAAAAATTTTGGGGATAAATGGGTGAATTGGGTGAAATTATGCTTACATGGGGGGATGTCTGCCATTGATATTAATGGTAAAGTAGGGAGTTGGATCATGTCTAAGAGAGGAGTGCGTCAAGGAGATCCTTTGTCTCCTCTTCTTTTTGTTTTGGCAGCAGATTCTTTCACCAAAATGCTAAATTTAGCAGTGGAGTCCCATCTTATTGAAGGTCTAGGACCTAATAATATGAGAGATAAAGTTCATTGTTTACAGTATGCAGATGATACACTGATTTTTTGCAAAAATAATAGAGAACAGTTGACAGTTTTGAAATTGATTCTTTACTGTTTTGAATTAGCATCTGGTTTACAGATTAGTTTTAACAAGAGTGACAGTTTTGAAATTGATTCTTTACTGTTTTGAATTAGCATCTGGTTTACAGATTAGTTTTAACAAGAGTGTTCTTATTGCTCTGAATTAGCATCTGGTTTACAGATTAGTTTTAACAAGAGTGTTCTTATTGCTCTTGAGAATGATGAATCTCTACAATAGGGTTTGGCTACTATGATGAATTGTAAAAGTGGTAGCTTTCCTATTACTTATCTTGGGGTGCCTTTAAGACCTGGGAAATTAAAAAAAGATGATTGGTCTCCTATGATTGTTAAGAGTGAGAAAAAATTAGCTTTATGGAAAGGAAATTCCTTATCACGAGGAGGTAGATTAGTATTGGTTAATGTTGTTCTCTCCTCGATACCAACTTTCTAGCTATCTTATTTTTTATTTCCTTTATGGGTTATTGAAAAAATTGATAAGATGAGAAGAAGATTTTTATGGGCTATCTTATTTTTTATTTCCTTTATGGGTTATTGAAAAAATTGATAAGATGAGAAGAAGATTTTTATGGATTGGTTCTTTGGAACATAAAGGATGTTCAAATTTGGTTAAATGGGAAGAAGTTTGCAAATCAAAAAAGTGTGGTGGTTTGGGAGTTAAAAATTTGAAGGTAATGAACAAAGCCCTTTAGGAAAATGGTTATGGAAATGGTTTGATGGTAAACCTGGTCTTCGGAAACAAATCAGTTTTCATAGTTATTTTGAAAGAAAACCTTGGTCTGAATTTTTATATTCTGACAGATTGCATCTTTTACATTTTTGGAAGAGTATTTTAGTTAATGCTGACAGTTTCTTATGCAGTACTCGAGTGGAGATTGGCAATGGAAATTATGTTTTATTCTGGTTGGATAAATGGTTAGGTTCATTTACTCTTTCCTCATTATTTCCTTCTTTGTTCTCTTTCACATCATCTCCTTATGCTTGTGTGAGTAGTTTGAGGGAGTTTGAAAATGACTCGTGGAGATGGGAGATTCATTTTAAAAGGCAGTTGACAGGTGATTTGGTGTTGCAATATCTTAATTTGATGAATTTTATTAATTCAAAGAATTTATTGATTCATGATGATAAAAGAGAATGGATATGGGAAGCAAAAAAGATGTTTACTGTTAAGTCCTTTTATCATTTTCTTAATGATGGAGGAGTGAGATATGACTGCATGAATTTATGGGGCCTCCCTGTTCCTTTAAAGGTTAAGGTCTTAGTTTGGTTGGCTTTAAGGGAGAGTTTGAATACTAAAGATATGCTGAATAGAAAGGGTATTCATTTAGAGAAAACATGTTGTTTCTGTTCAAAAAAAGATGAAGATCATGCACATTTATTTCTTAACTGTGAGTTTGTATACTCAATCTGGAGATCTATTCAATTCAAGTTGAAAACTGGTAATGATTTTAGAATGAATTCTTTGAAAGAAGTTTGGCTATGCTGGAGTGGTGGTATTGGTGGAGATTCTAACTTGAAGAAGTTAGTATTGATTTGCTCCCTGATCTGGTGTGTGTGGCAGGAACGCAATGATAGATTGTTTTCTAATAAACAGAAATGATCTCTTCTCCTCCTGAATAAAATTGTGACTTATTCAACCTTCTGGTTAGGTTCTAAAGAGATTTCTGCTCGAGCTGCTAGGTTACAGGAAAGGAGGAGAAAAAAAGCTGCTGGGAGGCTTAATATTGATGGCACAACTGTTGGCGGGATGACTGAGCTCCAGGTGATCCAGTTGGAATGAAGCTTTCACAGAATGTTTGTTGCGGTTTGGTGGTTGGAAAGATAAGTCTTTTGTTTTCTGCTGTTGTGTATAGCATGGTGTTGTATACAGTTTATTTGCTTGCTATGTCGGTTTTTTGTTCTCTTTTTGGGAGATTATGTCTGGTACTTTGGACATGGGGGTGTAGATTGGCTTTGTAAGTTTTTGGTTTAAACAGTAGTTCAAGCTCTATGGTTGGGAGTATGTTTTTTTTTTGTAACAACTAGTTATCTTAATTTAGCTGGCTGGAATACCTTTGTGGTATTCCATCCTTTCTCTAAAAAAAAAGAAAATGGGCATCTAATAGCCATAAGGGGTTTTTGGGGTACTAATTGTAGCGCACAAAGCTAAAAGTTAGTCTAATTAGTTTTAAATTAAAAAAAAATTCTATGGCCTGAGATTATAAATCCCTGATTATGTCGAAGCTTTATAAATGGATTTTTTTTTAATTCTATGGACTGAGATAAATTCTATGGGTTTTTGGGCTACTAATTTGCAACACTCGCAGCATTTTCGGGCTCATAAGAAAAAAGCTCGAATCTTAGAGAGAAATGGGCTTCACATTTATTCATAATGGAGTCTTGGGCCGCAGCTTTGATGACGAAACCAAAAAGCAAAGAGCCCAATTGTTGTGGAAAATGTAAAAAATTTGGCGTCGCCCGGACTAGAACCGGAGACCTTCAGTGTGTTAGACTGACGTGATAACCAACTACACCACGACACCTGTTGGTGCATATGGCGACAACATGTTCATATATCTAAGAGATTTTACGGGCACAATTCTATAATTGTTACAATACCTCTAGAAACACACACACACACATATAGAAAAAAACTTATGTCAACTTAAGTGGATGGTCCACCAAAGTTTTTATCCACGCATGTTGCCTAAGGATCCTTGCATGATATGAGACTTTTTATATATATAAATGAGTGGATAGATTCTTTGGTGGACAAAGACTTGGTGTCCACTTAAGTTGACATAAGTTCTACTCTCTCTCTCTCTCTCTCTATATATATATATATATATATATATAAATATATCATTCTTCTTTTAAAAAAAGAGAGTACTAGAAAAAAACTCACTTCCCAATGTCCTTCATCTTTTATTAAAAGGGGTTTCTCTCTTGTTTCTCTCTTTAAACCCAAAGTTTTACTCCCACTTATTTTTAAACTCATTTCTCCCAAATACTGCCTTCCTGTACATTATATTTGAGAAAAATAAAAATAATTTCAAGATTATTCTTTTCTAAATTATAATCCCTCTTTCACATAGGGAGCCATTATTGATCCCATTCTTTAAAAACCCCTAACCAAATTTCATCAATCACCTCCAAATCCCTTGACGACGGCCTCTGAGTTCGCCGATGACAAGTGAACCTCATTCGTGGAATTTGAGATTATCACATTTAGTGACCCTCGCATGTTCTAGAAACTCTATACACATATTGCTCTAGCTGATCGCCTCTTGTCTCCTTTGCTGACCACCGGTGAGTTCCATTGGAGCCTAGCAAACTTCGAACGTGCCTCTAAAAACTCTCAGAGACCCTAATCCCCTTTGTCCCTCGATCTTCGTCATCTGAAGCATGTTCATGAAACCACGACTGCAAATTTCTCAGACATGAGTTCTCAAACATTGATGGAAAAGAATTTTGAGGTAATTTTTTTGTATATTTTCTATTTTCTTTTTTGTAACTTTTTTTTTCCATGAAAGGAAATTTGAGATTTTTTGTAAATGTTGTATCCTTTCAGGTTGTTCACGTGATGGACTTGGGAACCTTTTGGTTCAATACTTGGTGCTCTAGATAGATATTGATAACTGTGGTGATTTTGTTGCAGTTCTATTATTACTTTCTTGATACAATATTTGCTACATGCGGCACGAAGCAATTGTTATTGCTAATATTTTGTAAAATTTTGGTTGATTTTGGGAACATTGTATACAACATCACACGTTTATAGTGCTCAGAAAAAATTTGATTTGATATTTACCACTAAGTTTCAGAATTTTCAGAGATCACAAAGAGCTATACTTCATCAATAAAGAGTTATACTACGATCATAGAGAGCTATACTTTGGCATAAAGAGCTATACTTTCATGATAAGGTGCCACACTTTACCATAAAGAGCTATATTGAGGGGGGGGGGGGGGGGGTGAATAGAGTATATGCTAATCTCATCAGATATTAATACCAATTTAAAGCTAATTAACAATTTATTCTTACAAGTATGATATACAACAAATTATGAGCAAGAATAGGTAATATAAACAAAGGGCGATATAAACATGAATTGAAATGCAAAAAAAAAAAAATAGTGCGCAAATAGACAACACAAACACACGATATGATCACGGAGTTTGGTCACTCTCGACCTACATCTCCGCTCCCCACTCTCAGGGAGAACACCACTATCACAATCGGTTTTCAACGATCACCGAAAACATTCACAATCAATTTTCAAAGCTTACCAAAAAACATTTACAATATGCATAATGCAATCACACACTACACCCTCTAAGTATTAGCCTAGCCTGTGTTGTATTCCTCAAGTGTTTGGATTTACAACCTCTCTCTAGGCTTTACTACCGATGCTACTTCTCTTGGAATCGACCTCATCTCTCACCACACACTCTTCTCGGTGTACTTGTGTATTACAAAGTGATCTCACAAATATTCTCAATTACAAAGATTTTGTTCTCTAATAAGATGAGAACCCAATTAAGCTCACACTCAATGTATCACTCAAAACAACCCAATAATATAGTGTATGAAAATACTAAAAGCTCAACAGGGATGTGTGTGATCAATGAGTACAAATAAAATCTAACTCAAATTAATCTAGAAAATGTAAATATAAAAATTTAAAATAAACAAGCTAGATAATTGAGTTTAGAAAACTTTTCCAAAATCAAAAAGAGATGTAGAAGAGAGTATGATGATGGATTCCTCAAACCGAAAATGTAAGGCTCCTCTTTGTGATAACTTTTTTACACAAAAACAAACTTGAAACAAACTCTTAAATACCCTTAAACCCTTGTTAAAATTATTTTAAAAACTTTCTTAGTAGTCCCTAGAAGTTAGAGAGTAAGGGGTATATATAGGAGCCCCAAGAAACTAGGAAAAACTACTAAAAACATTAAAAACAACAAAATCTAGAAAATAGTCGTTACTGTGCAATGGTCATATTATGAGTCGACTTATGACAGACATGAGTCGACTTATGTAGTATAAATCACCTTGTTATATTATGAGTCGACTTATGACAGACATGAGTCGACTTATGTAGTATAAGTCACCTTGTTATATTATGAGTCGACTCGACAAATAAAAAAATACCATCTGCGCAACACTTTATAAGTCGACTTGTTACTGTAGCAAGTCGACTTAAAACGTGCACATGACCTGCTATGAACAGTAAATATCAACTTTAAACCTTGTTTAAAAATATCAAATAAATTTTAAAAAATATAAAACTTTGAGAAATATTTATTAATATAAAAATGAATATGTTACTAAAAAATTTCAAATATCATTTCCTGTTGTGAAATCTCTACGTTTTGCAAAACTTGTAAATACATGTGTATATAAAATTCTTGATTTTTGACTTTTAAGTTAAACAATGTTTTAAAATCTTTCAAGATGATATTATAGACTTAATCAAAGATGTATAAAGAGAATTTTAATTCTATAAACTAATAACTCAATATTTTATCAAAATTACTCAAAAACAAGAATTGTGTGTGTGTGTGTGTTATATTGAGCTTAAAGCATTTACACGTAATATAAAAATCTAAACTAGTGTACCAAGTTGATTTGCACATGAAGCTTAATCTTGGATCTTGACTTGACTTATATTTGCTCCATTTATAATATAGCTCTTGAATCATTCAACCTGGGTTAATCAATCAAAACCAAGCACTGGAAAACACGTTATAAATTATTTGTTAAATCATCAAAACAAGATTAGAGTGTAGGCTCATGGATATAAGTCCTAACACTATACTTTTTTGAAAACTAAAAAAATTAAGAGTGGACCTCTTGTTCGCATGAATAATTGATCAAACAACACATTCTATACATTATCACATGTTTACATTGTTTAGATAAAAAATAATTTGATATATTTTATAAAGTTTTAGAATTTTTAAGACATAAAGAGTTATACTTAATCAATAAAGAGCTATAGTACGGTCATAAAGAGCTGTACTTTGGCATAAAGAGTTATACTTTTATGATAAGGTGCTACACTTTATTGTAAAGAGCTATATTTTTTTCAAAAACTAAAAAATTAAGTATGGACGTCTCGTTGACATGAATAATTGATCAAATAAAAAATTGTATACATCATCAAGCGTTTACATTGCTCAGAAAAAAACTAATTTGATATATTCTATAAAGTTTCAAAATTTTTAGAGACAATAAAGAGCTATACTTTATCAATAAAGAGTTATACTACGATCATAAAGAGCATAGAGAGCTATACTTTGGCATAAATGTTAGACCCTAGAGTGGGGGGGGGTGTGTGATTAGGGTCTTATGCTAATCTAATCTGATTTTATACCAATTAAAATTAATTAACAAGTTATCCTAGCAAGTAAGAAATACAACAAGATATATGAGCTAGGATAAGCAAAATGAACAATGAGATATATCCTATATGATAAAAATATATGCAAGGATATATAAACTAACACAAGGGTGAAATAAACAAAAACAAGATAGTAGATGAAATAAAATGAGCAATGCACAATTGGTGATATAAGATAAATGCAAAAACAAATGCGCCAATGACAAACTCAAACACACTCAAATGATCACGGAGTTCGGACCTTCCGTCCTATGTCTCTGCTCCCCACTCCCGGGGAGAAATCCACTATCACAATCCGGTTTGAAAGTTGGAACTTCTACACACTCGGTTTTCTAGCTAACCGAAAACTCTACAACTCACACTCTTGTAAATCCACTCTACACCTTCACAAGTGTTGGACCTAACCGTGTCTCCCTCAAGTGTTTGGTTACAACCTCTCTCTAGGTTCGTCAACCGACACCACTCCTCTTGGAACTATCCCCAACTCTCACCACACACTCCTCTCGGTTTACAAGTGTATTACAAAGTGTATCTCACAATAAGCATAAATACAACAAATGATTGTTCTCTAATATGGATACAAAGTGTATCTCACAATAAGCATAAATACAACAAATGATTGTTCTCTAATATGGATGAGAACACAATAAAAGCTCACACTCAATTGTTACAACTCTCACCAACCCAAATATACTATGTATGAAAATACGATAAGCTCAATGTGGGTGTGTGTAACAAAGAGTAACAAATCAAAACTAAACTCAATATAATTCTAGCATATAGAAAATATGAATAAAACAGTAAATAGCTAGAAATAGAGTTTAGAAAATCTTCTCTGAAAAACAAGATGGAGATCGAGGAGGATTAAATGAAGCTCAAACAATGTAGATGATCTTCTCCACTTGTAAAACAATCTTCATAAACCAAACAAACTTCTTCTCCACTTGTAAAACAATCTTCATAAACCAAACAAACTTTAAACCCAACTAAAACCCTTGTTAACACTCTTTTTAAACTCAAACAAACTTTAAACCCAACTAAAACCCTTGTTAACACTCTTTTTAAACTTCTTTAAAACTTTCCATTGAGTTTCTGAGATAGAAGGGGTTTGGGGGTTTATATAGGAAGAGGAAATAACAGTAAAAACCCCAAAAAAAAAGACCAAAAAAACCAACAGAATCGAAAATCAGATTCTGTACAAAATAACCGTTGGAGTGAACGGCGGTTGACCATGGAAAACTCGCGGTCGACCGCGAGCCAGCTTTAAAACTCAGAAAACTTCCAGATACTTTGGCGGTCGACCGTGGGAAAATTCGGGCTGACGATCGACCGTAGCGGTCGACCGTGAAAGTTTCTGTTGGCTCCGCAGGCTAAAAACAAAAGCACGGTCGACCGTGGCGGTCGACTGTGAACTGATATATGAAATTGACAGTTTTGAAAACAATTTGCTAATTTTAAAACACTGTTTAAAAATATCAATTAAATTCCAAAAATTATGAAACTTTGGAAAATAATTATAGACATGATAATACACATATTACAAAAACTGTTTTACAAAAAGGACTTTCCAAATGAGAAATATCATTATTTTACAAAATAGTCCAAAACACGAAAATGTAAACATATGAATTTTGACATTTAGGCTAAACCATGTTTTAAAACTTTACAAAATAATTTTATAGACTTGAAAAAAGATGTAAACTATTGTTATTAAATCTATAAACAATGAATGTAGTATTTTATCAAAATACACATATAATGCACTAAAACATGATTTCATTGAACTAAATAAAATTAATATTGATGAAATCATATATATGCATATAAGTATGAAACAAAAATATGTTTTCTAATTATATTAAATTATTGGGAAAATTGTGTCCAGGCCCCAAAAGTGGGAACTTCATGTGACAAGCCCCCTCGTATTTCGGCCCATGTGTATTAGCCCCAAATACGCACAATATTTGTTATGGGACCCCTAACTACTCTTTTTCAGAAAAACAAAGGCGGAAGTTACGCTCTTGCCCTTCTGATGGGACTGATCTCGGTTAACGCGCCCCATCCTTATTCAAGTACTCTCTCTCTCTCTCTCTCTCTCTCTCTCTCTCTCTCTCTCTCTTCCACCTCTTCGTTGTCTCAGAAACTCGAGATTGTGTCCAATTTCTCACCACCGTTCAACAGTTTTAGGGTTTTCGCCTGAATCATGTCGTCCAGGGAAGGATCATTTTCCGATTTCGAGGTCGACCACCGACGCGCCTCGAAGGGCCAAGACGTATCGTCTGGGCTTGAAAGCGCGGAGGAGGCGACGCAAACCCTAATGGAGATGCAAAAGGAGGCGATAGCACGTCGAGACAGCAAAAGACGACCCTCGACGGCCGAGCGTACCATCCAACCCTCCCCCGAAAAACAGTATGTTCTATGTTATCGAGAATCTGGGAAATCGACCTAATTTTGCGTAAATTCAGTTCATCTCAAAAATACCAGTTGTAGATGAGTACACATGATGTAAGTGCTGGATTGATTCCAATGTTAGTTCTAGGTTGATTCAAATGTTAGTTCTAGGTTGATTCAAATGTTAGTTCTAGATTGATTCCAATGTTAGTTCTAGATTGATTCCAAGTTAGTACATTGACTTCAATGTTAGTTCTAGGACGGAGATGTAAATGTAGATTTTGTTAGTTCTAATATTAGTCCGTTAGTTCTATTGATCCTACAAATTCGAATTGTTTTTACAGGGAAAATGTTGCACCTACAGGTGCGGCCGAGTCACGAAGGCTGACCGCCAATCTTGGGGCCTATTGGAAGTTCATGAAGAAAATAGCCCCGAAGATCAATCAGTATCATAGGGATGCCTACCGCGGTTCTGTGTTTGAGCACTATATTGTATTCGGTGCTCCTGCTCCCGATCTGCCCACTCTGGAATTGCTGCTGCGCTATTATGACGGAGACAAGAGCACATTTTCCATACCGGATTCAAATAGCGGGGCTGTTAGAAAGGTAAAATTTGATCTGCAATGGGTCCACAACCACACTCATTTTCCTATTCATGGTGAAGTTGTAAGGAACAATCGGGACTCAAACAGCAGAATATGGATGAAATACTTTGCAAATCTTTACATTTCTGAAGAAGGCAAGAGGTTGAAAAAACCAGAAACCTCCCAGCGCAAACACCTCGAAGGGCATCTGGAACGGTTAGTGGAATCAACAGAAACGGGGGATATCCAGGAATTTGTTTTGCTACAAATCCTGTACCAATGCTCTATGATATGGAGCCCCAGAGCAGGGGAAGGTATCCCTAGACCCGTACTCAGATATCTGGATAGCATTGAGAGGGTCAAGTCTGTTGCATGGGCCCGGTTCTTTTATGATGAAATTATCAGGGGCATTGGTGTTGCGCTGGAGGGAAAGAAGGAGCGAAAGAAGGCATATGTCCCAGGTTGCATGACACTACTATGTGTAAGTTTCATAATTTTACCTATATTATTTCATTCTAGTTCTGTCTTATTCCTAGCTTGTTGTAAATTAGGTTATGTTATTTCTATCTTATTTTATGTTAGTTCTACTATACAACACGTTATTTATGTTGTACAACATGTTATTCTACAACATGTTAGTTCTATTGACTGTTTTGTTAGTTCTATTAACTGTTTTGTTAGTTCTAATGACTGTTTTGTTAGTTCTATTGACTGTTTTGTTAGTTCTATTGACTATTTTGTTAGTTCTATTGACTGTTTTGTTAGTTCTATTGACTATTTTGTTAGTTCTATTAACTGTTTTGTTAGTTCTATTGACTGTTTTGTTAGTTCTATTGACTGTTTTGTTAGTTCTAATGACTGTTTTGTTAGTTCTATTGACTGATTTGTTAGTTCTATTGACTGTTTTGTTAGTTCTATTGACTGTTTTGTTAGTTCTATTGACTGTTTTGTTAGTTCTATTGACTGTTTTGTTAGTTCTAATGAGAGTTAGTTCTGAATGAGTACCATGTTAGTTCTATTGACTGTTTTGTTAGTTCTATTGACTGTTTTGTTAGTTCTAATGAGAGTTAGTTCTGAATGAGTACCATGTTAGTTCTATTGACTGTTTTGTTAGTTCTAATGAGAGTTAGTTCTGAATGAGTACCATGTTAGTTCTATTGACTGTTTTGTTAGTTCTAATGAGAGTTAGTTCTGAATGAGTACCATGTTAGTTCTATTGACTGTTTTGTTAGTTCTAATGACTGTTTTGTTAGTTCTATTGACTGTTTTGTTAGTTCTATTGACTGTTTTGTTAGTTCTATTGACTGTTTTGTTAGTTCTATTGACTGTTTTGTTAGTTCTATTGACTGTTTTGTTAGTTCTAATGACTGTTTTGTTAGTTCTATTGACTGTTTTGTTAGTTCTAATGACTGTTTTGTTAGTTCTATTGACTGTTTTGTTAGTTCTAATGACTGTTTTGTTAGTTCTATTGACTGTTTTGTTAGTTCTAATGACTGTTTTGTTAGTTCTATTGACTGTTTTGTTAGTTCTAATGACTGTTTTGTTAGTTCTATTAACTGTTTTGTTAGTTCTACTGACTGTTTTGTTAGTTCTATTGACTGTTTTGTTAGTTCTAATGACTGTTTTGTTAGTTCTAATAACTGTTTTGTTAGTTATATTAACGGTTTTGTTAGTTCTAATGACTGTTTTGTTAGTTCTAATAACTGTTTTGTTAGTTATATTAACGGTTTTGTTAGTTCTAATGACTGTTTTGTTAGTTCTAATAACTGTTTTGTTAGTTATATTAACGGTTTTGTTAGTTCTAATGACTGTTTTGTTAGTTCTAATAACTGTTTTGTTAGTTATATTAACGGTTTTGTTAGTTCTAATGACTGTTTTGTTAGTTCTAATAACTGTTTTGTTAGTTATATTAACGGTTTTGTTAGTTCTAATGACTGTTTTGTTAGTTCTATTGACTGTTTTGTTAGTTCTAATGAGAGTTAGTTCTGATAGGTACCATGTTAGATCTATTTGCTGTTCTGATGAGAGTTATTTCTGTACAGTGTCATGCTAGCTCTAATGTGTAGCATGTTAGTTCTATGTGTTTACGTGTTAGTTCTAATGTTAGTTCTAATGTGCAGCATGTTAGTTCTAAGTGACTGTTTTGTTAGTTCTACTGTCTGTTTTGTTAGTTCTATTGACTGTTTTGTTAGTTCTGTTAGTTCTTTTGTTAGTTCTATTAACGCTCTTGTTAGTTCTGAAGCATATTTCAGTTGTGTGAGTTCTAAATTATGCCTTGCTATTCTAGTATATACCATGTTAGTATGTTAGTTCTAAAACTGTTCTATTATTAACTTAAATGCGAAATATATTTGCTACAGCTATGGTACTACGAGATGACTGGCATTAAAAAATATGGTCTCGTAGATAGCTCCAGACCCCCAATGACAAATTGGGCACCGGATAGCATGAAAGTCCCATCTATGAAGGTGGTGACTATTACGGAGAAGGCTAAGGCATCGTCAATAGCATTTGTCCACAGGCAAATTGAGGAAGTGTCTCCTCCTCTAGTTGAGCAGGCGTTCCCCGCTGCACAGAGGAGAAAAGTTGCGCATCATAAGCGCGAGACAAAGAGGAGGAAGGCTAGCCAGGAGAAAACGCCTGGGAACTTCTCTGTAGGCTACGTACGTATCCCCTTATGTTAAGTCTTACTCATTTTACAATAACTAAAAACAATATCCTAATTATAATCTCTTATTAATATCAGACCATGGCAAAGCATATGGACGTTTTTGACAATGAGGAGGAGATCAAATGTCTTCCCATAGATCAGCAACTTACATTGTGGAGAAATTCTGCTAAATTTCTCAAAAGATTGCTGGATGACACAAAGCAGACCAAAGAATTTATGATTGAGATCAACAGGCTGAACAGGATAATTGAAGATTTGAGAAGACATGATAAGATTGCAAATGGAAAAAGGAAGAAGCGGCGGGTAAATCAAGAGGAACAGAGGTCTAAACCGAGCAGTGTATATAGTGAAGACCCAAACACGCAGCTTAATGTACATAAGAATGTAGAAGAGGATGTTAAGCTTCCTGTTGACGTTGTTCAAAGAGAGGAGGAGGATATTGTAGAAGAGCGTAATGAAGAGGAGCATATTGCAGACGAGGTTGATGTAGATATCAAAGTTTTTGCAGAAGAACCTACTGATTTTGCAGATAAGAAGGAGGATATTGTAGATAAGGGGGAAGAGGCTTCTGATAAGTTGGGTGATTTGCTGGTTGATTTAAATGTAGATAGTAAGGTTGATGCGAAAGAAGATAGTGAGGCTGAGGAACATGTACATATGAAAGAGGAACATGAGAATAGGGACGACGATCATGTTGAACATGCACAGGTTATTGTAGATAGCACATTAACGGATGAGAGTCATGTTGCTTCAAAGGAAGCAAGTGAGGATTTACATCTTGTGAATAGTACGCACGACGTTGACAGAATTGTAGAAGTGCTAACTGGTAATGTCGAAGAGAAAGCAATGGGTAGCCCAAAGCCACGAAGGGCAAGCAAGAGATCTAAATGGCGGAGGACCCCATATACTGAAGGAAAAAGAAAGAAAAAGCAAATGACGACTATAGATGTTTTTGAAAGTCCTGAAAAGGGGCAAAAAGTTGACACGATTATTCAATTTTTTCCGGATAATCAAATCGGCAACTGGGATGTGATGAGTTTGAAGCCGATGACTCGTGAAGAGGTAGCTCTATTGGCAGAGCTGAATACAGATATTACAGACTCGTCTTTGTTTAACATCCGCATTATCGATAGCACGGGTGCTTTCGTACATAATTTTACTATATCACCTCTAGCAGCATCCAGACTCAACAAACTTGAAAATGATTTCTTATCCAAATTCTGCTCTCAGAAGATACACATGTATGATTCAGTTGACTATTTTTATTCTTATTTGTTAAGTATTAGTTCTAATTGCAGTTAGTTCTGGGTTTCAGGAGATATAAGGTTATTGAAACGTCGAATAGCAGCATCAGCAGAGCAGATTTGTTGACTTTGCTCCGAGGTGGCCGGCTTGACGACAAGGTTAGATTATACTTCAAGGCAAAGTTGAAAATGTATGGCTTAATTAGATCTTTAATGTATTTCTAATATTACAGATGGTTGAGTCAGTGCTGGACACGATTAGCGTGGATGCGCTTGGCAAAGGATATGGTCTCGTATCGGTGTTCTTTCTTGTAAGTACATGTTAGTTAGTTCTATACCTTATCATGTTAGTTCTATTCAGTACCATGTTAGTTCTATTCCCTATCATGTTAGTTCTAAATGAGTAATATGTTAGTTCTACGGTATAACATGTTAGTTCTATACCTTATCATGTTAGTTCTATTCAGTACCATGTTAGTTCTATTCCCTATCATGTTAGTTCTATTGAGTAATATGTTAGTTCTACGGTATAACATGTTAGTTCTATACCTTATCATGTTAGTTCTAGTCTGTTTAATGTTAGTTCTATCTCCGTGCTTGCAGCATTCATTATACGGCATCGAACCCAGCTTTTACGAACTATTTTTGACATACATTGAAAAGTATACCGCCCTCCGCATTATGCATCTATTGATCCCTTTGGTCAGGGACGACCATTGGCATCTGGTTGAAGTTGACCTGAGGGATGATGTTGTCAAGCACTATAGTTCGGCCGGGCACGAATCGTGGTTGGAGCCGGTTAACAAAATTATAAAATTCTTTGATATGCAGCGCGTGGACTTTGTTGAGCAAAATGTGCGCAGAGTATTCCAATATGAAGCCGTCACATGCGAGCGGCAAATTGGGCGGTTAGTTCTATTACCTATCATGTTTCTATTTGCATTAGTTCTATAGCTACATTGTATTATTGCGAGAATGTCTGATTTAGTCTTCTGTTCTGCCTTCTGTTCTGCAGATTTGACTGTGGTGTGTTCGTCTACCTATATATAAAAGCAATAATTGATGGCCGCCCAACAACTCGTGTTAATCCGCCTGGCGAAGTACCTGATGCTATGCGAGCAAGACTCGCCGCGCAATTATTAATAGCTGGCTATGAACGAAGATGTAAAGACGAAACGGTTTACAGTGATGAATGACATGTCTATATAAATACAGAATGGAGTGTATATTTGTATAAAAAATGCGTTCTCGATCCCAACTTCAACTTGGTACTCCCACGTTGCCAAGTTAGAACAACTTCTTTTCTTGTTAGTTCTAAATGAGTTATAGTCGTAAAGGAGTGCTAGTTCTAAATGGGTGATAGTTCTAGCGAGGGCTCGTTTGTTCTATCTCATTGGTATTATTTTAGTGTTTGTTTGAAGAGATGACTTTCCATCACCGCCAATTGTTACTCCAGCTGTTCAGCTTTTTTCTCCTGTCACGTCCCATCGTACCAATTGATCACATCATACATTCGCGCGTTCCCAAGTGAGGTAAGGCGGTTATTTAATTACGACATTGCATCGATATTCACGTCACCACCATCAAGAACTTTAAGCCATTTTCGAAGCGGAGAACTATTTCCGGCGTAAATTCTTCTTGCAAATGGCTTTTAAGGAATTTTTCTGTGTTCACTGCCATGGGCGGGGGCATAGCTCCCGCAATTGTCATCATGAGCTTACCGCCCGTGCCCCTCCGAGGCTGATAACTATCCCGGCCAACACCTCCAGCACCATCCGGCATCTGTCGGCTTACGCCATTTTCTACCTTGAAAGTGGCCGTCCATCCGTGCAGGAGCTCCGGGAGATGCTAGCCTATCGATTCAATTTTAGAACGTGGCCCCACCAAATCAAGCAGGCAGCCGGAAACAGTTTCATGGTGCAGTTTCCAAGCGATCCCATACTTGCACAAGCTGTTCAACTCGGACTGATAGATATGGGCACATTTAAGGGTAGATTCCGCCGTTGGGAGGAGGATCTGAGGCTAGTAATGTTGCCGCAAACTTTTCCAGCATGGATTCGGCTATTCAATGTCCCATACCACCTGTGGAATTTTGAATTTCTTCGCTCGCTGCTCATGGGAGTCGGTGAATGTGTCATGTGCTCCAGGGACGTCATAACACATTCTAACTTCGCAGACTGCAGAGTTCTTCTGAAGGTTAGGAATTTATCTGAAATCCCTAAGAGGCTTAGGTTCCGTTACATCTCCCCCGGCGACGGAAACATAAAGGAAGGCTACGCCGTGACGCAGGTCCAGAGCGGGGAGAAGTTGGAATTGCTTCAGGAATCCACGCCCGAGTTAATTGAGGTTGTTTGGGACGGGAGAAACATGACGGTCGAAAGAGACCAGTGGCAGCTGTTTCTCCGCAACCAAGGAGTCGGGGGTTCCAATTATCCCAGAGCTCTCCCAATACCCAATGATAATCGCCCATTAGACATAAATGGGTCGGATAGTGGTTCCACGGCTCCAAGCTCTCCATCCTCACATCGCAATAAGTCAGGTCGGGGAAAAAGGAAGGCAACTGACGGTGAAAGGGGTTTCTCAGATCGCTTTCGATCCAGCGAAAGTAGCAACAAATGAAGATCCGGTCTATTGTCTTGTTTTGTTAGGTCAATTGACTGTTTTGTTAGTTCTATTGTCTGTTGTGTTAGTTCTAAGTGACTGTTTTGTTAGTTCTAAATTGACTGTTTTGTTAGTTCTATTGTCTGTTTTGTTAGTTCTAAATAGACTGTTTTGTTAGGTCTATTGTTTGTTTTGTTAGTTCTAATTGACTGTTTTGTTAGGTCTATTGTCTGTTGTGTTAGTTTTTATTGACTGTTTTGTTAGTTCTAATTGACTGTTTTGTTAGGTCTATTGTCTGTTGTGTTAGTTCTATTGTCTGTTGTGTTAGTTCTATTGTCTGTTGTGTTAGTTCTAATTGACTGTTTTGTTAGTTCTATTGTCTGTTGTGTTGGTTCTAATTGACTGTTTTGTTAGGTCTATTGTCTGTTTTGTTAGTTCTATTGTCTGTTTTGTTAGGTCTATTGTCTGTTTTGTTAGGTCTATTGTCTGTTTTGTTAGTTCTAATAGACTGTTTTATTTTGTTAGGTCTATTGTCTGTTTTGTTAGTTCTAATAGACTGTTTTGTTAGGTCTATTGTCTGTTTTGTTAGTTCTAAGTGACTATTTTGTTAGGTCTATTGTCTGTTTTGTTAGTTCTATTGTCTGTTTTGTTAGTTCTAAGTGACTGTTTTGTTAGGTCTATTGTCTGTTTTGTTAGTTCTATTATCTGTTGTGTTAGTTCTAAGTGACTGTTTTATTAGTTCTAAATTGACTGTTTTGTTAGTTCTATTGTCTGTTTTGTTAGTTCTAAATAGACTGTTTTGTTAGGTCGTCTGTTTTGTTAGTTCTAATAGACTGTTTTGTTAGGTCTATTGTCTGTTTTGTTAGTTCTAATAGACTGTTTTGTTAGGTCTATTGTCTGTTTTGTTAGTTCTAATAGACTGTTTTGTTAGGTCTTTTGTCTGTTTTTGTTAGGTCTATTGTCTGTTGTGTTAGTTCTATTGTCTGTTGTGTTAGTTCTAATTGACTGTTTTGTTAGGTCTATTGTCTGTTTTGTTAGTTCTATTGTCTGTTTTGTTAGTTCTAATAGACTGTTTTGTTAGTTCTATTGTCTGTTTTGTTAGGTCTATTAGACTGTTTTGTTAGGTCTATTGTCTGTTTTGTTAGTTCTATTAGGTACAATGTCTATTTTGTTAGTTCTATTGTCTGTTTTATTAGTTCTAATAGGAACCATGTTAAATCTATTTTTAGAAGTGTGCTAGCAAATCGGACAATACAGATCT
>NC_033803.1:22052048-22060208 GCF_001876935.1 Asparagus officinalis
CACTTTGTAATACACTTGTACACTGAGAGAAGTGTGTGGCGAGAGTCGGGGATCGTCCCAAGAGGAGTGACATCGGTTGACGAACCTAGGGAGATGTTGTAACCTAGCACTTGAGAGAGACACGTCTAGTTCAACACTTGTGAGGGTGTAGAGTGGGATTGCAAGAGTGTTAATTGTAGAGTTTTCGGTGTACTAGAAAACTGAGTGTGAGGAGTGGATGTTAATCAGTGATCGTCGAAAACCGACATAGTGTGGTTGTAAACGTTATTCGGGAGAGCGTAGAAAACCTGGTCGTGATAGTGGATTTCTCCCCGGGAGTGGGGAGAGGAGACGTAGGATGAAAGGTCCGAACTCCGTGATCATATTGCTTGTTTGAGTTTGGCTTAGCACACTTATATTTATTCATCTTTATAGCCTTTCTCTCATTGTTTATTTCATCCACTATATCATTTGTTTATGTTACCCTTGTGTTTACATATCCTTGCATATATCATATTGTATATCTCTTTGGTAGGATATATCATCTTATGCTAGTTTGTATATCCTTGCATATATTTATCATATAGGATATATCTCTTTATTCATTTTTCTTATCCTAGCTCATATATCTTGTTGTATTTTATTCTTGCTAGGATAACTTGTTAATTAATTTTAATTGGTATAAAATCGGATTAGATTAGCATAAGACCCTAATCACCCCCCTCTAGGGTCTAACAAATAAAGTGCTCCACTTTGTACCCTTATAAATATTAGTCTGCATAGATAAGAGCGTACTACTTGCAATGGATTTGTTCTTAACATTGTCAAAAGATTTCCTAGTGATTTTATCAACGAGATTAGACTCATAAATGGAAATATACATCTTGCTACACGTACCTAGGAGGTTGCTCCTGGCTAGCCTACTTGCATCCTCCAATATGGCTTAGTCTATAATACCATAAATTAGATCCAATCTTAATTCATAGTATGAGACAAAGTAGAATATAAACCCAATTGTTTATAATCAGTATTTTAAAATCAAGTAAGAAATTAGCTTGACGTCCGATGTAGAGCAGAGAATCCAAAAAGTAAATCTATGTAAGTCACCCATAAATAGGAAACTAACATGAACCCTAGAAGCCTAGCTACAGAGAGACGAGTTCTCATCCATGGTAGAGTATTACAAGATCTATTTGTTCCCTAAACCCTAAAAACACCTTTATGCATTAGTGCCCGCCACCATTACATATCCTCCACTTAAATCTTTCTACTCCCATATGGATTCTTCTAGAGCTCTACAAACTAGTCTTTATCCTGTAGATGTAGTTAATGACTCTTGAGTTTTCTTGGTTGCATACCTTCATGTGAAAAATGATTGGCTTGTCTATAGTTAAAACAATCAACATTGCTCTTATTAGTAACCTTTTCGAATATCTCCCGACATACCCGCTATAACTAGGCTCTTATCCTTGTGCATTCGGTATTCAACTACCAAAGTAAAAGTGGACATTTGCACACACCTTAGTATTTAGGCTACAACTTCACTTTCATTTGCACATACCTAGATGTTGTTGCATTTGTGACATGTAATAAACAATAAAAAATGTATTTCCTAGAGTTTTATAAAGCCTGATAGCCGCTCAGATTTGTCGCTGCTTACACGATATAGTTTTAACTATCTCATGATCCTTGATCATAAAAGTTATCATCCAAAAGTGAATTTGATGTTCTACCTAGCAGACATATCATTTGAACCTAACTTAACAATAAAAGTTTAGATCCTCATTAGGGAGATATATTCGAATCTTGCATTATAAGCATCCTCAAAGATCTTTAGTTTTGAATATCCTGTAACTCCCCAATAAGATCACTCTCACTACAATCCACCTAGTGAACTGCTTGAACGATCTTTCCATTTCCACATGTTGCACTGTACGATGCCCCTGGTTTCACACGAGGCTGCAGTCTAAGAAGAATCTAGAGATGTTAAACTTACCATGTACCCATACAGTGAAATAACATGTTTCACCATCACAGTAATAAATCTTTAGTAGAATCAAACAACAGGTGTCGGTACAAAATAGGCAAATAAAGGTAATAATATAATGAACATGATATATAAAGAAGAGATATCTGGAAATAGTCAATAATTATGTTCCCAACTGAAATAAATAAAATACAACTGATGGACTGAAATAAATGTGAAATATCTCAATACACAGAGTAAACTAAAATAGTACTAAGGATCTCAGCGTTCAAAATAAAACACAAGTTTATAAATCACTAAACAAATACTAAACTAATGTGGAGCACAAGTTGTCTATCAAGAAATAACGGCGACTATACAGAAACTCCATCAACATGTGGCTCTCCGAAACTCTGATTCAATGCATGAAAAGAAGGGAAAACAATAACGTCAGAGCCCTAGCAAAATCTTCTCCATCCGCCCCCAGGGGAAGGGCTGCTACATATGATGGAGGCTATATGCATAGTCTACCTAAATCATTTACCCTGTAATAGATGTAGTTAATCTTAGAAATCCACAATACGAGATTGGTACGTCAAGCGAACTAATCCAAATAAGGAAACCCTCATGTGTATATCATATATCTCAAATTGTGAATCGCTAAATATCAAATCCAAAACTAATAATAAAGGCATAAAGAAATACAATACTAAAATGTCAACCAAACCAAGTCATATATGTCAACCCCACAACTCATGCTACCATTGGGTAGTCAATACGAATATTAGTACATAATCTTGTGAAATCCACAATACCATATACCCCGTCACAAAAGAACTCAACGGTGAACCACGTAAATAAATAACCTCCTCGGGTACCATCGCATCATTATGCAGAACAGACTACCTATTCAGGTATCCTAAGTAAATACGGCTCACTAGCCTCATCGCATCACCGTGCGGAATGGACTACCTCCTCGGGTATCCTATAGGTACGGCTCATTAGCTTCATCGTATCATCGTACGGAACGGGCTGTCTCCTCAGACATCCTCATCATATCACCATGCAGAATGGACTGCCTCCTTAGGCATCCTATAAATATGACTCACTAGCCTCATCGTACCACCATACGAAACAAACTACTGCCTTAGGTATCCTCATCGCATCACCATGCGAAACGGACTACCTATTCAGGCATCCTGTAATTACGGCTCAATGGCCTACTTCAACGGTTGTAGGCTGTCTAAAAATCACAATAGATAGCTGATCCCCATCAAACACCGATGATGGAAGTTACAATCTGACGACTTCCAGAATGCTACAATTTGAAGACTTTTACGTGGATCGATGAAGGTTACAATCTGACGACCTTCACAATAATTGATGGAAGCTCTAATCAAACAGCCTTCATAGTCAACATCGGGAGTTACAATCTGACGACTCTTACATATCAGAGAGCTAAAGCAAAGATTACAAAATGACGATCTTTGCAACGCTTCGACAGAAAGAGACTACAAATCGACGGTCTCTTCAAATCAAGCTGCGGAAGTCCTCCCCGCACACCAGTATCAAGACGCATCGCGTTCATAGCCACGAACGCAGCTCAAATGCAGCTCCAAAAGTTGCAAACGCAGCTCCAAAAGTTGCAAACGCAGCTCAGATTCGACCGCCAACGCAGCTTCCAAGTCGCTGTAAACGCAGCCTTCAAACGCTATAAACGCAAGTCACTTCCAGCTCCAAACGCAGCTCAGATCCGCTGCCAAACGCAGCTCTTAAATTGTACAAACGCAGCTTCCAAATTGCTATAAACGCAGCTCAGAACCGCTGCCAAACGCAGCTCTTAAATCGTTGCAAATGAGCTTCCAAACGCTGCGTCCGAGCTTCCAGATGCTGCGTTCAAGCTTTTAGGCATTGCGTTTGGACACAGAATTCATGCCAGAACGCGGGCCTGCGTTTGACTCGTTCAAACATGAGCTGAACGGTTCCAAAACCGTTTCCCACGATCTGAGGGGATCACAACTCTACTCAGGAGTGATTTAAGGGGCGGTTACATCCCATTAGCCCCACTTAGGAGCGAATTAAGGATGTGGTTACACCCCTTAATCCCCTATAAATAACTGAAAATCAATTCAATTTAGGGGTCGGTCGGTTGGAACTTCTTGGCAGCGAAAAGAGGATCCTTCATCTTTCGATTGGAGCTTTGGAGATCTGCAATAAGAGCTTCTTCATCCTTGGCTTGAGAACCGATTCTCGGTTCAAATCAACTCTTTCATAGAGTTTTAAACTCGTTCAGAGTTCTCCACAACGTCAAATCATGAGGAGAAGACAAAGTTCTAGTGAAGCAAAACGTCGGATCGTCAACGGAGAGTAAACTCAACGCGAGCATTCGAGGGAGGCACTCCTTCGCCACCGTGAAGAACCCAGAATTAAACAAAGGGGAGAATCCAGATCATTCTCTTCTCTTTTGTAATCAGGAAATCCAATTATAACTGAGATTAAAGGAATACAAATCAATTTTCTTTCATTTCTTTTACTGTAAATTTTCCCACAAACAAAAGATGGCGACTCCGCTGGGGACAAGCTTCTGTGACAAAGAAGTGGTGGCGCAATTCGATGTTCATCTCACTGGAACAACCGTCGAAACTCTCGTGATAGAGTTTGATCAAGCCAAGTTTGAGGAGGATATCTCCTCCGGATCCCTTAGCCCCAAGGCTATGCGCAAGATCCACAAAGTCTCCAAAGAGACTAAAGCTCCAACTGCTCCAATTGCAGCCGAACCGCCTAAGGAAGACTGCTCGGACAGCCCCTCCTCCGATGGAGTGGGCTCAGCTTCGGCCAAACTCGTCCACCGAGTTGAAGGTGTTGCTGCCAAGGCCTTGAAGCAGGCTAAGAAGAACGTCGCTCGACGGAGGAGGAGATCCTTACGACGAGCACATCTCCGAGAATGCTGATCCTCAAGTCAACATGAGCTTCGTGTTTGTGAGCCTAAACGCGACCCTATGCCCTGCATTTCTGTTTCAGAATGCAAGTCTCACGTCTATGAGCCCAAACATAGGCTCTGTGTGAAGAAGACTGAGCGCAACCCTCAGGGGTGCGTTCCACAAAATGAACGCAACCCTCAGGGGTGCGTTCCACAAAATAAACGCAACTCTCAAATATGCGTTTCATCAGCAAAACCTGAAGCTCAGGCATGCGTTCAGTTGACGAAATCCAATACAGAGCCTGGTATATATCGTGGAGCTTCGGGGCGCTGCCCCGAACCCCGCCGGGGGGTATTCCATCCCCCCCAGACCCCCTGGCCAGGGGCGCGCCGCCCCCTGGACCCCCGGCTCGCTGACCGGGCAGCGAGACCCCCGAATACTCTGCGTAGCGCGACTAGATTGAGGGGCGGATGTCAAAAGTCCATGGATTCAAGGCATCTCAACCAGATCCATGTTCACCAAGAGCCAGTCATATCAATGCTGCTCATATGTGGCCAAACTATTGGTGTTCGACCAATTTACGAATGTTGCTTTGCCCAACCAACGACGATGTTCTCACAGGAAGAAGTCTCCAGAGACCGAATATCCTGAGGTCACTATCAATGTGATCGCCAGAGGGAAAGCTTCAGGTCCTATTTCCGATGACTCTGAGACAATTCATTTGCCGACCGTCAGAGAAATCGCTAACGAGTTTGAAGGAATCTACCAACGCACTCGGAAGCGAACAGGAGCCATTCCCCCTGTCAACTATCGGAGGTTAGCTAGAGGAACCAATTCCGATGATGAATACTCAGCCATTGCGGAGTCTCAATCATCAAGCTCTTTCATTGGGCATGAGAGCTTCACCCACATGGCAGAACATTATGAAGATCTTTCAAAGAGGGTTGCTGAGCAAGACGTCATGCTCAAATCACAGCAGAAGACCCTTAATGAACTCATGGCCCTATTGACTCAAATCGTCGCAGACAAGGCTAAATCTCAGAAGACAGATTCGCCACCTAGGCAAGAATCTTCCCGGAGAGAAAAAGCGTCTTCATCCCGACTTCACACAAGTAAAGGGAAGGGGAAAATGGTTGAGACACGGCTTCTGACCAAGAAGCCTACAACTTAGAATTTTCCTCTGATGAAGGAAGAGAGACGGAGAACGAGCAGAATCTCCAGTCTGTCAAAATGGAAGAATTGGAAGCCCGCCTCAATACCATTTCTAACAGAAGTGAGCTCCAAGAAGAGGGAGTTGTCAGACCCTATCTTGCCGAATGGGATGCAGCCCCTTATCCTCCAAAATTCGAGGTCCCGACGCTACATACTTTTGACGGCACGGTATCACCAAACCAACATATCTATCATTTCAAGTCACAGACTGGAAATGTGATATCAGATATCAAACGATGCCATACTGGCTCGATTGTTCATTGGCACCCTCAAGGGAGTTGCCTTTGAATGGTTCAGGAAACTACCTGCGGGATGTATCCAAAGGTGGGCAGATTTAGAGAGACTCTTCCTGTCAAAATTCTTTGAAGATGATACAGAAGTCTCCATCCATACCCTCCTCACCACTAAGCAAAAGAAGAGGGAGTCCGTCAAAGCCTTCGTCAAGAGGTTCCAAACCATGGCTCTCCGGTGTTCGTCAGGTATGACACAGTCTACCTTAGTAGAGACCTGTCGGCACAACTTGCAGACCGACCTCCTAGCCCGAATCGGAGTTGCAGAATATCGTTCTTGGAGACAACTAATCTCTCAAGGCGAACAGGCACAAAATATTATTGCCAGGATCAAAGCTGAAGAACAAAGTAGGCAGGATCAACCTGAGCAATCGAACCAAGCCCAATCTTCTCCTGAGCAATCGGACCAAGCTCACTCTTCCCAGTCAGAACCGGAAGATACTACGGCCGCTGAAGCCAATCCTTTCCAGTAGGAAGACGGGTCTAACAACTATCACGTTAACAGTTACCTCTGATAGTCAAACTCGTTAGACAGTGGCTCACTAGGCGATGTGTCATGTCCACCATTTTCCCCTCTGCACTTGTTCAAGACTGGGGGTTGGTTTATTTGTAGTTCATTGGATTATGAATAATAAATTTTCTGAGTTGTCATGTTCAACAGAATACCTCTGTCAACCACGAAGTCTACCAAAACTATCACGTTAATGATCACCTCTGATAGTCTGTTTTCTTCCAAATTCTCCCACCAATCCTCTTCCAGTAGGATGGCGGGTCCAACAACTATCACGTTAACACTTACCTCTGATAATCTGTTTTCTTCCAAATTCTCCCACTAATCCTCTTCAAGTAGGATGGCGGGTCCACCAAAACTGTCACGTTAACCGTCACCTCTAATAGTTCTTTGCCTCCAAATTCTCCCACTAATCCTCTTCAAGTAGGATGGCGGGTCCACCAAAACTATCACGTTAACCGTCACCTCTGATAGTTCTTTTCCTCCAAATTCTCCCACCAATCCTCTTTTAACCGTCACCTCTAATAGTTCTTTGCCTCCAAATTCTCCCACTAATCCTCTTCAAGTAGGATGGCGGGTCCACCAAAACTATCACGTTAACCGTCACCTCTGATAGTCCTTTTCCTCCAAATTCCCCCACCAATCCTCTTCAAGTAGGATGGCGGGTCCACAAAACTATCAAGTTAACAGTTATCTTTGATAGTCAAACTCATCAGATATTGGCCTACCAGGTGATGTGCCTCTATTCCGACTTCATGGATAGTGCCCCACTAGGTGATGTACCTTGTCTACCTCTTTTTATTTCCCTGCTAAGTCTTAATCAAAACTGGGGGTTTGGTTACTTGGAATCCATTGGATTAAGAGTAATAAATCTTTCACATCGTCAAGTTAACATTACACTTCTGACGATCATCACCCCACAGAGTATGAATGCAGCTTGCATCACTCCTAATTTGTCATGTTAACAATACACCTCTGACAATCAACTTATCAATC
Source organism: Asparagus officinalis (assembly GCF_001876935.1). Classification (NCBI taxonomy): domain Eukaryota; kingdom Viridiplantae; phylum Streptophyta; class Magnoliopsida; order Asparagales; family Asparagaceae; genus Asparagus; species Asparagus officinalis. Next base: position 22,059,924 of record NC_033803.1, read on the forward strand.
ATCTCCAATAGGATGATAGGTCCTCAAAATTGCTCAAATCGCAATCTTCCCCAGTAAGACACTAAGTCTTCAAAATCTTGTTCGAATCACAGGTATCAGAACTCATCGTTCCTGATGATAAACTCACCTAGCAAGTTTCCCCAGCGAGACGCTAATTCCTAAAATCTTGTGCAAGTCACAAGTACACAAATTCTGTCACGTTAACACTAAACCTCTGACAAAACTCACTTATCAATCCTCATCAATAGGATGATAAGTCCACAAAGTTGCTCCAATCGCAACACA
>NC_033803.1:22060291-22072991 GCF_001876935.1 Asparagus officinalis
ATTCTCTTGTCACGTTAACATCATACCTCTGACAACCCACTTATCAATCCTCGCCAATAGGATGATAAGTCCACAAAGTTGCTCCAATCGCAACACATTCCTGTCACGTTAACAATATACCTCCGACAACAATCCACTTATCAATCCTCGTCAATAGGATGATAAGTCCACAAAGTTGCTCCAATCGTAACACAATCTTTTCATGTTAATATCACACCTCTGACAAAATTCACTTATCAATCCTCTTCAATAGGATGATAAGTCCTCAAAGTTGCTCCGATCGCAACAAATTCCCATCATGTTAACACCAAACCTCTGACAATCCACTAATCCACGTTAATATCATACACCCCTCTGACAACCCACTTATCAATCCTCTTCAATAGGATGATAAGTCCACAAAGTTGCTCCAATCGCAACACAATCTTGTCACGTTAACATCATACCTCTGACAACCCACTTATCAATCCTCGTCAATAGGATGATAAGTCCACAAAGTTGCTCCAATCGTAACACATTCTTGTCACATTAACATCATACCTCTGACAACCTACTTATCAATCCTCTTCAATCGGATGATAAGTCCATAAAGTTGCTCCAATCGCAACACCTTCCTGTCATGTTAACATCATACCTCTGACAAAATCCACTTATCGACTCTCCCCAATAGAGTGATAGGTCCTCAAAATTACCCCGATCGCAATATTCTTCCTGTCACGTTAATATCACACCTCTGACAAAATCCACTTATCGACTCTCCCCAATAGAGCGATAGGTCTTCAAAATTGCCCCGATCGCAATATTCTTCTTATCACGTTAATATCACACCTCTGACAAAATCAACTTATCGACTCTCGTGAACAGAGCGATAGGTCCTCAAAGTTGCTCCGATCGCAACACTTTCCACTTATCGACTTTCGTCAATGGAGCGATAGGTCCATAAAAATATTGTTAGGTTAACATCACACCTCTAACAGTAAAACCCCCCAATGAACTTGTTAATCCTTTTTTAACAAGAATAGCAAGTTTTCATTATAAAATCCCCAGTGGATTAAAGATTTTCTGAAGTTATCACAGTGATAATAAAGAAAATTTCTGAATTTCACTTTAAGTGAAAATTCACGCCAAGTTAATATTACACCTCTGGCGCTTCTAACTTTCTTTCAGTGTTTCAAGTAACACAGGAAGAAATAACGACAAAGTCCACGTATTCAACATCGTGGCAGGTTGTTATTAATAACATCAAAATCCATGCCTCACACGCATGGGGGACTTTATCTCGATCCCTAATTAGAGATAAGCCTACGCCTAACACGCGTTGCCGGTTAGTCGTTTCCCGTGAAAATGACAAAGTCTATGTATTCAAAATCATAGCATCAAGTCTAAGAGGGTTCATTCTCTTAGCACAACGTTACATGTGGAACGGACTTAGACAATCCACATGCTAGCCCGACTCAAACGGTAGTCGGTAAAGGCTTATCAAATCCGTTGATGGCTGAGGGTTTGCCAAAAATCCTATGCACGTTTGCAGGTCCATCAGCTTAATGGATGTGAGCCGAGACTTAAAACAGATGAGCCAAAGACAAGTCTCAAAGACTTAGTCAAAAATGCACGGAAGCCACTTCCATGTCTTAAGTCAAAACGTTGAGGTCAGACCCGCGATGCAAAAACCGAACGCCGAGGTCACACCCGTGTTCCAAATTCAACATGCAAGGGTGAGACCCGCATCTCAAGTTCAAAATGCAAGGTCCACCCCTACATTCCAGAAGCAGGATTATGGCGCATACCTTCACACAGGTCCTACGTGGCAAATCCCTTCAACCAGGATGCCTTCGAAGCAAGTGTAGAGAACAAATCCTTTACAACAAGGAATCAACAGCTCCAAGATCAGAGTTGAAATCCAAAGTATTCTAAAAATTCGTCTCAGTCAACCGCGAACTTTCGAAAACTTTGGTGGGGGTTCTGTAGGCTGTCTAAAAATCACAATAGATAGCTGATCCCCATCAAACACCGATGATGGAAGTTACAATCTGACGACTTCCAGAAGGCTACAATTTGAAGACTTTTACGTGGATCGATGAAGGTTATAATCTCCTTCACAATAATTGATGGAAGCTCTAATCAAACAGCCTTCATAGTCAACATCGGGAGTTACAATCTGACGACTCTTGCATATCAGAGAGCTAAAGAAAAGATTATAAAATGACGATCTTTGCAACGCTTCGACAGAAAGAGACTACAAATCGACGGTCTCTTCAAATCAAGCTGCGGAAGTCCTCCCCGCACACCACTATCAAGACGCATCGCGTTCATAGCCACGAACGCAGCTCAAATGCAGCTCCAAAAGTTCATCGCTGCCCAAACGCAGCTCTTCACCGCTGTCAAACGCAGCTCAGATCCGCTGCCAAACGCAGCTCTTAAATCGTACAAACGCAGCTTCCAAACGCTATAAACGTAGCTCAGATCCGCTGCCAAACGCAGCTCTTAAATCGCTGCAAATGAGCTTCCAAACGCTGCGTCCGAGCTTCCAGATACTGCGTTCAAGCTTTTAGGCATTGCGTTTGGACACAAAATTCATGCCAGAACGCGGGCCTACGTTTGACTCGTTCAAACACGAGCTGAACGGTTCCAAAACTGTTTCCCACGATCTGAGGGGATCACAACTCCACTCAGGAGTGATTTAAGGGGCGGTTACATCCCATTAGCCCCACTTAGGAGCTAATTAAGGAGGTGGTTACACCCATTAATCCCCTATAAATAACTGAAAATCAATTCAATTCAGGGGTCGGTCGGTTGGAACTTCTTGGCAGCGAAAAGAGGATCCTTCATCCTTCGGTTGGAGCTTTGGAGATCTGCAATAAGAGCTTCTTCATCCTTGGCTTGAGAACCGATTCTCGGTTCAAATCAACTCTTTCATAGAGTTTTAAACTCGTTCAGAGTTCTCCACAATGTCAAATCGTGAGGAGAAGACAAAGTTCCAGTGAAACAAGACATCGGATCGTCAACGAGAAGCAAACTCGACGCGAGCATTCGAGGGAGGCACTCCATCGCCATCGTGAAGAACCCAGAATTAAACAAAGGGGAGAATCCAGATCATTCTCTTCTCTTTTGTAATCAGGAAATCCAATTGTAACTGAGATTAAAGGAATACAAATCAATTTTCTTTCATTTCTTTTACTGCAAATTTTCCCACAAACAACGGTATACTGACGCACTACCTTAAGTAGTACTGAGCTGTGCCCATCAATGGTATCCATACACATACGTATATTGTTCTAACTAATTGTCTCCCCGTCATGGTAAAAACAATACACGTAATTATCCCATTTCTGGAAGTCTGCGTATGCCAAGCCTCTATAGGTGTACGTCTATGTCATACGTGTAAATCATTTTACATCTCGAACCCTGTGTTCACAAAGAACATGCAAGAAAAATCATCACAAACAAGACATGATGTCGGTCGACTGCCCTAGGGCATTAATCGACTGACGACCAATTCGTATAAACATGCGTAAAAATAAGCTTCGGTCGAATAAAGAATTACACAAACTCAAGGTGTGATTTGTCGACCAATGCACAGGGTTTGGTCGACCGACAATAGTCCAAAACTCAGGTTTGAGTCTCATGAAGTTAAGTTAATTTCAACAAAGAGAACTTATAGAACATCATTATGGGGTAAAAAAAAATATGTTTAATCATGCGTTTAACATATCAGGGTTTGACTAAACAATTATTTATCATCATAACATGATCTTTGTGGTTTAAAACTACTTTAAACATAACTAATCAGATTAAGTTTGTACAATTAGAGTTTAAAACTTAATTAGTTCATCATCTTAGCAATTAACCATAATTCTAAACATCAAAATAATACCTTTTCTTCATTTAGTATTTATATTCACAGATCTACACATCAAACTAGGGTTTTTAATCCACAAGCTTATATCACTATATTGTTTCATGTTCAAGACTCAAGTTCTATACATCGACAATTAGGGTTTAGGCCATGTAAAACAAGAATTATCAATTGATCTAATAACTAATGATCATGATCATATATTTTTATCAATTAAAGATTAATTCTTTTGATCTCTTTATTATTTTAAGATTTAACATCAAAACTAGGATTTAAAATCATCGAAATAAGAACTACACATTAGATTAGCCAATTATACATATTAAAAACATGAATTTCTACAAGGGATAGGTTTAGAGGAAGATGATCTTGCCTCAACACGCTGCTAAAAAATCCAAGGGTGCAAGCAAATAGGTTCTCCCTTGCCAAATGCCGATGATCTCGCCCTCTTCTCAGTATTTACTTCACAAAGCTCTCAAAATTTACGAAAATATGCTCTAGGGTTTTTGAGAGGAGAGGGTGTCTGCTAGGGTTCAGAAATATGATGTAAAAGGGAACTTTTCAAGAAAAACATAGGTATATATAGAGGCAAATTTGAAACAAATAAATTTGACCCGAAACAGGAAACCCAGTCAGACTAAGAAAATAGTCTTTGGTATTTTAGATGTAATTTTTTCGTCCGACCTCGGAATGAGGTGGTTTAAGACGCGTTGGAAATATATTGAAGAGACCTATAACTTTTTTCTTTTGAGTTTTTTAGATTCGAACTGAATTAGTGTGTAATGTATACATAATCTTAATTGGTCTCAAATCAATTACTATCATGCTCTTTCATCATTAAATGATATTTATCATAACTTATTTAATATTATTTACCATAATATTTTTAAAAAAATTACGAGGTTTTACACATTGATCAGCCTCAAATCTTTGAGTCTGAGTTGAACACTATTCCAACTCAAACATTACCGCCACAGTACTCGCTAAAGTCTCCTACTCTCATAAGAAATTGGATCTTCCAATAGAAGTATCTACAACTAGTCAGTCAAAAATTAAAGTCAAAAAATTATGTTGATACCCTTTTAAAAGGAGGACTAAGACACTCAAATTATGGATACATTAATGTTGACCTTCTTATTTTGATGATGTTTAACAAACAATTTACTTCTAATGTTGTTTGTCTAGTGTTTGTATAATTCTATTTATTGTAGACAAATAACATGTTGGAGGATGGATGAAATTGCGCTTCAACGATCATATCCAATGGAGGTTGGCGGAATAGTGGGTGAAGCCTATGCAATTCTAGTTGAAAATCCAAGTTCTAGATTAATTCGCAATGTGTACCAAGTCAAGCTTATTGAAGATCTAAATCAAGCTTGGGTAACATTAGTTTAGGTTTATATTGTGTGTGTTGGTACTTTAAGCTCAATCATATATACACACACATTATATTGGTTTCCTTGTATATATATAGTTATACTATATATATATATATATATAACCCAAGTTTTGGTTATATGATATCCTTATCATATAGTATCATTATATATATATCATATGATAGTTATATATAGTTATATAGTTATATTATATAGCATATTTTATGTTTTTTGTTTCTATGTATACTGTAGTCATACATATACCATATATGTTTCTATCGTATATATATAGTTAATAATATATAGCATACATTGTGCTTAAGTTTTCATCGCTTAAAATATGAGATTCAGTATGCTATTACTTGTGTTTTGGTTTAACGTATATAGTCATATGAATACAAATTTAGCATTCATATATATACATGCATAATGTTTCATACTCTTTTTGTTTTAAGAATATATTGCATATGAATTATAACTTTTGAGAAAGATATTATTTTCTTAGTTTATGGACTTAACAATAATCATATACATCTTTTAAGTCCTATAAAATCATTTTGTAATGGTTTTAAACATGGTTAAGCTAAATATCAAAATCATGTGTTCACATTTTCATGTTTGGACTATTTTTGGGTAATTATGTATGATATTTCTCTTTTAGGGATGTCTCTTTTGAAATCCAGTTTGTACTATGTTTTATTATGCATGTCTACAATCATCTCCCAATATGTTTCATTTTTAGAACTTTATTTTGATCTTTAAACTTGGGTTTTAAAGTTTGAGTTTTTCTGTGCATTTTTTTAAAGATCTGTGGTCAGCGTTTAGTCCGACTCGATCATAGTAGACTCGCATGAGTGCCGACTGCCATAAGTCGACTCACGAAGTGTAGCCATAGTTTGTGATTTTTCTTGTTCGTAGTCGACTCATATATCGACTTTATTAGTTGGACTCATAAGTCGACTTATTCAGAGATCCGTTGGCAGCAGTAACGACTAGTTTTCTGGGGGGCTTTTTTTTTGCTTGGGTTTTTTGCGATGTTTTGGGTTCCTATAAATACCCGCTTGCTCTCTCTTTCATACCATCGTAATGAGATGTTTTAAACAAGTTTTAAAAGAGTTTGTTTAAATTAAGAGTTTTTAAGTTTGTTTAATATTTGTTTGAGAAGCTTTTAAATAATTAAGAATTTAGTTTGTGAATTCAAATCCACAAGAGCGTTGAGGAAGATCAATCTATTGGAGGTTTGAGCAATTAATATTCTCTTTCCCTCCATGCCTGTTGGTCATCTATTTGAGAAGTTTCTAAACTCTTTTCTAGCTATATTTATTTTTTTGATTATCATCATTATTAAAGCTAGTTTTATATTGAGTTAGATTGTGGATTAATCTCATGTTACACACACACACTTAAGCTTATTGTATTTTGCATTCAAATATATTTGGGTTGTGAGAGATAGTAAGCATTGAGTTGAGCGCGCTAATTTGAGTTTTCACCTTGTCTTAGAGAACATCAATTTGTGTGTGTGCCTTAATTGGTCGAAGTTTATTGTTAATACACTTGTTACACCCGACGAGGAGTGCTGTCGGTGAGGACGGAGTCGATACCGAGAGGCGTGGCGTCGTGGCCGCGCTAGTGAGAAGATGATAAATCCGAGCACTTGAGGGATTCGATAAGTAAGGACGAACACTTGAGGTTGTAGCTTGTGTATCGTACTTTGTGAGGATTTGTGAGAGTTGTCGGTTGACTTGATAACCGAGTGTGTAGAGTTTTTGGTTACCTAGAAAACCGAGTGTGTAGAGAAGTTCCGGCTTCCAAACCGGGTTGTGCAGTGGATTCTCCCCGGGAGTGGGGAGCGGAGACGTAGGACGGAAGGTCCGAACTCTGTGATTATTTCCTTGTGTTTGGGTTTGGCATTGGCGCATTTATTCTTGCATATTGTTTTATCGCCATTGTTGCATGATCATATTGTTTACCCTTGTTTATATTGTATATCCTTGCACATATCTTGTAGCATATTATACTTGCTAGGATATATTTGTTAATAAGTTTTAATTGGTATTTAAATCAGATTAGATTAACATAAACCCTATTCACCCCCTAGGGTTCTTTCCTAGTGGTATTAGGGTCTAACAATTGGTATCACAGCTTGGTGCTCTTTGATTTAAGAACTAATCGCCTTGAGTTAAAGATCCAAGTTATCTTATTTTTGTGCTAATCTAGTTTTATGATTTTATTGTTATCTTGCTTGCTCATATATATATTATGGATATGTACGGTACACCTTGTTTAGGTTATGCCATCAATATTGCTCCTAGATTAGATAATTTCCCCTATGCCCAATGGTGTGTTAGATTTAAACTTTTTGTTCGATCTAGACAATTTGATTTATGGGAAATTATAGATGATGCTTATATTGTGCCCACTTCGGAGAAATACAAGTGGAATAAAAATGATCATCGTATGTTTACCATGAATAAACTTTTATTAGAATTTTTACATAATGCGTTCGATTCATCTATGTCTAACAAGCATGATTCTTTTGATAGTGCTTACACATTATGGAAACTTATAGAAGCACATCAAGGGAATTTGGAGGCGATCTGACAAGCTTTGGAGGATTTCGTTTCTAGTTCATATGGAGCTTCATTTTTATGTACACGGTCACTAGGCGATAGCCCTAGTATGGTAAGCGAGTCCGAATTCGAATATGATTTATCTTTTGATGAACTCACCTGTGCTAGTGAAAAATTATTGCATGCCTATAACAAATTGCATAAAAAATTTATTGATTTACAAAGTAAGCATGTAGATTTGAAATCCGATCATGAGATACTAGTGTCCAAATTTGATGTCATTGCAAAAAGAAAATACTATGCTTAAAGAAAACAATGATATGTTAAATTTGGAAAATGAAAAATTAACCTCATCCCTCACTAGCTTATCTCATGCTAAAAATAATGCCATTTTAGAAGTAGAGAACATACAAAATGATACAGCTTCTTTCATAAATGACTATTTGTGTTTTACTTCTAATGTTAATGCATATGTGCCTAATGATGAGTTGAATGATGTTAAAAATCGTATTACCTTTTTAGATTCAACTCTTAATTCATGCACTATTAATCATAAGAAACTTATGGATATGTGTGCCAAGTATAAATCATCCACTCATTATGCGCACATATATAGCAAAGTTATTTATATAACCCTCCGAGTTTATTGGGTGTTTATTCCCAAATCAAGTTTACCGGATGCTAAAATGATTATATGGGTTGGAACAAGCTCAAGAGCTTGATATAATTGTTGCCTCTCTTAAAAATTGTGTTTTGATTTGTTGCTTTTGAATTCATTATAATTCACTTATATGATGATATTTATGTGTTTGTGCTAATGGATCATCTATTCGTGCTTTATAATGTATTCTATGAGTGGTTTGATCAAGTCTTACAAAAGAATTTTTTTTGTTGATCAAACATCATTTTTGGTTTAAATGGTTGATTTATGATTTCATTTGGTTGATTTGTTTTCATTCGAAAACTCTTTTTGCATGATTCTCATGTTTTCTCTCTTTTGATTTTTGTTTGATACTCACCTATGCTTATTGATAGGGGGAGCTTTCGCTCTCTTAATCCTTTTGTCCCCTTTTTGATGTTGTCAAAGGGGGAGAAATATTGTGAGTATATTCTTTCTTGTTTTTATGCATGTGAATTAAATATAATATATTCAAATTCCTTCATGCATATACTTCTTTTTGTAAATTGTTTGTCATCATCAAAAAGGGGGAGATTATTGGCCTTCTTGTTTTGATGATGTTTAACAAACAATTTACCACTAATGTTGTTTGTCTAGTATTTGTGTATTCCTACTTATTGTAGACAAACAACGTAGTTGGAGGTTGGATGGATTGCGTCATAATGCTCATATCAAATGGAGGTTGGCAGAATGTCGGTGAAGCCTTGCAATTCATAGTTAAAGATCAAGTTCAAGCTTCATCCGCAATGTGTACCAAGTCAAGCTAAATTGAAGATCAAGATTGCTTGGGTAATGTAGTTTAGGAATTATATTATGTGTGTTAAGTACTCTAAGCTCAATTATCTATACACACACATTTTATTAGTTTCCTTGTATATATATGTAATCACATATATATACAACACAAGTTTTGGTTTTCATGTTTATAAATATGAAATTACATGTTTCATATTTATTATTGTGATTTGGTTTATCTACATAGATATGAAACAAATATATTTTCATATACATACTCATAGGTTTCATTTTCTATTGTATTTGTGAAAATACTGTATTCTTAGTTTATAGACTTCAATATCAGTTTATACATGTTTTACTAAGTCTACAAAAACATTTCACAAAGTTTCAAAAGTTGGTTTATGTCAAAACATCAAAATTCAAGTATCTCATATTTTCATGTTTTGAACTATTTTGCAAAATGATGATATTTTTCATTTGGGAAGTCCTTTCTGATAACCAGTTACTGTAGCATGTTTATTATCATGTCTACAATCATTCCCCAAAGTTTTATATTTTTTGGAATTTATTTGATATTTTTAAACAGTGTTTTAAAATCAGCATATCAGGTTTTGGATATGTCAGTTTTCGGTCGACCGAACCGGTCGACCGAACCTGAGTTCTCGTGCTCACTGTGCGACAGAGAGTCTGTCGGTCGACCGGTCGGTCCGGTCGACCGAGAGCTCAAATCGGTCGACCGACAGAATTTCCGGTCGACCGACGTTAGTCCAGAAAGTTTTCTTCGTGTTTTTGCTCTCATCGGTCGACCGACGGAATTTTCGGTCGACCGACAATAGAGCCGTTAGACTCTAACGGCTATTTTTTTGAGCTGTCTTCTGGGGACTGTTTTGTCTTTTTGTTTGGGTTTTTGGCTGAGTTTTGAGAGGGTATAAATACCCCATTGCTGTCATCTTTCAAGATAGTCAAGAGAATGTTTTAAAAGTTTTTAACAAGGGTTTAAACTTGTTTAGTGTTTGTTTAAGTTTGTTTTAAGAAGCTTTTAAGCATTAGAGTGTTTCGGTTTTGTGATTCAATTCAACAAGAGCTTGAGGAGATCATCTATTGGTGTTTGGGCATCCAACTCTTCTCCCTCCACTCTTGATATATTGAGAAGTTTTCTAAACTCTATTTCTAGCTTTATTATATATTTGATTATCATTGTTATTAAGCTAGAACTACATTGAGTTTAGTTTTGATTTATATCTCTTTGTTCACACACAACCTTTTGAGCTTATTGTATTTACATTCATAGTATAATTTGGGGTTGTGGGTTTGTGACTAAGAGTTGTGTGCTTAATTGTTAAATCACTTTGTAATACTCTTGTACACCGAGTGAGGAGTGTGTGGTGAGAGTCGGGGATCGTCCCAAGAGGAGTGGCGTCGGTTGACGTGCCTAGGGAGAGGTTGTAACCGAGCACTTGAGGGAGACACGGCTAGGTCCAACACTTAGTGGGTGTAGAGTGTGATTGCAAGAGTGTGAGTTGTAGAGTTTTCGGTTAGCTAGAAAACCGAGTGTGTAGAATAAGTTCTGGTTCCAAACCGGATTGTGTTAGTGGATTTCTCCCTGGGAGTGGGGAGCGGAGACGTAGGACGGAAGGTCCGAACTCCGTGATCATATAGTGTGTTTGAGTGTGCTTTGGCGTTTATTTATATTTGTGTTTATATTTTATATCGCCATTGTCCATAGCTCATTATTTATATGATCCACTATCTAGTTCATATTGTTTACCCCTTGTGTTAGTTTATATATCCTTACATGTATATATATTTCATCATATATGATATATCTCATTGTTTACATTGCTTATCCTAGCTCATAATTCTTGTGGTATTTCATACTTTCTAGGATAACTTGTTAATTAATTTTAATTGGCATTTAATCGGATTAGATTAGCGATACGATAACAGAAACAACAAAAGAACGTACAACTGAAATCCACAAATCAACATGAAAATACTACTAAATTATGATAACATAAAGCATCCAAAATCGATCAGGTAACGAGGTCATGCAGCTAGCGATCAAACTAATCATCCAAGTATCAATGTCATACAACTAGATGGAATTAATACTTAAAAATCTACAACAAGAGACGTAGTACATCGAGCAAAATAATCCAAATAAGGAAACCCTTATGTATATACCATATGTCACAAATTATAGATAATTAAATATTAATCCCAATCTATGTATGAAAAGAATACAACTGGCCTACATCTCACAAGAATCCATAGATCATTCAAATAACACGATCATATAACTAGTCATCCTATAACAGGTCACTGGTTCATATCTCACACAGAGTCAACGCTAATATTATCGGATAACTGACTGTTCTCATATCCTCTACGTGCATTCAATCAAATAAATTCATGAACCAAAGTAGCGACACCGATCTACTTTGACCCAACCAACCAGCCCCAGTGGCAACACCGATCCACTATGACTCAACATACCAACCCCAGTGGCGATACCGATCCACTGGTACAAGCCTAGAAGATATATCAACAGTCATATACGATCATATGAACAAGGACTTTCCCACCCAATCAACCATAATCCTCATTGAAGCTCGGGTTCACCACCTAAACTCAGTCAACACACCCACACATGTCACTAAGTCTGTTCATGACGCACAATGTCACTAAGTCATGAACTACTAGGGGTTCTCAAACACAACATGGAAAAAACATAACAGACATGTCAAATACATTAAATAAATGCAAAACATGAAATGTGATCATAACAGCAACTTTGTAATTCAGAAATAATTCCTTTTCTAAAATAATTTCTTTTAAAATTAATTCTCGTTATAATAATCCATAACGTTCTCTTTTCCAGAATAAATTCTTTAAATTATTTTCTCATATACTAATTCAACATAAACCCTTTTTCAATATAATTTCTTTAAAATTATTTATTATTATAACAATTCAAAATAATCTCTTATTCCAAAATAAACTCTTTTAAATAATTTAAAAAATATTCTGTAACTATAATAATCTATTAATTCAAATAATCTTTTTTTTTGAAAATAATTCTTATCCTGGCAACATCAGTTATTTCCATCTATCATCAAACAATCCACACAGATAATATGATATAATCTGTGTAACTAATTAATAACAGATATAAATATTGTAAAGATGAGTCAAAGGGAAGTGAGATCTTGCCTACGAATGTCGTTGGAATGTCTCGGGGCTCCGATGGTAAAGATGAGTCAAAGGGAAGTGAGATCTTGCCTACGAATGTCGTTGGAATGTCTCGGGGCTCCGATGGTCTCGCTGGCGGCTAGAAGGGGGCGGTTCTGCAACTGGATGTGGGTTGGCATATTGTCGAACAGGTGGTGTGAGATGGCGGCACAGAGTGGGGTGAGCTGGCAAGGGTTCGGATCTGGGCTGAGGCATAGGAGAGAAGGCGACAACGGCGGTGACTCGC
>NC_033803.1:22073858-22100434 GCF_001876935.1 Asparagus officinalis
TTACTTATATTTAAAATTAAATAATTATGGGATAATTATCCACACAGTAAAACATACTAGTCATACTAATACGACCGATAATATGCAACAGTAGAAATAATACAACAAATTATACAAATAATACGTAATTAATAATACAACATATTATACAAAAATATACATAATAATAATAATAATAATAATAATAATATCACGTATTATTCAAAATGATACATAATAATATCGGTAACACAACAGATAAATTCTAGAAATTTTTACTGCACTAAATAAATTTATAAATATTTAAATCATTTAAATAAATATAAAACTTAGACTTTAAATCATATAAAATTATAGAAATTCAAGAAAAATATAAATACTCTTTTAAAAATCATAATTAAATATTTTAAAATACTAAAAAAATATTTTAACTAGTATCAAAATTCATGATCCTTACATTCTACCCTCCTTAAAACAAATTCTACCCTCGAAATTAAAATAAGATATGCACGATATCATATAGTAATCTATAAAACAAAAATAATATATATAATAGCTGATAATAGAAAGTAAAAAAAGCATATCAATAATGAACGTAGATAAAAACATAAAAATATATACAACAATCATGTAATTATGTATTCATGATATTTACACAACGAACACAATATCAAAATATACCAATAACCATTACATCATTATACCTGTTAGAATAACCAAATATGATACAAAAACTATAAACCTATATACATAAAGAATAAACATAATACAACATATGAACTGCCATGTATTAATATCCAAAACAATAATCAAATATGGACATGAACAGTTAACTAAAACAGTAAGGCAGAGACTTTTTGTATATGAAAAATTAATAAATATAGTAATTGAAATAATTAATGAATAGACAATAAAATACAATATTAAAGTAAAATATACACAACGCTGTAGGCATCGAAAATTGCCTATAGGTCTCCGTGAGCAGCTCAATGCTAAGAGGAGGTGAGGAACGTCACTATCCAAGTCACAGAAGCTCGATTAACGTCGATGAACGTTTGAAGTGAATCGACGAACTACATGAAGCAACGAAGTTTCAGAATAACGAGGATACGAATTGATCGGGAGCCCCGCGTCGCTTACAAAAGGTAAAATACCCTTCGTGTCTTATTTATTCCATAGATGATCTAATCATTGGATCTTATAGAACTCCTCGTCGGCTTTCCAATGCACTTGAATCGCTCAAATCCGAGTTCGGATGAAGAAGTTACGATGAAAACGGACGAATATGAAAAACGGAACGTCTTAGCCTGAGTTGAGACACCCCGAGGTGTCTCGACACAAACGAGACACCCCAAAGTGTCTCGGCTTGGGCCGAGACACCAAGGGTGTCTCGGCCCAAGTTGAGACACGCAAGGGTGTCTCCAGCCTTAAAAAATTCAGATTTCGGTTTTAACCGCCCGGATCTCCTTGAAGCCTATAAATATAGCCCCTGGAGCCTTATTTTTTCAGATCTGGAATTCTCGTGCCCCGGCAAAGCCCTGCTGAATTGAAGACTTAAAGTGCACAGACTTTAGAGAGGAGGAGGAGTTAGATCTGCATCCCGGTTCGTTCCTTAGGATTACCCCGTTGCGGTAATCTTAAGAAGAGTGATTATCTCGCTTCGCCGAGATAAGAGCTACGGTTTCTCGATCCCTTCGCGAATAGATGAAACTCTATCCAAATATTGATCGTTCGGTGGTTCACGGACTAACGTGTCCCTGTCACAGGCTAAGATCCCACGCAAGCAGTGGGCGATAAACACTCGTTGCGTTTGTTTGAAGAGAATTGTAATTTTTTCTGTTTTCATTGTGTAAAAGTCTTATAAAAAGACTGCAGGAAGATCTCCTCCTCCCAGAAGATCCGCCGGTCTCCAGATCTGAAGACCCGAGAAGTCGATCTCCCTGTAGTCGATGCTACAGTTGCGCCTTGCAACGATCCGCCGGCATCCGATGAGACCAGATCTGCAGATCTGAACTCCTTCGTGATCAAGGAGCCGACTGCTGAAGGTGCGCCAACTCTATCAAAGAGAGCACGTCAAAGGAAACGCTAACGCCTCGCGTGCCAATTCACCAAGGCTTTGGATCAGGTGGATGGACTTCGTTATCGAGCAGATCTGGAGTTCAGAAAGCGCCAAGTGACTAAGCTATCGCCACAACAAACATCGGGACCCTCCTTCCAACCTCTATTTAACAAATGAGTTCAGGTCAAACGAACCCGTTCTACCCTCGAGGAGCGTGTCCAGAAGCGCTGTGCACTTATTGCGCACACCCAGATCCTTGTGCGAGAGGCACGAGAATTGCAGCGGGAATAGGTGATCAAGAAATCACCAAGATCTAAGCAGGTTTGGGTGCCGAAGGCTAAGTCAGCGCCCCTACCCGTTTAAAGACATCAGTCGTGTCTCTCGGTCGATTCCAGATCCAAAGCTGGTTCCCAGCTTTCGTCAAGTTCAGGTCTCGCTCCTTTTAATCCCACACCTCCGGTGAAGCTCCGCGACAATGTGGACATATCCAGAGGTAGGAAAGTGATAGCGGAACGCCTAGGTCTTTTGCACGAGGATCAATGCAAAGCTCCAGTCAAAGAATGCTTGGGCATGATGAAGCAACCCTGAGCAACTCATCGAGTAGGGGGTCGCACTCGCCCTTCCAACAAATCAAAGCCTTCCTATAATGGGAAAGCTCCTATAACTGACCGCCTCGGACTGCGAGTTGTTCAAGAGCCTGTTGAGGTCTCACGCTCACGAAGGCGTGACTCAAAACGTGCGACTCTTGAGAGCACCGACAAGACGACGAATCCTCAGAAGGAAACATGTTCGTCAGACGACGACGTTATACCTGAGGAGTCATGCCAGCACACGATAGGTTGCTCTGGCAATCATGCCGATGAGCTGTACTATCGGGCTGGGGGTACGAACAAATCTCAAAAGAAAGGTACCCAAGAAACGGACTCTCATTGTCCGTGTACTAAAATTATCAGGGCAGTATTATCAGCGTGTAGCTGCCCCAAGACCGCTCCACAAAGGGTCTCGGTATTTGAAAGGATCTCCCCCAGAACGCCCAGGACCAAGCCAATGCGTTTCTGTAGAAAAAGTCTAACTGCGCAAGATGACGAACTTCCAGAAGTCACAGTTAATATGGTTGATAAGGGGAAGTCAACGCAAAACTTCAATCCTCATCATCTTTTGGACATATCCCAACGTATAACTCGGTTACGGTCAGGAACCATTAGACAAAGGGATTATCAGAGGATGAATCAAGGATTATCCTCGGATGATAAAGTATCAGATGCTAACTCTACAGTCGCTTCTGAAAAAACGGTATCCAGCCTAGGTCAATCCCGCGAAGTGTTGATGATTAGCACAAAAGAGGTCACTAAAATGATTGAGGATGCCTTGGCCAAACAAAAAGAGAACTTCAAGTTTGAAATGGAAATGGCCATGATGCGAATGAGGGAAGAGCATGATCAACAAATTCGGGTTCTGTCCAATCAAGTCAGAGTTGAATCTAGCCGTCGCACCCAGAACGCCGCGATTGACAGCGATCCAGAAGTGGACGAAATCATCATGGCTGACGCACCTCCCAAAAATACTGGGTGTGGTTCAAATGCACCCTCTACAAATAACAACGCTGGGGGTGGTCCCACCAAAGATGACAATGCTGGGGGTGGCCCCGTTATTCCTCTCAGGAATTGTCCAAGATCTGATACAGATGAGGACGATAAAATAAAGGACCTCAAGAGCAAAATTAACGCTCTAATGTCTGCTCAAGAGGTAAAGAAGACCGGTATTCCGTGTCCTTACCCGAAAGAGTGGGATTTGATCCCGTATTCGGCGAAGTTCAACCTGATCAACTTCATGCCGTTCGACGGGAAGAGCTCGCCCACTCAGCATCTAATCTACTTTAAGTCCCACTTGGCCACGATTTTTGGCAACGAGCCCTTGATGGTGCGGTCATTCGTTGGCACCCTTCGCGGGCCTGCTTTCGATTGGTATCACCGTCTCAAGCCCGGAAGCATCAATAGCTGGGAGGACCTGGAGAGCATGTTCCTCGCTCATTTCTTCGATGATGACACTGAAGTGTCAATCAGGAAACTCTTCGATGAGAAAAAAAAGACGGAGAGTCGGTGGATACCTTCATCAAACGCTTCCGCAATCAGGCAATGAACCGCAAGGATCCCGTCACGGAGGAATTCGTCTTGCAGACTTGTCATAACAATCTGTCCATTAACATCTTGGACGTTATGGGAGTAGAGCCGCTCAATACCTGAAAAGAGTTGTAGGTGCACGGAGAGTAAGCTGAACGCTTTCTCAGAAGGATGAAGGTCGAAAGAAGCCAACTGATGGCTAACTCTCTGAACCCGAGTCTCATTTCCCATGATGAAGGGAAGACACCTACAGCAGTTATTGATGTTAATCAGATCTCGCAACAGCAACCCCAAAGACAGTAGAAGACTTCAGATTCGAGGCTCCAAAAAGAGTATTCATTCAAGAACGAAGACGTTCCAGCCATCTTCGAGACCCTTCTTGAAAACAACAAGATCAGGCTGCCACCCATCACAAATCAGGAGGAAGCTGACAATACTACGGATCTGAAGTACTGCGCGTATCACAGGAGGATCCTTCATCCCACCAAGGCATGCTTTACTTTAAAGAATATCATTCTGACTTTGGTTGAAGCCGGCGTCATAACGTTAGGATAAGCCAAATAAGAACGGCAATACTCCGACAAGTATATGAGTATAAACTGCTTCTTAACACTCCGATAAGTATAAGAGTATAAACTGCTCCTTCCTACATTCGAAAGAGTATACGAGTATAAACTGCTTCTCAACACTCCGACAAGTATACGAGTATAAACTGCTTCTTAATACTCCAATAGGTATATGAGTCTAAACTATTTCCACTCTTGACGGGAAGTTCCTGAAGAATTTTTACATGTAATATTCTTAAGGATAACCCGATCATGCAACTGAATACAATGGTAAACCCAGCTTCACAAAGGAAGCTGGGGGGATAATTTATGTAACAGGAAGTTTCCAGAAGAATGTTAAATGTAATATTCTTAGGGATAACCTGATCATTATGAATAAAGTGATAAACACTAAACTCTTACTGTGATTTCCGAACACTCTTTTGCTGAGACGAGATTCGATCACTTTACTAGATCAATCTTCCCTCACAAAACTCCCATTGGTGTTCGATGACTCATAGTCTTTCACTATAAAATCCCTCACTGATCAAATTTATTGATAGTGGGTCCACTAAAATTCTTTCTGGTTTAATCCATTCAAACTTCCATTATGTTCGTGCACTCAATACTTTCATGGTTAGAGTCTGGATATAATGCTTGGAATTTTAATCTGTCCATCCTTGACAAATTGTCAAACCCCTTCGTGTTAAGTCCCTATCACTTAACACCAGGAACCCCATTTGAGTGATTTGTACAAGTCAACACCCCCACTATGATTCGTACTCCCACTCCTACTGTCTACCTGGTCAAACCTTCCTACAGTTAGGAGCACAACTAAAATCCCCTCTTGATTCCTCCAATGAACAAGAGATCCACAAATCGAGCGGTCAAACCTTCTTACAGTTAGGATCGTCTCAAACATCCCACTCGGTCAAACCTTCCTACGGTTAGGGCCAAAACCAAAATCCCCTCTTGATTCCTCCAATGAATGAGAGGTCCACTTTCAAATCGAGTGATCAAACCTTCCTACAGTTAGGGTCATCTCAAACCCCCGCTTGGTCAAACCTTCCTACAGTTAGGACCAAAACCACAATTCACTCTCGATAAATGAGAAATTTATCTTTAGTTCAGTAATCAAATCGATTCTCGGAGTGGAGATCCCACTCTTAGTTTCATCTTTTCGGATTCTGGGGGTGGAGATCCCACTTCGAGTTTTCTTTCCAACTGAAGATAGAATATAAAATTCTTCCTCTTCAGTGTCGGGAGATAGAATATAAAATGCTTCCTCTCCCATTTCGGGTTCGTCTTTGCCCCAAGAAAAGACACCACTTTTTAACTCCTAAAATCCGTACCTCACAGGCATGGGGGATTTTATCCCGAATCCTGAGCAGGGATAAGCCAACGCCTAACACGCGTTGCCGGTTTAGTCTTTCACCGATTGAAAAAGACACCAGAAATCCAGTCTGTGGACTTTTATCCCGAATCCTAAGTAGGGATAAGTCAACGCCTAACACGCGTTGTCGGTTAGTTCTTAACCGTAAAAAGGACAAAAGCCCACATATTCGACATTATGGCAGGTTGTTATTCATAACGCCAAATTCCGCGCCTTACATGCGCGGGGAATTTTATCCCGAATCCTAAGAAGGGATAAGTCAACGCCTAATACGTGTTGCCGGTTAGTCATTAACCGTAAAAAAAAGACAAAAGCCCACATATTCAACATTGTGGCAGATGGTTATTAATAACACCATAATCCGTGTGTAAAACCCCAAAAATTTGAATACTTTATGATAAATAATAATAAATATGTTATATATTTATAAATAATATATTATGATGTTTGAGTATGCTAGGAACTGATTTGAGATCAATTCAATGTATATATGTATATATGTGAGTACAAATACACAAATCATGCACAAAGGCCAAGAGTGAGAATCTGAGAATTTTGACTAGTTGAGAGTTTCTATGTTTTTCTTACTGATTCATTAAGAATCTGGAAATGTGTATAATACCAAAGTTGTAGGTCTCTTCAAGATATTTCCAACAAATCTTAGATCACCTTATTCTGAGGTCGTATGAGAAAGTTATAGCCAAAATACCAAAGAGAATGTTCCTAGTCAGACTGAATTTCCAGTTTCGGGTTTCAGGTTTCGGGTTTCGGGTTTGCTGCTATATATATACATGTTATATCACAAAAATCATCTCTTTTCTTCTGTTTTACAAACCCTAGCAGCCCCCCTCTTCTCTCCCAAACCCTAGATCCGTTCTTGGAGGATTTTGGAGGAGTCGACGCGAGATCCATCGGTGTTCAGCGAAGGAGGATCATTCTCACTTGTTTTTGGGAGTTCATCTACACCCCTCAGGCGAGTAACTTCTCGTCCAACTCCACCCCTTTTGTTTTCATACAAAGTTTGAGTTTTTATTGAATTTATTGGGCCAAAAATCGTATTTTCTTGTAGAGATAGCAGATCTATATGGTATATATTATGTCGTATTTTCTTGTAGAGATAGTAGATCTATATGGTACATGTTATGAGAATCATGTTTTCAACTTTAAAAGCTCACCAAAGGACTTTTATCAATAAGATCTAGATCTGAAATTGCCTAAACAAGATTTAAATCATTTTTTTACAGTTATTAAAATGTTTTTGGTTTGTTTCTCATGGATTTAGAATATTAAAAATGCAGATTTCAAGCTTGGGGTTAGTTGTTTATCTTTAGTATGATTTTTGAATCGTTAAAACTCTTGTTATCGTAGAATATCAAATCTTGTTTCAGGTTTCGAGCTGACAGAAACCCAGAATTGGGTTTCTGTCCGCTTGGCGATCGACCGGAGCGGTCGACCGCCGAGCTCTTCAAGCTTGGGGTTAGTTGTTTATCTTTAGTATGATTTTTGAATCGTTAAAACTCTTGTTATCGTAGAATATCAAATCTTGTTTCAGGTTTCGAGCTGACAGAAACCCAGAATTGGGTTTCTGTCCGCTTGGCGGTCGACCGGAGCGGTCGACCGCCGGTTTTGTGTATTCTGGGGTATTTCACTCATGTGCGAGAGTTCGCCTGGATTATCTGACATTGGTTTTAGTCTTATTATGTATCCATGCATGATAGATGACCTGAGGGTATAAATTGGGGACTTACACACTGATTTCAGTATGGATTGATATAAGTAGGTTTTTCTGTATATCTCAGTCCTCGTGTTGGACAAGCATTACCTTTTAGTCCTCGTGTTGGACACCCTTCCCACTTAGTCCTCGTGTTGGACATGCATTGCTATTTAATCCTCGTGCTGGATATGCATTACCATCCGGTCCATGCGTTGGACAACGGTCACATCCGGTCCATGCGTTGGACAACGGTCACATCCGGTCCATGCGTTGGACAACGGTCACATCCGGTCCATGCGTTGGACAACGGTTATATTCAGTTCATGAGTTGGACGTTTACTTCATGCAGTCTATGGGTTGGACGTTTAATTTATATAGTCTATGTTTTGGACACTTAATCGTTTTCTGACATGTCACTCATGTGAGTTTGACATGACACTTATGTAGATTTTGACATGATATTCATGTAAGTAATAACATGATACTCATGTGGGCTATGTCACAACACTGTTTTCATGCTCTGGTGTTCGTCGTATTTCTTTTATTATTATTACTGCACTAGAACCTTGGGTTTGGTATTTAGGAGTTTACAATTTGAGATGTAAGGTATATACATGAGGGTTTCCTTGTTTGGATTATTTCGCTCGACGTACCTATGCTCGTGTTGTAAATTTCTAAATACTAAAACCCTCTTTAGTAAGATCAATGATTTTTGATCTCTTATATATTAACTGTATTTTTCTTATACAACGAGCCCTGTTCCCTTGGGGTTGGTTGTGATGTTACTCGCTAGCGCTTTGACGCTCGTTGTCCCTCCCCCTTTCAGGTAACAAGCCCGGAGCCCGGAGAGTCGCAGGTTGATGGCGATGCATTTTAGCTTTAGCTGTCTAGATAGTTATATGTTTTATTTGGGGCTCCACTTTAGATTTTCTTTTGTGTAGACATTTGAGAGTCTTGTTCTAGAAGTTGTAAAGGCTGTGTGCCTTATTTCCTTTTCGTCAGATATTTGTATTTGAGACTTGTTGAGTATTCCAGTTTATCTACTCAGATCTTGGCTATGTATTTCTGTATGTGGGATGATGAGATATTTATGTGACTGTTATCATTCCATTAGTATATCTTGTATTATCTTTTACCTGTTTTGTACCTACACCAGTTGTTGACTCTACTAGATAGATGTTAATTGTGATGGTGAAACATGTTATTGCACGGTGTGGTGCATGGCAGGTTTGACATTCTTGGTTTCACCTTGGACTGCAGCCTTGTGTGAACCCAGGGGCGTCACATTGACGAAGGCTAATAAAGTTGCATAACCAACTTAAGCTATCCTTATATCTTATATACAGATGAATACTACTTAGCCATAGTTGGAGTATTCAGGTTATTCTTAAGAATATTCTGAGTGATATTCTCCAGAAACTTCCTGTTGAGATTAGGGAAACAGTTTAGACTCGTGTACCTATTGGAGTATTCAGGTTATTCTTAAGAATATTCTGAGTGATATTCTCCAGAAACTTCCTGTTGAGATTAGGGAAACAGTTTAGACTCGTGTACCTATTGGAGTATTCAGGTTATTCTTAAGAATATTCTGAGTGATATTCTCCAGAAACTTCCTGTTGAGATTAGGGAAACAGTTTAGACTCGTGTACCTATTGGAGTATTCAGGTTATTCTTAAGAATATTCTGAGTGATATTCTCCAGAAACTTCCTGTTGAGATTAGGGAAACAGTTTAGACTCGTGTACCTATTGGAGTATTCAGGTTATTCTTAAGAATATTCTGAGTGATATTCTCCAGAAACTTCCTGTTGAGATTAGGGAAACAGTTTAGACTCGTGTACCTATTGGAGTATTCAGGTTATTCTTAAGAATATTCTGAGTGATATTCTCCAGAAACTTCCTGTTGAGATTAGGGAAACAGTTTAGACTCGTGTACCTATTGGAGTATTCAGGTTATTCTTAAGAATATTCTGAGTGATATTCTCCAGAAACTTCCTGTTGAGATTAGGGAAACAGTTTAGACTCGTGTACCTATTGGAGTATTCAGGTTATTCTTAAGAATATTCTGAGTGATATTCTCCAGAAACTTCCTGTTGAGATTAGGGAAACAGTTTAGACTCGTGTACCTATTGGAGTATTCAGGTTATTCTTAAGAATATTCTGAGTGATATTCTCCAGAAACTTCCTGTTGAGATTAGGGAAACAGTTTAGACTCGTGTACCTATTGGAGTATTCAGGTTATTCTTAAGAATATTCTGAGTGATATTCTCCAGAAACTTCCTGTTGAGATTAGGGAAACAGTTTAGACTCGTGTACCTATTGGAGTATTCAGGTTATTCTTAAGAATATTCTGAGTGATATTCTCCAGAAACTTCCTGTTGAGATTAGGGAAACAGTTTAGACTCGTGTACCTATTGGAGTATTCAGGTTATTCTTAAGAATATTCTGAGTGATATTCTCCAGAAACTTCCTGTTGAGATTAGGGAAACAGTTTAGACTCGTGTACCTATTGGAGTATTCAGGTTATTCTTAAGAATATTCTGAGTGATATTCTCCAGAAACTTCCTGTTGAGATTAGGGAAACAGTTTAGACTCGTGTACCTATTGGAGTATTCAGGTTATTCTTAAGAATATTCTGAGTGATATTCTCCAGAAACTTCCTGTTGAGATTAGGGAAACAGTTTAGACTCGTGTACCTATTGGAGTATTCAGGTTATTCTTAAGAATATTCTGAGTGATATTCTCCAGAAACTTCCTGTTGAGATTAGGGAAACAGTTTAGACTCGTGTACCTATTGGAGTATTCAGGTTATTCTTAAGAATATTCTGAGTGATATTCTCCAGAAACTTCCTGTTGAGATTAGGGAAACAGTTTAGACTCGTGTACCTATTGGAGTATTCAGGTTATTCTTAAGAATATTCTGAGTGATATTCTCCAGAAACTTCCTGTTGAGATTAGGGAAACAGTTTAGACTCGTGTACCTATTGGAGTATTCAGGTTATTCTTAAGAATATTCTGAGTGATATTCTCCAGAAACTTCCTGTTGAGATTAGGGAAACAGTTTAGACTCGTGTACCTATTGGAGTATTCAGGTTATTCTTAAGAATATTCTGAGTGATATTCTCCAGAAACTTCCTGTTGAGATTAGGGAAACAGTTTAGACTCGTGTACCTATTGGAGTATTCAGGTTATTCTTAAGAATATTCTGAGTGATATTCTCCAGAAACTTCCTGTTGAGATTAGGGAAACAGTTTAGACTCGTGTACCTATTGGAGTATTCAGGTTATTCTTAAGAATATTCTGAGTGATATTCTCCAGAAACTTCCTGTTGAGATTAGGGAAACAGTTTAGACTCGTGTACCTATTGGAGTATTCAGGTTATTCTTAAGAATATTCTGAGTGATATTCTCCAGAAACTTCCTGTTGAGATTAGGGAAACAGTTTAGACTCGTGTACCTATTGGAGTATTCAGGTTATTCTTAAGAATATTCTGAGTGATATTCTCCAGAAACTTCCTGTTGAGATTAGGGAAACAGTTTAGACTCGTGTACCTATTGGAGTATTCAGGTTATTCTTAAGAATATTCTGAGTGATATTCTCCAGAAACTTCCTGTTGAGATTAGGGAAACAGTTTAGACTCGTGTACCTATTGGAGTATTCAGGTTATTCTTAAGAATATTCTGAGTGATATTCTCCAGAAACTTCCTGTTGAGATTAGGGAAACAGTTTAGACTCGTGTACCTATTGGAGTATTCAGGTTATTCTTAAGAATATTCTGAGTGATATTCTCCAGAAACTTCCTGTTGAGATTAGGGAAACAGTTTAGACTCGTGTACCTATTGGAGTATTCAGGTTATTCTTAAGAATATTCTGAGTGATATTCTCCAGAAACTTCCTGTTGAGATTAGGGAAACAGTTTAGACTCGTGTACCTATTGGAGTATTCAGGTTATTCTTAAGAATATTCTGAGTGATATTCTCCAGAAACTTCCTGTTGAGATTAGGGAAACAGTTTAGACTCGTGTACCTATTGGAGTATTCAGGTTATTCTTAAGAATATTCTGAGTGATATTCTCCAGAAACTTCCTGTTGAGATTAGGGAAACAGTTTAGACTCGTGTACCTATTGGAGTATTCAGGTTATTCTTAAGAATATTCTGAGTGATATTCTCCAGAAACTTCCTGTTGAGATTAGGGAAACAGTTTAGACTCGTGTACCTATTGGAGTATTCAGGTTATTCTTAAGAATATTCTGAGTGATATTCTCCAGAAACTTCCTGTTGAGATTAGGGAAACAGTTTAGACTCGTGTACCTATTGGAGTATTCAGGTTATTCTTAAGAATATTCTGAGTGATATTCTCCAGAAACTTCCTGTTGAGATTAGGGAAACAGTTTAGACTCGTGTACCTATTGGAGTATTCAGGTTATTCTTAAGAATATTCTGAGTGATATTCTCCAGAAACTTCCTGTTGAGATTAGGGAAACAGTTTAGACTCGTGTACCTATTGGAGTATTCAGGTTATTCTTAAGAATATTCTGAGTGATATTCTCCAGAAACTTCCTGTTGAGATTAGGGAAACAGTTTAGACTCGTGTACCTATTGGAGTATTCAGGTTATTCTTAAGAATATTCTGAGTGATATTCTCCAGAAACTTCCTGTTGAGATTAGGGAAACAGTTTAGACTCGTGTACCTATTGGAGTATTCAGGTTATTCTTAAGAATATTCTGAGTGATATTCTCCAGAAACTTCCTGTTGAGATTAGGGAAACAGTTTAGACTCGTGTACCTATTGGAGTATTCAGGTTATTCTTAAGAATATTCTGAGTGATATTCTCCAGAAACTTCCTGTTGAGATTAGGGAAACAGTTTAGACTCGTGTACCTATTGGAGTATTCAGGTTATTCTTAAGAATATTCTGAGTGATATTCTCCAGAAACTTCCTGTTGAGATTAGGGAAACAGTTTAGACTCGTGTACCTATTGGAGTATTCAGGTTATTCTTAAGAATATTCTGAGTGATATTCTCCAGAAACTTCCTGTTGAGATTAGGGAAACAGTTTAGACTCGTGTACCTATTGGAGTATTCAGGTTATTCTTAAGAATATTCTGAGTGATATTCTCCAGAAACTTCCTGTTGAGATTAGGGAAACAGTTTAGACTCGTGTACCTATTGGAGTATTCAGGTTATTCTTAAGAATATTCTGAGTGATATTCTCCAGAAACTTCCTGTTGAGATTAGGGAAACAGTTTAGACTCGTGTACCTATTGGAGTATTCAGGTTATTCTTAAGAATATTCTGAGTGATATTCTCCAGAAACTTCCTGTTGAGATTAGGGAAACAGTTTAGACTCGTGTACCTATTGGAGTATTCAGGTTATTCTTAAGAATATTCTGAGTGATATTCTCCAGAAACTTCCTGTTGAGATTAGGGAAACAGTTTAGACTCGTGTACCTATTGGAGTATTCAGGTTATTCTTAAGAATATTCTGAGTGATATTCTCCAGAAACTTCCTGTTGAGATTAGGGAAACAGTTTAGACTCGTGTACCTATTGGAGTATTCAGGTTATTCTTAAGAATATTCTGAGTGATATTCTCCAGAAACTTCCTGTTGAGATTAGGGAAACAGTTTAGACTCGTGTACCTATTGGAGTATTCAGGTTATTCTTAAGAATATTCTGAGTGATATTCTCCAGAAACTTCCTGTTGAGATTAGGGAAACAGTTTAGACTCGTGTACCTATTGGAGTATTCAGGTTATTCTTAAGAATATTCTGAGTGATATTCTCCAGAAACTTCCTGTTGAGATTAGGGAAACAGTTTAGACTCGTGTACCTATTGGAGTATTCAGGTTATTCTTAAGAATATTCTGAGTGATATTCTCCAGAAACTTCCTGTTGAGATTAGGGAAACAGTTTAGACTCGTGTACCTATTGGAGTATTCAGGTTATTCTTAAGAATATTCTGAGTGATATTCTCCAGAAACTTCCTGTTGAGATTAGGGAAACAGTTTAGACTCGTGTACCTATTGGAGTATTCAGGTTATTCTTAAGAATATTCTGAGTGATATTCTCCAGAAACTTCCTGTTGAGATTAGGGAAACAGTTTAGACTCGTGTACCTATTGGAGTATTCAGGTTATTCTTAAGAATATTCTGAGTGATATTCTCCAGAAACTTCCTGTTGAGATTAGGGAAACAGTTTAGACTCGTGTACCTATTGGAGTATTCAGGTTATTCTTAAGAATATTCTGAGTGATATTCTCCAGAAACTTCCTGTTGAGATTAGGGAAACAGTTTAGACTCGTGTACCTATTGGAGTATTCAGGTTATTCTTAAGAATATTCTGAGTGATATTCTCCAGAAACTTCCTGTTGAGATTAGGGAAACAGTTTAGACTCGTGTACCTATTGGAGTATTCAGGTTATTCTTAAGAATATTCTGAGTGATATTCTCCAGAAACTTCCTGTTGAGATTAGGGAAACAGTTTAGACTCGTGTACCTATTGGAGTATTCAGGTTATTCTTAAGAATATTCTGAGTGATATTCTCCAGAAACTTCCTGTTGAGATTAGGGAAACAGTTTAGACTCGTGTACCTATTGGAGTATTCAGGTTATTCTTAAGAATATTCTGAGTGATATTCTCCAGAAACTTCCTGTTGAGATTAGGGAAACAGTTTAGACTCGTGTACCTATTGGAGTATTCAGGTTATTCTTAAGAATATTCTGAGTGATATTCTCCAGAAACTTCCTGTTGAGATTAGGGAAACAGTTTAGACTCGTGTACCTATTGGAGTATTCAGGTTATTCTTAAGAATATTCTGAGTGATATTCTCCAGAAACTTCCTGTTGAGATTAGGGAAACAGTTTAGACTCGTGTACCTATTGGAGTATTCAGGTTATTCTTAAGAATATTCTGAGTGATATTCTCCAGAAACTTCCTGTTGAGATTAGGGAAACAGTTTAGACTCGTGTACCTATTGGAGTATTCAGGTTATTCTTAAGAATATTCTGAGTGATATTCTCCAGAAACTTCCTGTTGAGATTAGGGAAACAGTTTAGACTCGTGTACCTATTGGAGTATTCAGGTTATTCTTAAGAATATTCTGAGTGATATTCTCCAGAAACTTCCTGTTGAGATTAGGGAAACAGTTTAGACTCGTGTACCTATTGGAGTATTCAGGTTATTCTTAAGAATATTCTGAGTGATATTCTCCAGAAACTTCCTGTTGAGATTAGGGAAACAGTTTAGACTCGTGTACCTATTGGAGTATTCAGGTTATTCTTAAGAATATTCTGAGTGATATTCTCCAGAAACTTCCTGTTGAGATTAGGGAAACAGTTTAGACTCGTGTACCTATTGGAGTATTCAGGTTATTCTTAAGAATATTCTGAGTGATATTCTCCAGAAACTTCCTGTTGAGATTAGGGAAACAGTTTAGACTCGTGTACCTATTGGAGTATTCAGGTTATTCTTAAGAATATTCTGAGTGATATTCTCCAGAAACTTCCTGTTGAGATTAGGGAAACAGTTTAGACTCGTGTACCTATTGGAGTATTCAGGTTATTCTTAAGAATATTCTGAGTGATATTCTCCAGAAACTTCCTGTTGAGATTAGGGAAACAGTTTAGACTCGTGTACCTATTGGAGTATTCAGGTTATTCTTAAGAATATTCTGAGTGATATTCTCCAGAAACTTCCTGTTGAGATTAGGGAAACAGTTTAGACTCGTGTACCTATTGGAGTATTCAGGTTATTCTTAAGAATATTCTGAGTGATATTCTCCAGAAACTTCCTGTTGAGATTAGGGAAACAGTTTAGACTCGTGTACCTATTGGAGTATTCAGGTTATTCTTAAGAATATTCTGAGTGATATTCTCCAGAAACTTCCTGTTGAGATTAGGGAAACAGTTTAGACTCGTGTACCTATTGGAGTATTCAGGTTATTCTTAAGAATATTCTGAGTGATATTCTCCAGAAACTTCCTGTTGAGATTAGGGAAACAGTTTAGACTCGTGTACCTATTGGAGTATTCAGGTTATTCTTAAGAATATTCTGAGTGATATTCTCCAGAAACTTCCTGTTGAGATTAGGGAAACAGTTTAGACTCGTGTACCTATTGGAGTATTCAGGTTATTCTTAAGAATATTCTGAGTGATATTCTCCAGAAACTTCCTGTTGAGATTAGGGAAACAGTTTAGACTCGTGTACCTATTGGAGTATTCAGGTTATTCTTAAGAATATTCTGAGTGATATTCTCCAGAAACTTCCTGTTGAGATTAGGGAAACAGTTTAGACTCGTGTACCTATTGGAGTATTCAGGTTATTCTTAAGAATATTCTGAGTGATATTCTCCAGAAACTTCCTGTTGAGATTAGGGAAACAGTTTAGACTCGTGTACCTATTGGAGTATTCAGGTTATTCTTAAGAATATTCTGAGTGATATTCTCCAGAAACTTCCTGTTGAGATTAGGGAAACAGTTTAGACTCGTGTACCTATTGGAGTATTCAGGTTATTCTTAAGAATATTCTGAGTGATATTCTCCAGAAACTTCCTGTTGAGATTAGGGAAACAGTTTAGACTCGTGTACCTATTGGAGTATTCAGGTTATTCTTAAGAATATTCTGAGTGATATTCTCCAGAAACTTCCTGTTGAGATTAGGGAAACAGTTTAGACTCGTGTACCTATTGGAGTATTCAGGTTATTCTTAAGAATATTCTGAGTGATATTCTCCAGAAACTTCCTGTTGAGATTAGGGAAACAGTTTAGACTCGTGTACCTATTGGAGTATTCAGGTTATTCTTAAGAATATTCTGAGTGATATTCTCCAGAAACTTCCTGTTGAGATTAGGGAAACAGTTTAGACTCGTGTACCTATTGGAGTATTCAGGTTATTCTTAAGAATATTCTGAGTGATATTCTCCAGAAACTTCCTGTTGAGATTAGGGAAACAGTTTAGACTCGTGTACCTATTGGAGTATTCAGGTTATTCTTAAGAATATTCTGAGTGATATTCTCCAGAAACTTCCTGTTGAGATTAGGGAAACAGTTTAGACTCGTGTACCTATTGGAGTATTCAGGTTATTCTTAAGAATATTCTGAGTGATATTCTCCAGAAACTTCCTGTTGAGATTAGGGAAACAGTTTAGACTCGTGTACCTATTGGAGTATTCAGGTTATTCTTAAGAATATTCTGAGTGATATTCTCCAGAAACTTCCTGTTGAGATTAGGGAAACAGTTTAGACTCGTGTACCTATTGGAGTATTCAGGTTATTCTTAAGAATATTCTGAGTGATATTCTCCAGAAACTTCCTGTTGAGATTAGGGAAACAGTTTAGACTCGTGTACCTATTGGAGTATTCAGGTTATTCTTAAGAATATTCTGAGTGATATTCTCCAGAAACTTCCTGTTGAGATTAGGGAAACAGTTTAGACTCGTGTACCTATTGGAGTATTCAGGTTATTCTTAAGAATATTCTGAGTGATATTCTCCAGAAACTTCCTGTTGAGATTAGGGAAACAGTTTAGACTCGTGTACCTATTGGAGTATTCAGGTTATTCTTAAGAATATTCTGAGTGATATTCTCCAGAAACTTCCTGTTGAGATTAGGGAAACAGTTTAGACTCGTGTACCTATTGGAGTATTCAGGTTATTCTTAAGAATATTCTGAGTGATATTCTCCAGAAACTTCCTGTTGAGATTAGGGAAACAGTTTAGACTCGTGTACCTATTGGAGTATTCAGGTTATTCTTAAGAATATTCTGAGTGATATTCTCCAGAAACTTCCTGTTGAGATTAGGGAAACAGTTTAGACTCGTGTACCTATTGGAGTATTCAGGTTATTCTTAAGAATATTCTGAGTGATATTCTCCAGAAACTTCCTGTTGAGATTAGGGAAACAGTTTAGACTCGTGTACCTATTGGAGTATTCAGGTTATTCTTAAGAATATTCTGAGTGATATTCTCCAGAAACTTCCTGTTGAGATTAGGGAAACAGTTTAGACTCGTGTACCTATTGGAGTATTCAGGTTATTCTTAAGAATATTCTGAGTGATATTCTCCAGAAACTTCCTGTTGAGATTAGGGAAACAGTTTAGACTCGTGTACCTATTGGAGTATTCAGGTTATTCTTAAGAATATTCTGAGTAATATTCTCCAGAAACTTCCTGTTGAGATTAGGGAAACAGTTTAGACTCGTGTTCCTATTGGAGTATTCAGGTTATTCTTAAGAATATTCTGAGTAATATTCTCCAGAAACTTCCTGTTGAGGGTAGGAAAACAGTTTAGACTCGTGTACCTAGTTGGAGTATTCAGGTTATTCTTAAGAATATTCTGAGTGATATTCTCCAGAAACTTCCTGTTGAGATTAGGGAAATAGTTTAGACTCGTATACCTATTGGAGTATTCTGGTCTCTTGTTTGTTGGTAGAGATGAACCCGGAATCGGAGAGGAAGAATTTTATATTCTATCTCCTGGTCTCTTGTTTGTTGGTAGAGATGAACCCGATGATGGAGAGGAAGAATTTTATATTCTATCTCCTGGTCTCTTGTTTGTTGGTAGAGATGAACCCGATGATGGAGAGGAAGAATTTTATATTCTATCTCCTGGTCTCTTGTTTGTTGGTAGAGATGAACCCGATAATGGAGAGGAAGAATTTTATATTCTGTCTCCTGGTCTCTTGTTTGTTGGTAGAGATGAACCCGATGATGGAGAGGAAGAATTTTATATTCTATCTCCTGGTCTCTTGTTTGTTGGTAGAGATGAACCCGATGATGGAGAGGAAGAATTTTATATTCTATCTCCTGGTCTCTTGTTTGTTGGTAGAGATGAACCCGATGATGGAGAGGAAGAATTTTATATTCTATCTCCTGGTCTCTTGTTTGTTGGTAGAGATGAACCCGATGATGGAGAGGAAGAATTTTATATTCTATCTCCTGGTCTCTTGTTTGTTGGTAGAGATGAACCCGATGATGGAGAGGAAGAATTTTATATTCTATCTCCTGGTCTCTTGTTTGTTGGTAGAGATAAACCCGATGATGGAGAGGAAGAATTTTATATTCTATCTCCTGGTCTCTTGTTTGTTGGTAGAGATGAACCCGGAATCGGAGAGGAAGAATTTTATATTCTATCTCCTGGTACAAAGGAAATTTAAATTGGGATTTCTATTCAGAGAATCTGAATAAGGTTTGATCAATTGAGATTGGAAGCAATCTTAACTTTTATAGTTTTGATTGCACAAATCGAAGCTGGACCTCTCGTTCATGGAAGGAATCGAAAGGGGATTTTGGTTTTGGTCCTAACTGTAGTAAGGTTTGACCAAGTTGGAGTTTTGAGACGATCCTAACTGTTTAAAGGTTTGATCGTTCAATTTGTGGACCTCTCGTTCATGGAACGAATCGAGAGGGGATTTTGGCTTTGGTCCTAACTGTTTAAAGGTTTGACCAAGATGGGAATTTGAGACGATCCTAACTGTTTAAAGGTTTGATCGTTCAATTTGTGGACCTCTCGTTCATGGAACGAATCGAGAGGGGATTTTGGCTTTGGTCCTAACTGTTTAAAGGTTTGACCAAGATGGGGATTTGAGACGATCCTAACTGTTTAAAGGTTTGATCGTTCAATTTGTGGACCTCTCGTTCATGGAACGAATCGAGAGGGGATTTTGGCTTTGGTCCTAACTGTTTAAAGGTTTGACCAAAGGAGGGTTTGAGAGGGAAGATTGATCCAACGAAGTGATCGAATCTCATCTCAGCAAATGAATATTCGGAAATCACCGTGGGGATGTAGTGTTTAACACTTTGTTTGTAATGATCGGGTTATTCCTAAGAAAATTACATATAGCATTCTTTCGGGAACTTCCGTTACATGAACCATCCACCCCCAGCTTTTTCTTGTGAAACTGAGTTTATCATTATGTTTAGCTATATGATCGGGTTATCCTTAAAAGTACCATGCATGGCATTCTTCAGGAACTTCCCGTGAAAGAAAGGAAATAGTTTAGACTCATATACCTGTTGGAGTATTAAGGAGCAGTTTATACTCGTATACTTTTCGGAGTGAGGGGAAACAGTTTATACTCGTGTACCCAATGGAGTTTTATGGTCGTCTTTACTCGACTTCTTTCGTCGTTATGACGCCGGAGTCAATTAGGGCTTGGATCTTGTTTTTGAGTCCAAAGCAAATCTCAGTGGGATGAAGAACCCTTCTGTGGTACGCACAGTAATTTGGATCCATAATCATTTTAGCACCATCCTGATCTTTAATAGGTGGTAGCTCGATTTTGTCATTAGCGAGGAGGTATTCCAAGATGGCTGGAGCTTCATCATCTTCGAAAGAATATTCCTTTTGAAACCTCGGATCGAGAGTCGCATTCTCAATGATTGCAGATGTCATTGGTTGGCCTCTCTCAGCTTTCTTTCTTTTAAGAAAGTGCTCAGCTTGTTCACCCCGAGATTTTAACTCCTTCCAAGTTGTGGATGGCACGACCCCCAGAGCTTCCAGGACATCGATGGAGAGGTTATTGTGGCATGTTTGCAGGATGAACTCCTCTGTAATAGGATCTCTGCAATTCATCGCCATGTTACGGAAACGCTTGACAAAATTGTCGACTGACTCTCCGTCTTTTTGCTTCTCATCCAAAAGAGTTCCGATTGACACTTCGGTGTCATCATCGAAGAAGTTGCTGAGGAACAAACTTTCCATGTCATCCCAGCAATTGATGCTCCCTGGCTTGAGCCGTCGGTACCAATCGAAGGCGGGCCCACGAAGGGTGCCAACGAATGACCGGATCATTAAGGCCTCGTTTCCAGAGATTATGCCCAAATGAGACTTGAAATAAATCAAGTGTTGAATCGGCGAACTCTTCCCTTCAAACGGTGTGAAGTTAATCAGATTGAATTTGGTCGGGTATGGTATTGAATCCCATTCCCTCGGATAAGGACATGGAATACCCGTCTTCTTAACTTCTTGAGCCGTCATCAAAGCATTGATTTTGTCTTCAAGTTTTTGCATTTTCCCGTCATCGTCTTCATTTCTTTCTGAATGATGTCGAGTAAAGATAATTGGACCACCCCCAGTGAGAGGTGCTATTGAACCACCCCCAATATCGTTATTGGGAGGATCCGTTAAACCACCCCCAGCGTTATTGTCATTGGGAGGTGTATCAGCCATAATGACTTCATCCACCTCTGGATCACTGTCCTCTACAACATTCCGAGTGTGGTGGCTGGATTCAAGTCGCTGATTGGACTCAGGAGGTTGAGGCTGTTGAGTTAACAGTTCTCTCATTTGTTGGATAGCCAACTTCATTTCTGTCTTCACTTCAGCTCTAATTTCTTCACGTTGTTTGGCTAGAGCTTCCTGAAGTATTTGAGTGAACTGATCAGCAGTGATTGTGAATACTTCTCTGATTTGTCCTGTGCTAGACATTGTATCATCAGAAGCGATTGCAGAATAAGTGTCCGAGAATTCATCCTCCGAGGACATTCCTTCTTGCATTCTCTTGTAGTCTCTGCGTCTGATAGCTCCTAATTGGAGTCGAGACATCCTTTGAGCAATTCTTGGATTGACTTTTCCTTTCGGGGAAAAGTCGGGATTTGAGTCACTTGAATGCTGTTTAGACTTTCTTCTATCAGCTACGTTGATGGTGACTTCAGGGAATTCATCATTTTGGGCAGCTGATTTTCTTTTGCGGAAATGTCTCAGCTTAGGCTTTGATAATGCAGAGACTTTTCGTGGGATGATTTCTCGTTTGAAACAGTCACATTCTGATAATGCTGTTTTGACGAGTCGTGCACAGGAACAACGAGAGTTTATCTCTCGAATAACTCTCTTTCGAAAATTATTCACAACCTCAACTTGATAATACGATTCATCGGTATGATTGCCAAAAAATCGTATCGTCTGTTGGTATGATCTCCCAGGTATGACGATATCATTTGGTGAATGCGTCTTCTTCTGGGAGTATAAAACCTTGTTGGCATTCTCAGGACAATTTATTTTTGTCTTTAAGCGATCCAAGGTTATGTCGGGAGTCGCACGTTTAGAACCACCCCCTTGTGGGTATGGAGTCTTAACGGGCTCCGAATGCTGATTTTGCATAAGTCCAGACTTCAGAATCCAAACTTGGCGGAGTTTTGGTGATTCTTTGGTCACCGTTTCCTTCCTCCTTTCTCGTCTTTGTTGTAAGAGAGCACGGGCATGAACAACGTTTGCACGACGTTTTTGTATACGTTCTTGGAGGGTCGAACGAGCCCTTTTGATGAGTGTCCATTCCTCCGTTGTGAATTGTGCAGAAACGTGAGTAGTTCGTCGTTGCGTTGAACGAACCACTTGTTGTTTCCTCGACTCTAAGTCCGCATAATAACGAACTCCGTCGGTTTGTTCAAATGCCTTAGCTATTTGACGAGCAAGACGCTGACGCTGTCTCTGACGAGCTCTTTTCGTCAATGTCGTCGGGCTTTGATTCGATGACTCTTCAATTAGATAAGAGCCATTTTGAGCAGAGGTGTTGCGAGTGAAATTCTCAGCAACAATCAAGCGAGAGTCTTCATTTTGTGCCTTCTTTGGCATGCAACTCTTCCTCAATTGTGAGATCCTCTTGTACTTGCGAGATAATGAAGATCTTGAAGAGGATGATGAGAGATATTCCTCAAACTTGGTTTGGTCGAATTCGTATTCGACCATGGATTCAACTGGAATCTTGATCGGCTGCGACACGACGGTCTCGGCAGCGAGACCGTTGGCTCCCACTGTGGTCGCCAGCTTGTTTGCGTCAAAAGTTGGTTTTGTTATGGAATTCATTATATCTTCGGTCGATTACAATAAATTCAAAAGAAATAGTCTTTTTATAAGACTTCTTTTACACAACAAAAGAAAAATTACAACTTTTTAGAAACAAACGCAGGATCGTTGTTTGGATCGCTGCTTGCGTGGGATCTTTGCCTGTGCCGGGAGCGCTTTGACTCGTGGACCACCAAATCACAGATTCTGATTGAACCGTGAGGGGTTTAATGATTCTTCCTTCGTTTATCGAAGTAAGAATTTGAAGCGAATATCTTATCGATGTAAGATGTTCACTCTTCCAAAGATCAAGTCTGAGCTTAGATCTCTAGGACTCGCTAGAAGCTTCTTGAGGATGTTTGTGAAGAAGGAAGACTCTCTCTCTTGCTCTAATTCACCAAAACTCAAGGCTCTCTGCTCTAATCTCTCTGGAAAATGCTCAGCCCCTGTCAATGATGGCTATAGGGGGGTATTTATAGCCTCCTTAGACGATAACTGAAGAAATAGCTGGTCAATAACTGTCTCTTTAGGCGCGGCAGCTGATGCTGTCGCGGCTAAAGGGCGCGACAGTCGACACTGTCGCGGCCAAAGAGCGCGGCAGTCGACACTGCCGCGGCTAAAGGGGCAGTTACACCCACGTTCATACGTGTTTGAAACAGTTCTCCCACGACCTTTAACCACCTTTTTCGTGGTTTAACTGCTTTTCCACGTCAGCACACGTTCTATTTCTGATACGCCGCCACGTGGACTTTAAATAATCATCAGATAACTGTATTATAACTGCTGTAGCATCCTGCTTTAACTGCCGCGGCACCATAGGTTGCAGCGGTTAAGCCGCGACACCATAGGCTGCCGCGCCTTAGCCGCGGTACCTTGGTCTGCCGCGCCTTAGCCGCGGCACCTTGGTCTGCCGCGCCTTAGCCGCGGCACCATGTCCTGCCGCGCCGCCATATGTTGCTTGATGACGTGTATATTGTTCTTCTATATCGTCTTGAGTGGTGTTTGAATGTCTGTAAGCATTTTTTGATGTCTACAGATACCCCCTCCAAAGTATCTCAGACTCATCATTTTTTTAGAGAGGGGTCTGGGACACTTTGGATATGATAAGCTTTCCCTGCAATTTCTCCAGTGCTTTGTTGAGGAAATTGCGTAGAATGGTTTGTGAATGGCTTCAATCCTTGACTTCTTCATCTTTTAGCCTATTCAGTGCTTTGTAGAATAGCTAAAATTCCTCCGGTGCTGCGTTTATCGCGTGGCCGTTGTCGAAGTCTCAAATTAAAACTGCTGTCGAAGAATTTGAGAAATAGTTTATACTCATATACTATATTGGAGTGTTCGGGAAATAGTTTAACCTCATATACCCGTTGGGAGATTCAAGGAGATGCAGTTTATACTCATATACTCATCGGAGTGTTCGGGAAGTAGTTTAACCTCATATACCCGTTATGAGGTAACCAGGTTATTCTTAAGAATATTTTGAGTAATATTCTCCAGAAACTTCCTGTTGAGATTAGGGAAATAGTTTAGACTCGTATACCTATTGGAGTATTCTGGTCTCTTGTTTGTTGGTAGAGATGAACCCGATAATGGAGAGGAAGAGTTTTATATTCTATCTCTTGGTCTCTTGTTTGTTGGTAGAGATGAACCCGATGATGGAGAGGAAGAATTTTATATTCTATCTCCTGGTCTCTTGTTTGTTGGTAGAGATAAACCCAGAATCGGAGAGAAAGAATTTTATATTCTATCTCCTGGAGTAAAGAAACTCAAAGTGGGATCTCCACTTAGAGAATCTGGATTGGTTTGAATAATCCTAACTGTCATAAGGTTTGATTACTCAATTCAAAAGTGGACCCTTCGTTCGCAAAAAATGAATCGAAAGGAGATTTTGGTTGTGGTCCTAACTGTAGTAAGGTTTGACCAAGTTGGAGTTTTGAGACGATCCTAACTGTTTAAAGGTTTGATCGTTCAATTTGTGGACCTCTCGTTCATGGAACGAATCGAGAGGGGATTTTGGTTTTGGTCCTAACTGTTTAAAGGTTTGACCAAGATGGGAATTTGAGACGATCCTAACTGTTTAAAGGTTTGATCGTTCAATTTGTGGACCTCTCGTTCATGGAACGAATCGAGAGGGGATTTTGGCTTTGGTCCTAACTGTTTAAAGGTTTGACCAAGATGGGAATTTGAGACGATCCTAACTGTTTAAAGGTTTGATCGTTCAATTTGTGGACCTCTCGTTCATGGAACGAATCGAGAGGGGATTTTGGCTTTGGTCCTAACTGTTTAAAGGTTTGACCAAGATGGGAATTTGAGACGATCCTAACTGTTTAAAGGTTTGATCGTTCAGTTTGTGGACCTCTCGTTCATGGAACGAATCGAGAGGGGATTTTGGTTTTGGTCCTAACTGTTTAAAGGTTTGACCAAATAGGGATTTGAGACGATCCTAACTGTTTAAAGGTTTGATCGTTCAATTTGTGGACCTCTCGTTCATGGAACGAATCGAGAGGGGATTTTGGCTTTGGTCCTAACTGTTTAAAGGTTTGACCAAATAGGGATTTGAGACGATCCTAACTGTTTAAAGGTTTGATCGCTCAATTTGTGGACCTCTCGTTCATGGAAGGAATCGAGAGGGGATTTTAGCTTTGGTCCTAACTGTTTAAAGGTTTGACCAAATAGGGATTTGAGACGATCCTAACTGTTTAAAGGTTTGATCGTCCAATTTGAGGACCTCTCGTTTATGGAACGAATCGAGAGGGGATTTTGGTTTTGGTTCTAACTGTTTAAAGGTTTGACCAAGATGGGAATTTGATACGATCCTAACTGTTTAAAGGTTTGATCGTTCAATTTGTGGACCTCTCGTTCATGGAAGGAATCGAGAGGGGATTTTGGTTTTGGTCCTAACTGTTTAAAGGTTTGACCAAATAAGAAGTGGGAGTGAGGTACAAATAACGATGAGAATGTTAACTTGTACACAACACCTGGTGGGAGTTTTTGTTGGGGGTTTGATAATCGCTATGGATCAGCTGATTGAAATTTTGGATGTCGTGTCAGGACTTTAACAGTGGGAGTGTTAAAGGCTTAGGCACAGTGGGGGTTTGAATGGATTCAATCGTGAAGAATTTTGGTGGACCCACCGTCAATTAATTTGATCAGTGAGGGATTTTGTGGTGGAGGACCGTGAATCATTAAGCACTCCACAATCACTCCGTGGGAGTTTCGTGAGGGAAAATTGACCCGATGAAGTCATTGAATCTCAGCTCAACGAAAGAATGTTTCGAAAGTCACTGTAGAAAGGTTTTAATCATCTTGGAAATGATTAAATAGCCACGGTGGGAGGTTCTTAATCATGATTAAGAATAAATTATTCTGATGATTGGTTTTCACCTTGAATAATTAATCGGTTTTGGGTTATCCTTAAAAATACCATGTGTAGTATTCTCCAGGAACTTTCCATTGGAATGAATTGAGATATTCCACCCCCAGCTCTTTGGTGAATCTAAATCCAATTATATTCGGTCACATTGTTGGGTTATCCTTAAGAATATTAGGAGTAATATTCTCTAGGAACTTCCCGTTATATGAACCATCCACCCCCAGCTTCCTTCGCGAAACTGGGTCTAACATTATATTCAGCTACATGACCGGGTTATCCTTAAGAATATTACGTGTAAAAATTCTCCAGGAACTTCCCGTGAAAGAAAGGAAACAGTTTAGACTCATATACCTATTGGAGTATCGAGAAGCAGTTTATACTCGTATACTCTTTGGAGTGTTGAGAAGCAGTTTATACTCGTATACTCTTCGGAGTGACATGAAGAAGTAGTTTATACTCGTATACTCTTCAGAGTTAGGGGAAAACAGTTTATACTCGTGTATCCCATGGAGTTGGGGAAACAGTTTATACTCGTGTATCCAATGGAGTATAAGTCGTCTTTACTTGGCTTGTTTCGCCGTTATGACGCCGGAGTCAATTAATGCTTGGATTTTATTTTTG
>NC_033803.1:22101434-22115209 GCF_001876935.1 Asparagus officinalis
TGAATCGCTAATTATCAATTCCAAACTAGGAATAAAGGAAAGCAATACAAGGAAGTAAAGTCATCATAAATATCGGACCAAAAATTTCTTCCACTATCCTTTGGAAGATAATGTAAACAACTGCATGTAATCCCACATACTTACAAGAGTAAAGTACCTCAGTCATATATAACTCAGCGATGAGTCATGTTCATAATGGCATCCGCCAAGACTCAGGCTATTAGATAATTATCACAATACAAATCCTTGTAAAGTTTATAATTCATCGCATTATCATACGGGATGGACTACCAAATCGATATCCTAAAAGTGTACACGGCTCATTAGTCTCATCGCATCAATGTGCGGGACGGACTACTAAATCAAGCATCCTCGGTATACGTGTAAAACCCTAGAATTTTTTTGTAAATTTATTTGACAATTTATTTAAGATTTTATAAGTTTCTTAGTTCGGTATTGATATTTAGTTATCTACAATTAATATGTGTGATTCTTGTCCTTCCTAATTACCGTTGCAGAAGAATTTTGTTAGTCAACCAGGTGTATTTATTTCATAAAATTGATGCTACTTTCATACCTATATTCCAATTTTACTATATCTATACTATATCTATTCTACTGTCTAAGTAGTAGGAAAATAATAACAAGTTTTTCTTGGCCAGTTACCTACTTTTTATTGACATTTTGCACTTAAAATATTTCATAATTGTTATTTGTTTGGTAACTATGTTTTGTTAAATCTGAAACTCCTTATAAGTCCATTGTTGGGGATTCGAAACAATCAATCGAACCCTTGCCCTTCCGGACCTTGTGTTGAAAGTAGGAAAGTTGGAATAAACCACAAATAAAGATCTAACCTTGTAAAAACAGTAAAAGAGACGAACACACAGATTTAACGAGGTTCGGCAACGTGCCTACGTCCTCGGGAGCCACACCACACAATCTTTCTATTAATTGAAGAAGAAAATACAAGCTCTCAAACAAGGGGTAAATCTCTCTGAGATTCTCTCTCTCTTTGCAGTCAAAAAGCTCTCTTTTTGATGTAGTACAAACCCTAAAATCGTTTGGGGTATATATAGAATCCTGGTTGAAACAGATTCCTAAACAGATCAGGAAACTGTCTGGGCGATTCGCGGTCAACCGCCGTGCCAAGGCCGGTCGA
Organism: Asparagus officinalis; assembly: GCF_001876935.1. Lineage (NCBI taxonomy): Eukaryota > Viridiplantae > Streptophyta > Magnoliopsida > Asparagales > Asparagaceae > Asparagus > Asparagus officinalis. The sequence continues at coordinate 22,102,597 of NC_033803.1, forward strand.
CCGGCCAGAGAAAAATCTGTTTACAGGGTCCTGTGCCCATTTGCGGTTGACCGCAGCGGTCACGCCGGTCGACCGACCAGAGCGAAAACTTCTTCTCAGTCTCCTGCAGTGCACGCGGTCGACCGGATCTGCCACTGCGGTCGACCGCACAGTCTTCTGACTGTTTTCTTCGTCTTTTCGATTGCAGCTTTGGGTCTACACACTTAGACTAACAATCTCCCACTTGGAGACCAAAGCGTCATCAACGAGCTCACCCGAACTCTCCCCTTCTTCGCATGTATCTTTTTCCCTGAAAAATTCTTTCTTCAATCAACATCCCGACGATCGCGCCGATCCTCGTAGTGTGGCTCCGCCTTCATCTTCTACTCGTGAAGGCCAACTGAAGTTGCGCACAACTCCAGTTTCTCAATGATGACTGCCTTCGTCAACATGTCTGCCGGATTGACTCCCCAAAATCTTCATTAAGTGCAACTTTCCGTCCTCGATCAGCGAGCGTATAAAATGGTATTTAACGTCGATGTGCTTCGTTCTGGCATGATATACTGGATTCTTGGCAAGATGTATAGCGCTCTGGCTATCACAATAAAGAACTCCTCTCCCTTGCTTCAGATCCAACTCTTCCAAACACCCGTTCAACCAGATCATCTCCTTGCTTGCTTCAGTCACCGCAACATACTCATCATCGGTTGTAGACAAAGTCACAATCTTCTGCAGACGTGAGACCCAGCTCACTGCTGTCGACGCTAAGGTATAAACATACCCCGTGGTGCTTCGCCTCGTATCATGATCACCAGCGAAGTCCGCATCCACATATCCTTGCAGCACCAACTCCTTCCTCCTGAAACATAGTGGCTTGTTCGTTGTTCCCCTCAAGTACCGCATTATCCACTTTACGGCCTCCCGATGCTGCTTTCCTGGATTGCTTACAAATCTGCTCACAACTCTCACTGCATGGGCGATGTCCGGCCTCGTGCAAACCATCGCGTACATGAGACTCCCAATGGCTGAAGAATATGGCACCCTGCTCATATGCTCTCTATCTGCATCTGTCTTAGGCGATTGCTCCTCAGATAACTTGAACTGACTTCCAAGGGGTGTGCTAACAACTTTAGCATTCTGCATGTTAAACCTCTGAAGTACCTTCTCAATGTATTAAGCTTGGCTCAAACTCAATGTCCCTTCAGCTTCATCCCTACTGGTTCACATCCCTAGAATCTGCTTCGCTGCACCCAGATCCTTCATTGCAAATTCCTTTGCTAGCTGCCTCTTCAAACTGTTTATCTCTTCTAAACACGGTCCTGCTACCAACATGTCATCAACATATAATAACAAAATAATGAAGCTGGACTCGAACCTTTTGAAATAACAGCAATGATCCGAATTACATCTTCTGTAGCCATTGTTCTGCATGAAGTTATCAAACTTCTTATACCACTGTCTCGGAGTCTGTTTCAAACCATATAAGCTCTTCTTGAGCTTGCACACCATCTCTTCCTTTCCTTCTTCAATGAAGCCAACAGGCTGCTTCATGTAGATTTCTTCATCCAAGTCACCATGAAGAAAGGCAGTCTTCACATCTAACTGCTCAAGGAAGAGGTCTTCTGCAGCTACCAAACTCAACACCACTCTGATGGTTGTGAGTTTCACAACAGGGGAAAATATCTCCGTGTAGTCCACTCCTTCCCGCTGTTGAAACCCTTTCACTACTAATCTGGCCTTGAATCTCTTGCTTCCATCACTCTCCTGCTTGACCCGGTAGACCCATTTATTGTGCAAGGCTTTCTTCTGCGCAGGTAGCTGGGCTAACTCCCATGTCTCATTAGTGAGTAGAGAATCCATCTCCTCCTGCATCGCATGCTCCCACTGCTGAGATTCACTCATTTGCACTGCCTCTTCATAACACTCTGGCTCTCCGCTATCTGTCAAGAGTAGATAATCAAGTGACGAGAGGTATTTGGGATTTGGTTTGGGTACCCTAGATGACCTCCTAGGCTCCATGCCCTGGGTAGTAGTTTCTGCACCTGTAGTCTCCTTCGTTCTACGGTCAGAACTGACATCGTCGCCCCCATCTGGAAGTTCCTCCAAGTCCATGTACTCGGATCCACCTGTATCCGTAGTGCTGCTCCCACTGCTTTGGCTATCCTTGGCATTGTTCCTGTCCTTGTACATCACCTCCTCATTGAATATCACATCCCGGCTCCTGATGATCTTCCTGTTCTTTTCATCCCAAAGGCGATACCCGAACTCATCAATGCCGTATCCAATGAATGTGCACTTCTGTGACTTAGCTTCTAGCTTGTCCCTGACATGGTCACTGATATGAACATAAGCCACGCAACCAAATACCCGCAAGTGTGAGAGATTTATCTTCTTTCCACTCCAAACCTCCTCTGGAATCCCAAAATCTAATGGAACTGATGGCCCGTGATTAATAAGGTATGCTGCCGTATGCACCGCATCCGCCCAAAATGTCTTAGGCAGACCTGCATGTAATCGCATGCTCCGCGCACGCTCTGTCAACTGCATCTGCCCAAAATGTCTTAGGCAGACCTGCATGTAATCGCATGCTCCGCGCACGCTCTGTCAATGTCCTGTTCATCCTCTCTGCAATGCCGTTCTGCTGCGGCGTCCCTGGAGTAGTCCTCTCTAAGCGAATCCCATTCGTAGCACAGAACCTCTTGAACTCCTCCAGCTCGTATTCTCCACCATTATCTGATCTTAAGCACTTCACCTTCAGATCTGTCTCGTTCTCGACCATGGCCTTCCACTTCTTGAAGATCTCGAACACCTCTGACTTGTGCTTCATGAAGTAAACCCACACCTTCCTCGAGTGATCGTCGATAAAGGTGACGTAGTATCTCGAACCGCCAAAAGAAGACACACTGGCTGGGCCCCATACATCTGTATGAATCAACTCTAGCTTCTGAGCCTTAGGTGGCCTTCCACCCTTCTGGAAACTAACCCTCTTCTGCTTCCCAAAGATGCAGTCTTCACAAACCCCGACTTCCACGGTGTCGATCCCGGTTAGCTTTCCTTGTGAATGTAGAATTTTCATCCCTTTCTCGCTCATGTGCCCCAGCCTATTGTGCCACAGATCTGTACTCTCCTTGCCAGCTGCAATTGCGAGGGTGTCACTCGCATGTGAAGTGAGGTAGAGAGTTCCCGTTTTATTGCCACGGGCAACAACCATCGTACCGTTGGAAATTTTCCACGAATCCCCGGTAAATGTCTAAACGTAGCCTTCTGCTCCAAGCTGTCCCACCGAAACAAGATTCCTCTTCAGCTTCGGCACGTGTCTCACGTTCTTCAAATTCCACTTAGAGCCCTTTATCTGTATCTGAACGTCGCCCTTTCCAACAATATTGCAAGGTTCATTATCCCCCAAGTATACTTTACCAAAGTCCCCTGCTACATAGTTCTGAAGTAGTTTCCTATTAGCAGTGGCGTGGAAAGAAGCTCCTGAGTCGATGACCCAAGAATCAGAATCGCTATCCATAGCAAGGATCAAGGCATCCTGCACGATATGAGCCTCCTGCTCACCCGCATCCTTCTTTGGTGCTTTACAGACCGAAGACATATGGCCCTCCTGGCCGCAGTTCCAACACTTCCCTTTGATAGACCTAACCTTCGAGTTCGGCCTCTTCTTCACTGATTTCGACCGATTCCTGTTCTGGTTCCCTTTCTTCTGGCTTCTGCCTCTCTGCTCGAAACTTAGGGCTGAACCTGAACCTTCTGATTCGGACGATTTCCTTCTAACCTCCTCGGATAGAATCATGCTAACAACCTCATTCAGCTTCAACTTCTCTTTCCCCGCCGAATTGCTGATTGCCGTCACACAACCTGCCCAACTATCCGGCAACTGCGATAGAATCAATAGGGCTTGCACTTCGTCATCAAACGTGATGTCCACGGAGATACAAGTCCTTCTGGTACAGATAGTCCTCCATCTGCGACTTCCAGTAGGCGAAATCCGATCCGTCGAACTTCTCAATCTTTGATTTGCTTTCCTCTGCCATGGCTTTCACACAAATTGCTGAACGAAGCTCTGATACCAGTTGTTGGGGATTCGAAACAATCAATCGAACCCTTGCCCTTCCGGACCTTGTGTTGAAAGTAGGAAAGTAGGAATAAACCACAAATAAAGATCTAACCTTGTAAAAACAGTAAAAGAGACGAACACACAGATTTAACGAGGTTCGGCAACGTGCCTACGTCCTCGGGAGCCACACCACACAATCTTTCTATTAATTGAAGAAGAAAATACAAGCTCTCAAACAAGGGGTAAATCTCTCTGAGATTCTCTCTCTCTTTGCAGTCAAAAAGCTCTCTTTTTGATGTATACAAACCCTAAAATCGTTTGGGGGTATATATAGAATCCTGGTTGAAACAGATTCCTAAACAGATCAGGAAACTGTCTGGGCGATTCGCGGTCGACCGCCGTGCCAAGGCCGGTCGACCGGCCAGAGAAAAATCTGTTTACAGGGTCCTGTGCACATTTGCGGTCGACCGCAGCGGCCACGCCGGTCGACCGACCAGAGCGAAAACTTCTTCTCAGTCTCCTGCAGTGCACGCGGTCGACCGGATCTGCCACTACGGTCGACCGCACAGTCTTCTGACTGTTTTCTTCGTCTTTTCGATTGCAGCTTTGGGTCTACACACTTAGACTAACATCCAAACTATTCAAAATTATTACCCCATCTCAGGAATCAAGTGCAACTAATTGCAGAGAAAAAAAAACCTAGAATCATGTGCGTTATCTTTGCTAACCCACCCTGCCCTTCTCCCTCCCTCCCTCCCTCCCTCCCTTCACTCTCTCCATCCTTTCATTAATTCATGGCAGTATAGCAGCACAAAATGCATTTTTTAATATGACACCTTGTAAAAAGTTTAATCTTGAGCAAGATTTTAGTTTAATGTATCTTATGTAATCTTTTGAGTTTCAATGCACAGGCTTATCCCAACTAAAATCTCCAGGACACTGTAATATAGTTCATAGCTCTCCCTTTTTTTAACACATTAACGACTTACTGAGTGAGTGTTGATAACCATAGTATTCAATGAACTGATGTTCTAATCTGTTATCTTTTTCTTGTTATTTTCTTGGTTATTCTTGCAAAATTGCGTATCTGCGTCATGAATTTTGTTCTTTGATATTTTTCCCATACTTAGTACATATTCTCACTCTTTCATATGTTGGTAGAATGGTAGATGATGGCATAAAGTGACTGTTGGTTATTCAGTTCCTTATTAGCTTAGAATAACCGTAACTGGATATCTTTCATTCCTGGGTAGTTTTTGAACAATGGCGTGTCATCTTAATCAATTTGTATGTTTCAAATCCATACCTTGTTTGACTGATTTTTTTCCCCTTGAAATTGTATAGTATTTTCATCTCATTGTTTTCTGTAATTTGAACTTTTTCTTTGCATTGCTATTTGCTAATGACCTGAAATTGTGATGTATAACATACTGGTAATTGTCAAAGATAAATGTTCTTCTTTGGTGGTGGTAGAAGCAGTGTCTAAACATCTTATATTTATTGAAAACATACCGCTGAGTTGTAAATGAATAGTTTATAATGGTAGCACTGTAGCAGAAATCACATTATAACTTTGTAAATGAATACTGAAAACCATTGAGTAGAGTGTAGAAATAACAGATGAACTAATGATGACTATAACTTATTTTATATTTCAAAATGCTCTTTTTTGGTTCTTTGATCTGTTACTTCTTACATATTTTAACTCACAATGTGAACTAAGACAAGCAAGACATGTGAATTGTAACTGTATTGAAAGTACCATAACGTAGTTTTCAAATCTTCAAGCTATCTTTTCTGCTTATATGCACAATTCGGTTCATTTTTTAAATGTCAAGTTCATTTGTACACATCTTTGTGATATTAAATAAAACTAAAGTAAATTTCATGTAGAAACATTGTTTTGTTTCCTTAATTTACGGAAATGACTGGAAAGAGTTGCATGCTATGAATTGATGTAGGAAATTTTGATTTATGGACACTTTAGTTTTATTTAATATTACAGTTAATGATCTTGTTTACTTTTCCTTATAGATATCTTATTTTTCCCTTTGTAATTGTTTTGCTTGCTCCTACATGCATGTTTTTCAAACATTGACTTGCTTAGATAAATTTTTCCCTTTGTAATTGTTTTGCTTGCTCCTACATGCATGTTTTTCAAACATTGACTTGCTTAGATAATTACGAAGCCCATTCATAATTTTAATGTTTTTCAAACATTGACTTGCTTAGATAATTACGAAGCCCATTCATAATTTTAAATTATCACCTAGCCAATATTGTTCTTACCTGTGTAAGATAGGTGTTATTTTAGAATCTAAAAATATTTTAAAGGTAATGGAAACTTCCCTGATATTAATAAATGATATTGATAAAATTCAATCCATGAAGTCTTTTCTATGTGTATAAGTGATTCGGAAAGAAATTTACTCACATATATTTGATTTTTAGAAATACCATAGTGTCAATTTATCATGCCATACATCCTATATACTTGAAGTTGAAAAAACCTGACAAAGAAAATACCTTTAAACCAAAATTTTGTGTTGGCACTTGTGTTTTTGAGGGCATTTTGGGGAATTCAATCTCAAGAAAAGCAAACGTTCGTACCAAATAGGGTAATCATCTTTCTTGTCATTATTCATGTCCATAATTCTTTTTGTGGTTTCATAACAGATGTTGAAACGCACAACACGCAAATCAGTTCCCAAACCATATGAGTTTAAAACTTTTACTAAGGACAAAAATATTATTGATATTTCATCAAGTGACGATGAAGACGAAAAGAAAAAGATGTTAAATGAGGGTCACTCAACCAACAAGCAAGCATTTGGTACTTCAACTAGACTATATGATGATGAAGAAGAACCATCAATTGAGGAGTATTATGATGATAAGGAAAGATCTTATGAAGTTAACAAAAAAATAAAGGTTGAGGATTCAGATCCCGATTACGTCCCTAGCGAAAATGCTCATACTACTACTGAAGTTAATGTTTCTTTTGCTGCTAAGATCAAAGATGATGAAGAAGTGGATAAAATGTTTACTGAAGCTATGGGCATTCTAGCTGCTATCTGGAAATTTCGTCAGGAGAAAAAAAAAGTTGAGATGAGTCTTAGAAAAATAAATATCAAGTCAATGAAATAAATTTAGGTCTATGAGTTTGTAAATCGTAGTGTTGTAAAAGTTTATAAGTTTCTGTTGTTTTTATTAGCTTTATTTATGTGATAAAAAAAACTTATGTTTGCCTCTTTATGTTTCTTTAACATCGACCTTATGAATGATATGGTTTGTGTGTTAAATACTTGTGTTTTATTTTATCTGCTTCATCACTGATATTTCAATTATATTCATTTATGATTTATGATTATGATAAGATATGGTTTTCAAATTTATTAGTTCATCTTCAGAGCTTCAAAATTTTTTGGCCAATGTCTATCTAATGTTTATTTTCCAGATAAAAAAGTCATGACCTTTTATAGGTCTTCAGTATAAAATTGAACATTTGCTACCTTGAAAAATTGCATAAGGGATAATACTAAGTTTATATTTTTATTTTTTTCTAGGTATATAAAGATCAAGAACAACCAACAACTACAACAAGGAAAGAAAGGTACATTTCCTTTTCAAAAGTAATGATTTATATAGTTTGTATATTAATTATAACAATAGTTTTATTAGTGCTACAAACTTAATTGTATCTCTCTTTTGTAAAGAATTGTTAGTTTGGGAGAAGTTAAACTAATTGTAGCTATATTGCATCTCATCCATTAGTCTTTATCGTAGACTGCACCAAAATCTAAACAGATACAATGCAAGAATGTGTTCATGTAAGTCTGTCCAAAATCTAACAGTTTCAGTAGTATCAGGAGATAAACCAGCCAAGTTTTTCAGAACAATGAAATCCAAAACAATCACGTTTACCTGAAGTAAGGAGAACTTGTATTGTCCTACACAGTCTTCACCCGAGTAAGCTTCTCCGCCACCTCCATCCCTTCAACCACCCTCCCCAACACTTTGTAATCTTTGTGAAGAAAGAAATTTTCCAAAAATCTTCTTAGGGACTTATGCTTGATACAAACACACATACAGTTATTATAGTATTATAAGTGGAGCGCTGCTTGAAATAAGTACACTCATAGTACTCATGAATGTCATTTGAAATACTGCAGACTGTCACACTTTTCAAGAAGAATGTAAGTACACTCATAGTACTCATGAATGTCATTTGAAATACTGCAGACTGTCACACTTTTCAAGAAGAATGAGGGTCAAACTGACATGAACTTATGTGTCATTTGAAATACTGCAGACTGTCACACTTTTCAAGAAGAATGAGGGTCAAACTGACATGAACTTATGTGTTTTTTATTTTCTCTGTAGGCTACTTAATTAAGTACTTTGGTGAAATTATAAACACAATTAAGATATGCTGGAGAAGGTTATGAACCTCTTTTTTTTTTGCCTCTGTAACTATATCTACCATCTACTTTTTGTTTCACTTTACGTCAAATTACTTAGAAGATGGACCTTTTGGTGAACTATATGGTACCTATTTGCTCAGATTGAACTATTTCATATATGTTTCTTAATTTGATGCTAGATGTAAATGCAATTCTTTTGCATATCTTTTATGAAATTCGTCATCTTGTACCTCCTTACTGAATTGAGAGTACAGCAATTCTAATATTTGCATCATAATTATCAAACTACTGTTTTTTTACAGCGATGCATGAGTTTGTGATGCCGTATCAATTATTGTGTATGTCCTTTGACTATCTTTTTCCTTCTTATATGTTCAATTTCATTTTTCTCTTATTTGATTTACTTATAGCACATGGCTATGGACTATTGCAAGAGGTATTAGTGGAGAAGAAGTTGAGGGCCGTGTTCTACCAAAGAGCCATGCTTGTGGAAAAACATTTCGTGGACCACAAGCATTGAAAACTACTGCTTCTGTAAAAATCTGCTTTCAGTTTTCTACAAAATTCATTGCATAACAGATTTGTATCTATTCATTTTATCTGATTATCCACTAATACATTTCATGTTCACATTAATATGGGCTATCCCTAGGTTGCGCGCTGCTCTGAAGTACCATGAGGGGATGAAAAAGAAAATGAGAAGAAAATTAGTTTCCATGTTTTGCACGCAATAGAGGATAGATGGAAGCAATGATTTCCTTTCTGATTTCTTTTATCCCTAACTTGTGAAAGAAAGATAAAGTGTATGCTTTAAAAACAAAATTAATAAATAATGGATAAATTATTTGTCGTTTATTACTTGCATGCTTTTGTCAAGTGGTGGTATCATTTAACTTTGGCGTTAAGTCTATAGTGTTAATGTTTTTAGTTTTTAATAGAAAATTAATGTTCTCTTTTCATTTTTCTTTGGATTTGTTATTTTATTCAGGCGTTTGTTAATTTTGAGTTTTAACAATTAACAAAGTAGGTTTTAAATAGTTATGTGGGGTTCATAATTTGGTGAGTAAAAAAATAATTGGTGTACAAATATTTAAACTCATGTAGTTTCTTAATATGCATCACGTGCAACGTACGTATGGTATACACTATTCTGTTTTGACTGATATATTAGTGGATATTTAACAAGTGTACCTTGATAAACATCTCTAAATTCAAAGTAAACATATATATGGGGTTATAATCAAATAAGGATAGAATAATGCAGAGTATATAACTTATTTACATAGCATAAAAACTATTCTGTTTTGACTGATATATTAGTGGATATTTAACAAGTGTACCTTGATAAACATCTCTAAATTCAAAGTAAACAATGAAACACAATCCTAATCAAATTCTAATTTTTAAATTTTAAATGTTTGTACAAAGAGAGCTCTAATTATGACTATTATCCTATCACATGCAACACATCATGCCTATATATAAACCAAATATACTTAATCATGATAGTTTTTATGAAAACTATAAATAATATACTTAATCACGATATTTAAATAAACCAAATGTACTTAATCATGGTATTTAGCCACGTGCATTATACGTGCATAAAACCTAGTAAAAATAAAAGTACAGCTCAAAATATCAATATCAAAATCAATATTAGATTGAGATACATTGGTGAAATTAGAAACCATTTAATCGTCGGAACGGATCATCAAATTAGTATCCTTTTCCATTTGCATCCATAAATACGATCCTAATCTAGAAGCTAATTGTTAATGCTCGTAAACAAACAGTCGATGGGGTTTTCCCGCTGTCGGATACAACTTCGATCCTGGTGACGGTGGGGAAGAAGGAGAGGATGAGTATTAGGACCGACTCCTCCTCCGACTTTATGTCCGATTCTGAGCGCGCGGGGTGGACTGATAGCCTGCACATGCAAGAATCGTAGGAATACAGGGCTAGTTTCTCCCGTGGTATCTCCGACGGTCAAGTCAGTTGATGAACTTGGGGAGGGTTTGTTGAGAGGGCCCTGGGTCATTGAGATCCTTCCAGGGGGTTTTTCCTCTTGGAATTATTAAAATACAAAGGGGAGTAAAGCTAAGGTGCAAGAAGAAGCAGCGATCCCCTGCGCTTACCTTCCTTACCTCCTTTTATAGCCCCATTGCCTCTGGGAGTTTAACCCTCGGCTTTTATTGACTACGCACAGGAGGCGGTTTGAAAGGTGAACAGGAAGGCTACTGAGTCATCTTTCTTCCTCCAGGTATCGGCAAGCGACTGGAAGGGAAGTCATTCAGTACCAAAGGTGAAAGGTCTTCTCAGCGCTCTGGGTTTGTCAGAATAGTCAGGATATAGGGTAGGTCGGTTGCGTGGCTGTCATTCTCTCTCTAGGTGATGGCTAGGAATTGAAGGAGAAGTCATTCGTGCACAGAGAAACATCATGGCAATTCTCTGGTAAATGACTTGTAAGTCGAATAAGCACCTGGTGCATGAGGGTTGTCAAAATGAAGATCTTAATGGGACTAATCAGTACTGTTGCGTCGATTGACGTCTGAAATGATCTTAATCAGCTCTTATCCCTTTGGACGAGGTAGGTTGATCTGTGAGTCATCATTATGAGTTGGCAACTTGGTAGTCGATTCGTCTGCTCAAGGAGTTGTCTTAATTACGATGGGGCGACTGACCCCGTTCTTCGAGTCGGTCATGATGACCTGTCAATCGGAATAAGGCTTATCTACGTGTCTAGTCGAGGAACTTGGCTCTGATTGGGCTTCTGAGCCTCTAAGTTGATTTGGACCGTAGCTCGCTTGGGCTTATGTAGGTATTCTTTCGATATTTCTATTTGTGTGGTGACCGACTGTAACAGTTGGCCCCTTTCAGTCGGAGCTGACTTTGGTCGGGTCTGAGTGAAATAGGAATGAGTTTGCTCTGAATATTTGAGATTTTCTAGCCCGTTGATCGTGGTTTAGGAACGTGGTGTGGAGTGCGCTCAACTATCACTCTTTGGTGGGTTGATGTTATCAGTTTTGGGAACTGTTTCTTCATAGGAAACGAGCTGTTAGGGGTTAGAGCGGGTGGCGCTTTGCTTTACCAATCGATTGGCGTGAGCGGCAGTTCGTATCTCCAACGATCCGTTTTAGATTTCCGAAGTGTATCTGCATTGGTTGCTCCAATGGTTGAGCCTCTTGAATTCTCCCGCCTTCCTCTTCGGGGGCTTATAAATAGTTGTCGACGCTGTTGGAAGAGTACTCTATCTTACAAACATTTTTCTTCGTTGGTTCTTTCATTTCTTCTTAAGAGATTTTATCATGGCCTTTCCTCAAAATGACCGCGAGAGGAAGCTCAGGGTTCTTTATCTGTCTGGGTCGAGGACAACATTAGACGAGGCAAACTGGTTACATGATGAATATGACATCTCTCATGTGACGATGACCATAGGGGTGCTGGACAACTCGACTCTGGTGCACATACATGGTGAGGACTGGGTGCCTCTTTATTGGGCGCACCTGCAGTGTGGGCTGCGCCTGCCACTGCATCCCTTTGTAAGAGAAGTTTTTGCAGCTCTGGGGGTTTCTCCTTGCCAATTCCACCCGTACACCATCTGCACTTTGATGGCATTCATAGACATCTGCTCCGAGGTAGAAGTGGTGCCCAACATTAGTTTGTTGGGGTACGTGGTTAGCATGGGGTCCTCTGAGGGGGACCCCCACTATTTCTTCCGCTATCAAGGTGATTTCTGCTTGGATGCCAACCTCCCAGAGTTGGATGAAGAATGGAAGAGGTTCTTCGTCTGGTGTTCGGTGCCGATAATATATTATCCTTCTCGGGTTAGCCTGAGGTACATGAGAATGTACTGGAACCAAGGGCTCTTAGTGACCCTGAGGCCAAAGATCTTGAGAAGCTTTGGGGTCTTCTCGGTCTTTAAGAGTCCAGAGCTTTGAAAAGAGAAGAATTCTCAGAGATGGGAGGGTCCTCCTCGTCCTCCTCTGGCTCCGAAGCAACAGTCCTTCCTCCACCAATGGAGGTCTGTAGAAGAGGTGCCGACTCGAAGGAGCCGAGTTCTTACAGAAGGCCTCTAAAGAAGATGAAGAGGGATTCTGAGGGTAATGACCTTGAGCCTTAGGGAAGAGCTTTAGGAATAGATTTCGCC
>NC_033803.1:22115551-22145972 GCF_001876935.1 Asparagus officinalis
CCCCCCCCCCCTTCTCTTTCTCTTCTCTTTTTTTTTGCAAGCCCTGTCGGGCCCCTTTTTTGTAGAAAAACATATGTACAAGACTCCTTTCTGAATGAGAGTGATTTTTCCTATCTTTTGCTTTTGAGAGTTGTTGAAATAATTTGAGCATGTTCACCCTACCTTTTCCCCAGAACAATGTCAGTCCCTTGGGGCCTGTCTTAGGTTCATCTAGGTATGGAACCATAGGTGTAGCACTGACTTAAGGAGTCTCTGTACCTTGGGCTACTTTTGATGCGGAATCAACGGTTTTAGAACCGACCACGAAGTCATTGCACCTTGGGTCTATCTTTTAGGGGGAGCCGAGGACTTTGTGCCGACTGAGGGAGTCGTCGTGCCTAAGTGACTAGGTCTTGATGCCGACTGAGAAGTCGTTTTGCCGTGGACTTATTCTTTAGGAAGAGCCAAGGGCTTTTTCCCGACTGAAAAGTCGTTTTGCCTTGGTTTTACCCCGATTAGGTACCAAGGGCTTTTTTCGACTGAGGAGTCATCGTGCCTAGGTGACTAGGTATTGATGCCGACTAAGAAGTCATTTTTCCTTGGACTTATTCTTTAGGAAGAGCCAATGGATTTTTCCTGACTGAGAAGTCGTTTTGCCTTGGTTTTACCTCGATTAGGTACCAAAGACTTTGTTTCGACTGAGAAGTCATATTGCCTTGGACTTATTCTTTAGGAAGAACCAAGGGCTTTTTCCCGACTAAGAATTCGTTGTGCCTTGGGTCTATCCCGAAGTGGCGCCAAAACTATTGTCTAAGAAGTCGTCGAGCGTTGGGCCTATCCTGAGGTGGCGCCGAGGTCTTATAACCGACCAAGGAGTCATTTTGCCTTGGTTTTACCCAGATTAGGTACCAAGAGCTTTGTTCCGACTGAAGAGTTGTTGTGTCTTGGGCCTATCCTGAGGTGGCGCCGAGGTCTTGTAACCGACCGATGAGTCGTTTTGCCTTGGTTTTACCCAGATTAGGTACCAAGGACTTTATTCTGACTGAGGAGTCGTTGTGCCTTGGGCCTATCCTGAGGTGGTGCCAAAACTATTGACTAAGAAGTCGTCGAGCATTGGGCCTATCCTGAGGTGGCGCTGAGGTTTTGTAACCGACCGAGGAGTCGTTTTGCCTTGGTTTTACCCAGATTAGATACCAAGGGCTTTGTTCCGACTGAGGAGTCATTATGCCTTGGTTTTATCCAGATTAGGTACTAAGGGATTTCATTTCCCCGAGGGCCGAGAGTCGACTGTGGGAGTTTGCAGAAGAAAAGGGGTTATGCCTTGGTTTTACCCTAAGAAGGTACCAAGGACTTTTATCGACTTAGCCGAGTGCCCAGCTGACTGGGTCTTTGATGTCTTTCTTTTCATTTTCAACATTTCCATTGATTATTAGAATTTATACATGATAGAGTACAACTCATTCACATTTATTCCGTCGGATGATACCGACTCCATGTTTCTTGACCGTGTGCATCTTGGAGACGACTTTTGGCCGGGGACAAAGTCACCAAGACGGAGCTTCCTTGGCTGTTTTTTTCACCTATGAACCTTCCTACCTTGATGAGAGCGAGCTGTTGCTTCATTGGTTGTGTTGAGTTACTGGCATATTTGCCATTTCATCGGCCAAGGACTTGCTTGGAATCTTTGCTGAGATCCTTGCAGGTCGATGATAGACATGGTGATTTTCAACAGATCTTGCTTGTCCACCGTCGGTTGCTTTGTTAGGCCCGACACTCTGTTGTTTGAGCTTTTTGGAAGATGTTGCTCGACGGAGGGGGCCCAGGAAACTTTTGTGATGGGGGCTTCTTGTTGGAGAGAACCCCACATGTCGACGTTTTGTTCCCTGGAATTTGATGGGATCATATTTTTCCTCTTGAGGTTTCCAGTGATTGCGACGGCTGGACCATCCTATAAATGGGGAGCCTTCTTTTGTTAGGGGGATGCGAGTCGCATGTTTCAACCATCGGTTCTTACTTTATCTTTAGGTGGTTCGAAATAACATCTGGGGGCCAGAGCTGTTAATCTTCCTGAAAAGACCAGATGGCGAGCCCTTTAGTTTTTCCCACAACCCCTCTCTTGGTGAGGAAGGACTCTCCTCTGAAGGTGGTGGTGGTCTGAAGAGCCTGCCACAAACTTGATCGCTGCTCCTTGTTCGGGGGAGCCATTGCCGACAGGAGCTTAAGCGATAGTGGATCTGATCATTACCCCTGGGTATTCTGTTTACGATCCAACCCCAGCGTCTTGGCTGTCCAGGCAGTGGGGTTTTTCATCTGTGGTGGCGATTAGAAGCATGTGCTTCATTCTCAAGCCAGACAAGCACCATAGTGATGTGTCCTTTCTTAGGAGGGCCTTCGGGGTTCCACTTAGCAAATACCCTACCGAAAGCTGCTAGAGCCTCCAAGGGCTATACCCACATTGACTCCTCATAGCCATAGGCTAATCCTCCTTAGCTTGAATGATGCGATTCCAGGTTTTATTTAGCTTGAACGGTGTAATTCCGGTGCTCTTCAAGGATGAACAATATCAGGCCCAGGCTTAGAATTGGACATTTCTTCTCAGAGAAGAAAGTAGGCCTCACGGTGGGCGCCAAACTATTGATACTCGTAAACAAACAGTCGATGTGGGTTTCTCGCTGTCAGATGCAGCTTCGATCCTGGTGACGGTGGGGAAGAATGAGAGGATGAGTAATACGAGTCGCCGTACGAGCACCCTTTGGTCGTAGAATTACCAATAGGTGGGTTGAGAAGAAGACAACTAAAACATAAGAACAATTCAGTATGACGAAGGAAAATACCTTCTCTAGATTATGAAGAATCAATTATTATAAATCTCTCCCTCACAATCTCACTAGAATCGAGAACAACCTCTCAATCCTCTCTAAACCCTAATACAATGATTAGAATCTCTCTTAATTACCTCCCTGATTTCTCTCTGATTGCTTAGAAACCCTAAAACAATCCTTTATATAGGTGTACAAACGTGGATGGCAATCTGGTAAATAACCAAGCCCAAAACCAATAGGAAGTCGTGTGAACAGAAATCCAACCAAACCAGGAAATTGTCGATGAGTCGACTCATGATTGAGATGATTCGACTCATGACACATGGGTCGACTCATAAACTGATGAGTCAACCGAGCAGAAACTTTTGACAAAACGACTAGGTTTCGTGAGTCGACTCATGACAGTCATGAGTCGACTCAACCTGATGAGTTGACTCATGTTCATGTATGAGTCGACTCACGAGCTGAAAACTGGATTCTTCGAATTTGCTGCTTGTCGTCTCGTTCCACGCTTCCACCTGCGTTCCACTGTACTATTTTACATTCCTGTTCTCATGCTATTATGAGAATCATCTATCCTCAAGCTCCCACGAGGATCGCTAAGCTCCCGAAGAGAAGATACACTTGTATCATGGGTCCCCTCTTTAGGAACTTGAAGTCCCGTTCAAGTTAGAACTTTTGTTGATGAAACTCTCGAGCTCCTCCATCTTTTCTGCACCATCTGGTCCTGCTAGGAACCTAGTCTCGACGTCCGATCGGAAACATCTCATCCATCCCGCGTCTCGTCGTAATCACCTTTCGCCCCAAGTTGCAATTCTTTATCGATGGCTTTTCTGGAAGTCTAATGCATAGCGAGACAAACTTCTTGCTTGCATTCATTAGTCTCTTCGCTCGCGTCACCGTCCCTAAGCTTGTCTCCCTCGGAAGAGATGCTGAACGAAATATAAACTTTTCACCATCCTTAGTGAAGGTGTACTTCTGAGCCCGCCTCTCGTAGATCGCATATCTATCCCATAAGTACGGATTGCCCAGTATAATCTAACAAACATCTAATGGAACAACGTCGCACGTGACCTCATCAATATACGACTCGTGGAGCGCAAATCTGACAGTGCATTGATCAACTACACTCAGTTTCTCCTCCTTCTGAATCCACCCCAATGGATAGGGCTTCAGATGCTTGACCGTCTTTAGACCCAGCTTCTGAACCAATACCTTGGATATCAAATTCTTCTCGCTGCCTGAATCAACAATGGTATCAACCAAACTGGTCTTCACTTGTAACTTAAGAACAAAGAGTTGCTCTCTCGGGTCGTCGTCCTCTTTCGTGGTCTGATTCCTCGTCATAAGGTTGAGACTGCTGTTGGGCTATGTCATCCCCGGGACTTCTTTCGGACCTTGAGCTATCATGTATACTTTTTTCTCCTCCTTCTTCTTCAACCCTCTTGGCTTGAGATGAGGATATTTCTCCCAACACCGATCAGCTGCGTGCCCTGTCTTCTCGTAGTGACTACAAATCAGCCCTGTCTTCCCTGGATCACCCTTCTTCTTCTCCTTCTTAGATTGAGAACCACTAGACTCGCCTCCCGTCTGTTTGGAGTCTCCCTTAGCCTCGTTGCCCTTCTTTTGCTTGCCCTCGAGGGCAATAGCCTTCACGCTCACCTCTGCAATTGATTCCACCGTGAATAGCTTCATCTCCTTTCGGATGTAATCGCTCAATCCTGTCATATACTTCATAAACACGGAATATTCCTCTGTCGCAATGTTGAGGACCATCGCCTGCTGTTGGAACTCCGTGGTGTATTCTTGAACGGTTTGATTGACCCTTTGGTGCAAGCCGTACCACTTGTACTAACGCTCTTCAAGGAATCCCACCGGGTAGAACTGCTTCCTCAGTAACTCATTGAACTTGTTCCACGACACCGCCTTCTTCTTCTGCTTGCAGTAGGATTTCCTAACTCATTGAACTTGTTCCACGACACCGCCTTCTTCTTCTGCTTGCAGTAGGATTTCCACCACGTCAATGCGTGCCCTAAAAGCTTCAAAGTCGTGAACATAATCTTTCCTTTTGACGAATAGCCATAAAGAGTAAAATACGTCTCCATCCGCTCGATCCAGTCATCAAGTCTCTCGACGTCATCACTCCCACCATAAACAAGAATCTCTACCTTGAAGTCAATCTTCAGGTTCTGATAAGAATTCTTACCCCCTTGATGCAATGCAGCCTTGACGGTCTCCTCCTCCTCGTCGGAATCTGAATCTACTCTCTCCACATCGGACTCAATAATTTTCTTTGAAGAAGATTCACCTTATTTGCCACCTCCATGGATAAGACTAATGAGTTGTGTGAGAGTCGATCCTATCGTCTCGATCTGCTTCTCCAATGCATCAATCCTCGTGGAATTGTCTCCTTCAGCCATCTTCTTCCTCCTTAAAACCTGGACTCCTTCCAATAAAATAAGGATCTCGCCAAGCTTCTTGTATTGCGATCGAATCAGGACCATACACAGGATGTCCCTTCATCGGATCTGATTGCTCTGATACCAACTTGATACGAGTCGCCATGCGAGCACCCTTTGGTCGTGGAATTACCACAAAGTGGGTTGAGAAGAAGACAACTAAAACACAAGAACAATTCAGTATGACGATGGAAAATACCTTCTCTAGATTATGAAGAATCAATTATTATAAATCTCTCTCTCACAATCTCACTAGAATCGAGAACAACCTCTCAATCCTCTCTAAACCCTAATACAATGATTAAAATCTCTCTTAATTACCTCCCAGATTTCTCTCTGATTGCTTAGAAACCCTAAAACAATCATTTATATAGGTGTACAAACGTAGCTGGCAATCTGGTAAATAACCAAACCCAAAACCAATAGGAATTCGTGTGAACAGAAACCCAACCAAACCAGGAAACTGTCGATGAGTCGACTCATGACTGAGATGAGTCGACTCATGACACATTGGTCGACTCATAAACTGATGAGTCGACCGAGCAAAAACTTTTGACAAAACAGCTGGGTTTCGTGAGTCGACTCATGACAGTCATGAGTCGACTCAACCTGATGAGTCGACTCATGTTCATGTATGAGTCGACTCACGAGCTAAAAACTGGATTCTTCGAATCTGCTGCTCGTCGTCTCATTCCACGCTTCTATCTGCGTTCCACTTTACTGTTTTACACCCCTATTCTCATGCTATTATGAGAATCATCTATCCTCAAGCTCCCATGAGGATCGCTAAGCTCCCGAAGAGAAGATACACCCGTATCAATGAGTATTGGGGCCGACTCCTCCTCCGAATTTATGCCCGATTCTGAGCGCACGAGGTGGACTAATAGCTTGCACATGCAAGAATCACAGGAATACGGGGCTAGTTTCCGCCATGGTACCTCCGACGGTCAAGTCAGTTGATGAACTTGGGGAGGGTTTGTTGAGAGGCCCCTGGGCCATTGAGGCCCTTGCAGGGGGTTTTTCCTCTTAGAATTATTAAAATACAAAGGGGAGTAAAGCTAAGGTGCAAGAAGAAGCAGAGATCCCCTGCCCTTACCTTCCTTACCTCCTTTTATAGCCCCATTGCCTCTGAGAGTTTGACCCTCGGCTTTTGTTGACTACGCACAGGAGGCGGTTTGAAAGGTGAACAGGCAGGCTGCTGAGTCATCTTTCTTCTTCCAGGTGTCAGCAGGCGACTGGGAGGGAAGTCATTCAGTGCTAGGGGAGAAAGGTCTTCTCAGCGCTCTGGGTTTGTCATAATAGGCAGGGTGTAGGGTAGATCGGCTTCGTGGCCGCCCTTCTCTCTCCAGGTGGCGGCTGGGAATTAGAGGAGAAGTCATTCGTGCATAGAGAAGCATCATGGCAATTCTCTGGGAAATGACTTGTAAGCCGAATAAACGGCTGGTGCACGAGGGTTGTCAGAATGAAGATTTTGATGGGACTAATCAGTACTGCTGTGTCGATTGACGTCTGAAATGATCTTGATCAGCTCTTATCCCTTTGGCCGAGGCGGGTTGATCTGTGAGTCGTCATTATGAGTTGGCGACTCGGTAGTCGAGTCGTCTACTCAAGGAGTTATCTTAATTGCGAGGGGGCGACTGACCCCGTTCTTTGAGTCGGTCATGATGACCTGTCGATCCGGATAAGGCTTATCTGCTCGTCTAGTCGAGGGACTTGGCTCTGACTGGGCTTCTGAGCCTCTACGTTGATTTGGACCGTAGTCCGCTGTTTGACCCTAGAGGGGGGGTGATCAGGGTCTTATGCTAATCTAATCCGATTAAATGCCAATTAAAACTAATTAATAAATATATTCTTGCAAGATAGATATACAAAGAGTTATGTGCAAGAATATGCAATATACAAAAGGTGATATATCCTATATGATAGAAATATATGCAAGGATATATAAACAATAAGATATATCCTAACAAAGAGATATATACAATGTATGTGCAAGGATATAAAACTAACAAGAGGGGTAAACAAATTAACTACAAATGTGATAGGGCAAAATGATCAACAAGCAATACACAATGGCGATGTAAGATATGAATATAAAAACAAGTGTGCCAAATCAATCACAAACAAAGGATATGTTTACGAGGTTTGGTCCCCACGACCTACGTCCCCGCTCCTCACCTCGAGGAGATCTCCACTATCACAACCGGGTTTTCTACGTTCACCCGAACAACGTTTACACCTCACAATACAATCACTATGCAATCACACCTCACACACTAAGTGTTGGTCCTAGCCCGTGTCCTCCTCCTCAAGTGCTCGGTTATAACCTCTCCCTAGGCACGTCAACCGACGCCACTCCTCTTGGATTCGACCCCGTCTCTCACCACACACTTCTCTCGGTGTACAAGTGTATTACAAGTGAATCCTCACAATTAGGCACAATATAAATTAATTGATTGTTCTCTAAACAAGATGAGAACTCAATTAAGCTCACTCTCAATGTCACAAACCCACAACCCCAAATTATACTATGAATGTAAATACAACAAGCTCAATAGGTTGTGTGTGAACAAAGAGTATCAATAAAACAATTAAACTAAACTCAATATGAAATCTAGCTTATGAAATTATAATCAAAATAATAAATTGCTAGATGAGTTTAGAAACACTTCTCTAAAGATGACAAGAGGGTAGGAGAAGAGTGAATGCTCAAACACCAAAGGATGATCTCCACTTGCTGTTGTGAAATTGAATTCACAAACTCAAACCCTCAATTGCTTAAAAGCTTCTTAAACCAAACTTAAACAAACACTAAACAAGTTTAAACCCTTGTTAAACTATTTTAAAACATTCTCTATATCCTTAGAATTGAATGCAATGAGGGTATATATAGGAAGAGGAAATATCAGCAAAAACCCCAAACAAAATGACCAAAAGGCCCAAACCAGAAAATCTGCAACGGCTAGAAAAATAGCCGTTGGGAGAACTGACAGCGCGTCGGTCGACCCCGGTCGACCGACGAACTCTCTGTCGGTTACTGAGCAAATGAACAATTTACCGGTCGACCGGTGCGGTCGACCGAAAACTGACATTCCAGAAAACAGGTTTTGCTGATTTTAAAACGCTGTTTAAAAATATCAAATAAATTCTAAAAAATGTAAAATTTTGGGGAATGATTATAGACATGATAATAAACATGCTACAACGACTGGTTTTGAAAAAAGACTTCCGAAATGAAAAATATCATCATTTTACAAAATAGTCCAAAACATGAAAACCTGAAAATTTGATATTTTGATAATTTAACTTTAAACAACATTTTGAAACCTTATGAAATGATTGTATAGACTTGATAAAAGATATAACATGTTGTTATGAAGTCTATAACCTAGAAATAAAATATTTTCATAAAATTGCATATTCTATGCAATATATTCAAAACACTAAATATGATTTCATTAAATATAAGCTTGTTAAAGATGAAATCATATATAGGCATATAAACATGAAACAAAATAGTATTTTCCAATTCTATTCATTTGTTTCATATATAAACTCGAAAATTATTAAACCAAAAACATATATGTATATATATAACTGTATATATACAAAACCAAAACCAAAGCGTGTATGTGTGTGTATGATTGAGCTTAAAGTACTAACACACATAATATAAGTTCCTAAACTAAATTACCCAAGCAATGATCTTGATCTTCAATAAGCTTGACTTGGTAATCTCGCGGATGAAGCTTTAACTTGGATCTTGAACTTTGAATAGCAATGCTTCAACCCGACATTCCGCCAACCTCCTTTGGATATCATCGTTGAAGCGCAATCTATCCAACCTCCAACAACATTGTTTGTCTACAATATATAGAAAAACACAAATACTAGACAAACAACATTAGTGGTAAATTGTTTGTTAAACATCATCAAAACAAAGAGGCCAACATCCGCTTGGGCTTATGCATGTATTATTCCGATATTTCTATTTTAGTGTGGTGACCGACCATAACACTAATCATGTTTAAAAAGCTCATCCAGAGATACATAAGATAATATATGCTGTTGGTTTCTTACTGGTTAACCTCTAATGATGATAAAACTAATCATAGATAGCTAACCAAACTATAAATACAACTACCAATGACAAGGTATTATTTTTGTCGCTATCATGTAAGCTTTTATATCATAATCGAATGGCCTTCAATTATAGAACCTATCAAACAGCCTATAAGATGAATAAACATAAAGTCATAATGTTCTAGTTGTCACAAAGTCCATTGATGTCTCTGTCATCAGAACATAAATGACACTTTATTATTGGCATGAATTATTTGGAAGAGAGAAAGAGATAGGAAACACCTTTTAACAAAACTCTTAAACTTTTTTTTTAATCCACTCAAACAATGATTTAATATGAATCCATTACTCTCCTTAGCCTCTACGGACTGCTAGCTAGAAATTTGTCGTGGCTGTTGACCTGTTGTAGGCTTCTCCGAAAGTTCCGTAATATCCATTATTATGATTTACTTGTAATTTATATGAGTAAGATTGTACTTTATATGAATAAGCTCTAAGAGACGATATGAATCTCATTAGAACCAACTCTAGAATTAGCAAACTAATCATCTAATCTCCCATGAATAGTATAGATCACCAATTTTTCTATATATAATCTTCTACTGCTTAAAAGCTAAGAAGCAAATAAATCTTTTCTTATGCAAAGTTTTTCGCTCTTTAACGTAAGCCTATTTCCTCTGCTGTGAAAATATCACGACAATAAATATATCATTTTACTCCAGAATCAGAAAGCAAGTAATCTGCAAAAAGATCACCTTGTACCAATCAAGTTTTAGTGATAACACCCCTCCAAAAAAAACTTTTTTGTGATAATTTGTTCAGGTCATTATTGTGTTGGCCATAAATGGATATGACCAATATCTAAAAGAATAGGACAACATTAGTAAGCAAGTTGGTTATCCAGATAATTCATGACCAGAATTTAATTTTAATTAATTATGAAATTTGAATTGTAAAGTGAATCGTAGATTTCTTAAACTGGTTTAAGAAATATTACAAATCTTATAGTAAATTAACAAATACATATATAGAAGCCCATCCAAATCTTATCTGATAACACCCTTAGTTTTTAGGATATATATTGAAGAGGAATATAACCGGAGAGTATACCTATAATCCCACATTCCATACCACTATAATTTACAAAATAACAACAATTAGGTGGGGAAAAAAATGAACGAGTAAAGTAAAAAGTGTAAAAAAAAACGGACGAGTAAAATAAAAAGTGTAAATTACACAAACCCCGCAAAACTTTTAGGCAGAGTTGCACAAAACTTCTACATGGTGAAATCCAAAGGGTTATTTGCAGTTTTTTTGCCCAAAGTGTACATATTTTTTACTTTGATACACCCAATGTTTATACATTTTTGAACTTTGATACCTCAAAGATTTGTTTCTGACACTTTCGTACCCAAAAATTGGATATGAATGGGTTTTCCCCTAGAAATAACATTAAAAATATAGTAATTATACGAAAGCTACCTTTAAAATGAGTTTCGGCTACAATCAACCACTTCTCAATCAATTTTTTTTACTAAAAAAATCCCAAATTACCCTTAAAACCCCACATCCAATGCGCGTGACTCTTTTTATTTTATTTTTCATATTTAGGTTTTCTTAGGGCGCGTTTGGATCCACTTTTTTGAGGGTGAAAACCTGCCATTTTCTGACAAAATGGCAGGTTCTTTCCCTCTTAAAAACAAGCAAACAAACAGCCCCTAAAGAGCATCTCCAAGAGCCTCCCTATCTCATGTCCTTGAGTAAAATTAGGGAGTATGAGGGGAAATTTTGGCTCCAACAAGCTCCCTATAATGAAGACTAAATATATGGCTTATGATTTGGTATTCCAAATGGTGTTGCTACAAGGACCCAAATAGAGGACTCAAGGCATGAGATATGTGAGGTGTCACCATCCGGTTGCATGATGCACTGTTCATGAATAATGCATCATACAACCAGATGGTGACACCTAACATGTCACATGCCTTGGGTCTCCTATTTGGGTCCGTAAGACATTAATGTATTCTAAATCAAAGACAAAAAATAACTCCATATATTTAGTCTCAACATAAGGAGCATTGTTGGAACAATTCCCCCCTTCTACTCCCTATATTTAGTCTAGGACATGAGATAGGGAGCCATTTGGGAAGCATTGTTAGAGCACTTGCTCATTATTTGGCTCCCTATTTCCTATGATGAGAGATTTGCTCCTCAAATATAGAGAAAACCTAAGATCACTGTTGGAAATGCTCTAACTCATATATCTTGACAGAAAGTGATTGATTGCAATAAATCCCCACGTTAAATATAATTTATATATTACACTAACCATTCTATTTTTAAGATGGTTTGGGGGGCGGGGGCAAAATCCAAATAAACCAAATCGAAACTTCAGTCCAAAAACCACCGCCCCCCTCCTCCCTCTAAAAACCAAAGACAAAAATCGCAGCGGCAGCAGCGGCAGCCAAAACCCCCCCCCCCCCTCCTCCCTCTAAAAACCAAAGACAAAAATCGCAGCGGCAGCAGCGGCAGCTTCACACCAAATTCATTACTCCCAACCCCCCTCCCATTTCCTCGACCCAATCCTTATCCACTCTGTATAAATAACAAGCTATATATAATATTAACAAACCCAGAACCCTATCAAAACCCCCCAAAAAAAAAATTTAAAAGTTAAAAAAAAGGCAGCAACTTTGACATCAACAAAGATGATGCGTCGGTCATCGGGGATGATGGGATCGCGGATGCTGCGGTCAGTGGGGAGATCAGTTGCCGCCGGCGTGAAGGAGAAGTTGTCGACGGCGAAGGGCGCCAAGTCCTCGCGCGTCGTCTCGGTCTCGTCTCCTCCTGCGTCGCCGACGACGATAAAAAGGGGTTCTTTGAGTTGTTTTTGTGGCGAGGACGATGAGTGGGAAACGGTGGGAGGTGATGAGGGGTTAGGGTTTGGGGAGAGGGTTGTTTTTGGGCCGGCGCCGACCGAGGAGGAGGCCGAGGAGGCCGTTGATACTATTCAGCAGTAAGCAAGCTCTAATCTTTGTTAGCGGTTTTTTGTTTTAGATTAAACCCATTCTTTTATCCTGATTTATTTTTAAACCTGAAGTACGTTAATATCTGTTAGGGTAATGTAATTTTTAGTAAGTTTTATAAGAAAAGGGTTAAATAACGAACCCTGGGTTTAAAAATAAGTCAGGGTGGGTATTTTCGTATATGAATGATCTTGGAAACGGATGGATTATAAAAAAAGCTCTTTTTCTTATTATTTTGAATGCAATCAATTTATTTATTTATTATTTGGATTTCATATTAGGCCTAGATGAGATATTTGGAATGAAGTTGGTCTTTCGCTTGACAGCCGAGATGCAAATTTATGGATGGAAGTTTGTATGTTATCATGTGAATGAATTAAAAGATATGAAAAGAAAAGAACTGGAAAAAAAACTAACTCTGAATCTTGATTAGTACTGCTACCAATTAGCGGTAGCTTTACTTGGTGTTTGAAGTTTAATTGTCATCCTGAAAATGGTCTTTAGCAGAGGAAAGGTGTTTCTTCTTGCTTCACAGAGATTGAAGCCTATTCATAGTTTTATTGATGACCCTATTGAATTTAACTGATATAAATATTAATATATAAATAACATTATGGGGGATAGTGAAAGTTTATAGGAATGAAGGATATTTCATCCACTCCTATCGTAGTTTGGAGGGTAAAATCGTAATCTTCCAAGAAGATTTTTTTTTTCCATTTCCTTTCTTTTCATCTCTTATAGAACTTTTTAAATTGAAAAGAATTTGAACTTACATAGTTAAAACTGTAATTTTTCAAGGGCAATGTTTATTTCCTTCATCTTTCCCGCTTTCTTATTTCTAGAATACTCTAAATCATGAAATGATAGTACTCGTTCAATTAGCTTGCAATATCTCTTTCTTTTTTATTTTAATCACTTACTCCAATTAATTATCCTCAATAAGAGTAAATTTAATTGCTAAATGACTGTTTATGATACATTTTCTACATCGAACTTTATAATAAAATTACATAAATTAAATCATCATCAAACTATTAATATGTCAATATAAGATAAATTGTAACAATTTATTACTATTGCACGTGCATCGCACATGTCAATGTGCTAGTAGTGCTAAAAGATTTTACAAGTATGTGAATGACTTTTTTTGTTGTTGTTGAGGTGCAATAAGGAATTTGAACCTTAATTTCAACATGAACTGTAACTTCATTACCAATTACATGGCAATGCATCATTATAGTACAACATTATTTTTTTAGTGTTTCCATTACTTTTCTAAGATTATGTTCCTGTATTAAATCATATACAGCAATGAGATTATTTTTGGATGGTGCCGAAAATAATAGTATATGACTGTTTTTTTTATCTCTTTGATTTATGCATGAGTTAAAACTAATTATTAACATGCCTAGCCCTGTTAAGAGACTTGCACTGTTAGCATAGCATATGCTTTTGATTTGAGATATCAAGTTAAAAGATGAGTAACCAATGTCTAGAAGTAGTTACCCATTAAATCCATGCAATGGGCAGTCCAGTTTGATTTGATTTGTAATCTACAAGAGACCATTACAAGAATTTGATTTATACTCTTATGAAAACATGGTTTTTCAGTAGAATTGCTTATTTAGGTTATATATCCTTTGTCTCTCTGTAGTTTCAACATTCAGTGCATTTCCTCAAATATTTCAATTCTATCCTATCCTTACAATTTTCCTACAAGATTAGATTACATGTTGGTTTCTCCTTTCATGAAATATAGTTCCCATTTTTTAGGATATTTCTTCCACTTACATTCTCGGATGTTGAAGTTGAATACTCTTCTTCTGTGGATGAGGATGTAGTTGATAAAGTGGTGACCTCAACAGATGTGATACAAAGCAACTGGTCGATCGAATCAGAATCAGATTGGATCGAGCCAGCATTGGATCTTTATAGCTCAAATTCATCTCAACGTTATGGACACGAGCACATTCTCGATGCAGTTCATATGTTCCAAATAAATCCACCCTTTAAGGTAGCAAACAATAATACGCTTTACTGATGTTTACTTAATGGTAGTCTCTGAATTATTCTCTTGCTTTGCTCTTTTACTATTAGATTTTTTTGTCATTTGGGAAATTTCGTTGCCTTGCTCCGGTAAAAAATAAAAACAAAAAGATTAAGCAAAAATTAAAGGAACCCATATATTTTTGCCCTATACATGTAATGGTTACTACAGTAGAATCTTTAAAAGACTAGGCACCCAACATTGACATGAAGACTGATCTTTTGCTAAAAGTAACACCAACATGCATCTTTATTGAGCAATTAGGTTTTCTCATCTTCCATATTTTTGCTATGATCTCAAGATTTAATGTGCTGCATATAGGTATCATTAAATTCACTGCACAAGATAAATCAGTGGAATGATCAGAGTTAAATGACAGCAGAAGCAAACTAGTGCTGATTGACAAGATATGTATGATAACTTTGGTTAAAATAACCTTTTACTATTAGAAGCAAGCTAGTGCAGTTTGTTCCTGACGTGGTTAATATTATTGAAGTATATTGGAATTTCTATATGACTTGTCCTCTTTACTGGTTTAGTTTTTGACTTTTTTGCTTGCAGAGAATGGTTAAGGCATTGGCATCTGATCCAGCTGTCTGGGACGCGGTCATGAAGAATGATGTGGTTCAAGAACTCAAGAAATCTTTTTATGAAGGTTTGTGATGTAGATTATTCTTCAACACTCAGTTCTGCCTCTAACAATTAGATTCTGTTTCAAATCCTTCTTCTGTATATATAGCTAGCATATCAGCACAACTGTATGTGCAACTACTCGTGCAATAGACATGAAAACTGATTTATTCTGGATTTTATAGAAAAAGTTGAATTTCACCTATTTTTAATTAATTTGATATGAAGAAATTTGAATTTTCTAAAATTAAAATATAGCTATAACATAATAGTAATACAATATTCTTATAAAGTTAATTTAATTAGTCCCTCAAAAGACTCATAATAGTTCATTGATTTTAATTTGTAGAAATTGATATAGAATGTCAAGTGTTTTACTACTTGTATCTTACTTAGATGATTAATCAAAGTATCTATTTATCGAGGTTTAATTCAAATTTTGGTGGAATTCATACATACAAGTTATTTGAATTTGGTGACATTCTAATGATGAAAAATATAAACTTTTAAATTTTTTTTTTAAAAACTCATTTATTTTTCAAATATTTTGGTCCTTATATCCACCATTATGTCCTCATTCCAGAAACTATATAATTAGATAAATATTTTGAAGGTACTTTTGGCACGAGAAATTTCCTTGAATGGTCTAATGTTCATATTTCAGTTCCTGTGATGTGATTGCATTATTTTAATTTTAAATTTGTAGTTAAATGATTTATATTGCACAATAACTTAATGGTTTTGGACCTTATTACAAAAAATTTACTTTTACTTTTTAAATGAGAGAGAGGGGATGTGGATGGTGGGGGAGAGGAGATATTTAAATTGTGTGAAATGATCAAATTATCGAGGGAGGGAGGGGACCAAATGGATGGAAGGGTGCAATGTTGGGATGTGGATATTGGGGTAGGGGAGATATTTGAATTTTGTGTGAAATAGATCAAATTATCCTTATGTCTTTAGTGAGATGAAGTTTTAATGAGATAAAGGATAATTTTCTCGTATCCTTCAAACTTTTCTGACCCTCATTAAGTTTTTAATATAGTAGTATAGATAATTCACACTTTTATGGAGGAATACTTGATCACTTCTTGCGAGGTTTCTTTTCTTTTTTGTCAATATATATCTGATAATCAATGACTTCCTTTGTTACATGCTTTTGCATAACCTTTGATTCCTTTTTGTGATGGCTGATTCAATAAATTGTTGTATCACTTGTTCTTGTGTTCTAATGTAGGTATATATAGAAATATGTATTGCTTATTCTCGTTAAGAGTTTGTGCCCCTATGTTGGCTCCTTTTTATCTATATTTGGTTGTGTCATTGTGTGATGGTCGATATCATCATTAGAGTTCAAACCAAAATGGTCACTTCTATGGAGACAAAGAAATGATGGAGACATAAAGATGATATAATCTAGAAATAAAAATCACCAAGAGAGACGTAATTAGGGCCTTTTGAAAGTGTAAATTAGGTTTTATGTAGTTTTAGGGCCAGTCTGGTATTGCTGGAGCTTATAATAAGTTGTTGATAAAAGTAACTTATAGCAACAACTTATATAAGCTGTTAAAAATAACAGTTTTTGGTAATCAAATATAAAAAACTACGTAAAACTAGCTAAGGTGTTTGGTAGAACTGTGATTAATGATCATTATAAAAAATTAAAAGATATATGGTATATAAACTAAACAAAACCAGAAGCTACTTTTAAAAGCATCCTCAAATTCCTTCTAAAAGCACCACATTAAAAGTAGAAGTAGTTTTAATAAGCATGCTAAGAAAGTTTTCACCAAACATCATTGGGTGATTCTTTAACACAGAAGCACCCTAAAAAAAGCAATACCAAACTGGCCTTAGTCTGTCTCTCTAGAAATTTTATGAACAAAATGTAGGAAAAAAGAAGAGAAAGTGAATGAGTTTCTGGATTTTAGTGGGGAACTTGCCCACTGCGGGTAGTTGCAGTCAGAAAGAAGAAGGAAAATTGTGAGAGAGGAAGTAAGAAAATGAAATAGGTAAATTTGAACCCAATATTTCTCCTTCATTGAATGCTTTGATATGATGAATAGATAAGGTTAGACCAACTTAGGAAGTGAACTGATAATAGATGGCTTAAAATGATGATTTCTTAACAGGAAATGAATTTGAAAAGTCTTGTCCCTTAGCATAGAATTTGTCGTAAGCGCATTCTATGTTATTCCATGCGAGAATCCTAAAGCAAATCTATTGAGTACCGACTGCAGATTTTTCTTTGTTCTTTTCCACAACTGACTTTATCTGTTTCTTGTTATCCATTAAATTATTTTGATGAGTACTGATAGGCTCATGGTGGAAGATTGACGAGGTCTAGGGATAGACATAAGACAATATTGGTTAAGGTATTAATTGTTTAGTTTAATTTAACAAAGAAAACGACCGTTAACATTTGGATGGAAAAATAGGATTCATGTAGCCAACCTTGTAAAGTTGACGATATAGGCTTTATATATTTTTTATTTTGTTGCTGTTCTTCTACTTCTTATTCACTTCTTTTTTAATGGTTTCTCCCAGGGTCATTCAAAATCTATAAAATAGACATGTATTTACCTTTACTTTATATTTTATATCTCTTCCTTTCCCCCCTAAACTTTTGTGCAATTTTCTTCTAATCAACACTGCAGCAATTTGTTTTTTTTTTTTTTGTTCTCATTTGTGTCCAATGTGATATGTGCAGCTGAAAGCAGTAGCCAACTACAGTCACCAGATGGAAATGATGACACCCCTGCAGGAATACTGAGGTGGATTATGGACAGTACGAAAGGGAAGTTAACTGAATTCTTTGAGAAGATCTCAAAGCTTGTGAATGAGATATTTCATTCTCCGGCAAAGGAGGAGTCAGAGCCCTTTGATGAATTTGTGAGATCTTCATTTATGCTTTCTGTTGTCATCTTTATTGTTGTAGTGATGACCCGCATTGAGAAAGCTTAGTAGCAAAAATTCGCCGACATGAAACTTTTTAGTTTTTGTGCAGTTAGGTTTTACATCTTTTTTTGATGACTATGATGGTAAATGTGGTGTTGCTATGCAAGAATAATTTGAATATTTTTGTATATATACCAAGAAACAGGACTATTGCTTTCTTTTATATTTAATTTCTACCTTGGTTGTACGTTTCTTGCTGTATTTTACTGCATAAGCGCATCAATATACTAGGAAAGTGTGAAAGGAAATGCTAGATGATAGATTTTCTGTAGGAAATTATACTCATCTCGTAGAGCTAGAGATGAAGCAAAAAAGGCTAAACAAAATAGTTCTAATCTCCAGGATAATACAACTAGAAATTTCAGATATAGATTTTGGATTGAATACAAGAAAAGATACTCGTGTATCAGTCTATCAAACCCCAGTGCTACATATCACAGGAACAGAGAAATAGAAGCGATATCGATTGCAAATCAAATAACCTAGGTTTTCACCCAACCTTAATGATTCCATCAATGGTGACCGTATCTCATACTTTCCATCTTCAATCTCAGCTCGCGAATAGGACTCCAAGCCAAGTTCAACGAAGGGCGGTTCTGTGACCGTCTCGTTACTTAGTTCCCTTGAAATTTATTTTACATTACGGTTTAAGATCATGGAATAATCTGGGAACACTTTCGCGCCATGAAATTTCAAATCCCACATGAAACACTAGCAGTTTTGTACCGGAAAGAACACTCCCTCATATATACTAAGTACATTTGCTAAAATTGCAAAATATGAATAGCAGGGGTTATACAATCTTGAAACATGAAGATGCCAATTCCCCTTCATCAGAAACAATAGAAAAAGTGTACAAGGGAAATCTAAAATGTGCAGAGAGAATCACCGATAATATGGGGGCAATGGAGATTGAAGAAACAAATGAAAATAAAACAGATCAGGATAATGGAGCTTCTTAAATTATACCAAGGGCTAGCAAGAATATGTGAATTAATAAGGATTTATATCACTGAAACCTAGTAATTCAACATGAAAAGGAGTTATGTGGATATGCCTCCATGATTCCTTTTAACAAATGATTGGAGGGTGTATCTCACATACAAGGGCGTCTAAAATCATCGACTCCTTCTACGTTTAACATCTAAAAAGTTTGCAGTGGCTACACACAGTACGACAATTCCCTTTCGGGCATTGTGGGTTCAAATCTCCCAATTGCAACGACAAGGGAAATTTCAACTTAAACTATATTATTCTTGATTTTATAAAATATTTGGAATAGCTGAAACCCGTCGAGGGGAACCAATTGAAAGTTTAAAGGTCCTGATATTGGAGTATTTAACTAATATTGTATAGGAACAAGGAGAATGGGATTCACCACCCACAAGTGGCCTAGTGGTTGAGGCTTGGACCCTTGGCTCAAAAGGCCGAGGTTGATCCATGTCTATGGCAATGTGTATCCCTAATTTCTAATTATCAGGTATTGCAACACCTGTGCTATTCACTTGGATCAGACTACGAAAGGAGTGGCCCAAGACCCGGGGTTTCCTAGGCCGGTATTAAGCTAAGGTTCCGTGGGCCAACTTGCTTCTCGATTTGGCATTTTTGGCTTCCGCTATGCTCTTGCAAACTGAATTCTATTGTAGCATCACCAGCTCGAAAAGTCTTGCAATCATATAGACCATGCATATGAAAGGAACTATTTCTTTCATCTGCTGGAAAAACTTTAAAAAGCCCTAGACGATCAACAAAGATGATCTACATTTCAAAAGTAATTTGACATGAATTTGATGCTCTCTTTTCACAGAGAACGGACCAAAATTAAAGGTAAGTACAAGGGGGCTTATAAGTACGACCTGCAGATTCACCACGTCTATTTGCTCAACAAAAATGAGTTTATATGATGACGAGGCTTGCGGTCTTGATTCACAGAAAGAATATTATTCAGATTGATGCTGAAACCTCTCAATACTCGGTGTTATCCAAGCAGAAAGACTGTCAAAACTAAGTGGAGCCTGAAATAGAAGTCAGAAAGTCCGCTTGGGCCTTCCATAGAACTATATGTAGATAACTAAGCTCTCTCATTCCAAATGTACTCAATCGATGGTATAGCATTCTACCATCCCAAAATCACAGTCGAAAGGGCATCGATACATAAAGAACATCACTAAAAAGTATAGGGCATGATCTAACACAAATGGCTAGAATTGAGTGTAGTTTTCCTTTTCCTGGACTTAACCATATTTCTTAACTATTGACATTCCAAATTACAAGAACAGACCACTTTTGCAAGAAGGAACCGGTCGCGAATGTATCAGCAAAACTGCTCATGTCGATTACTATTGCATCAGTCTATAACTTTTTCTTGCTATTTCAGTATTTCTTAAATGATCTTCCCTAAACAATGTATCCTCATTATAGTTCATACCGAACTTCAAAACTCAACCTACCGATGTTCCTGAACGTGCCTGTAGATAAACTTACTGCCCAAGTAGAACCTGATCTTACTTCAAAATTTGCGGCTTTTTCGAAAATTATTCTAATAAGTTAAGATGGCTTCATAAAACTCATCAAGCCACAATGGAACAAGTTAAGAAGGAAAGTAGGGGGGGTAAGAAATGTCATATTTTAAATGAGACAACAGCAATATGATGTGAACCCAATGAAGCTCGCTCTCTCATTCATCAAACTTCAAAATTCTTATTATCGGATATAAGATAAAATGACATAATAAACGACTACAGATACATAAACCATCAGAGAAACAAAACCCAACTCCCTAATACAAGCACAAGCACTCAATCCTCCTTTGAGAATTTCAAAACAAAGCTAACTTAATAAAGTTAATTTTCCATTGCTAAAACATACCCTCACCTCTATCTCACCCGGTGATCATCGTCCCCGCTCCCTCATCGGTCAAGATCTCGAGCAGCAGCGAATGCGGCAACCTCCCATCGATAATGCTAGCAGTCCTCACCCCCTGAGCAAGGGACCGAACACAGCAATTCACTTTGGGGATCATCCCTCCGGCAACTTTCCCCTCACTCACCATCTTTCTAACCCCAGAAATGTCATATCTCCTTCACCAAACTGCCCGATCGGTCCCCTTATCCTCAAATCCCCGCCACATCCTCAAAAGTGTATCAACTTTTCCGTCCCAATCCGCCGCGCAATCTCCCCGCTGCGTATCCCATTACATTGTAGCCCTGCCCGCCTCAAAATCCTCGCCACAGACGCGATGACCGGAATGTGGCAGTCACGACTGAGCGGGGCGTAGGATCGCGGGTTTGACACGTGGCGACGTCGCGACGAATCCGAGCGGAGGCGGCGTCGGGAGACTTGGCGGGAGCGGTGATTGGGCGGGCGTCCTTTGCCGGGAGAGGCAGACGGCGGTGGCTCCTGGCGAGGTTGTGAGGGGGAGACGACGGACTTTTGACCTTGTGCCGACGAGGACCCATCTCGATCGCACCTCATGGTGAGGGCGTCGGTGACGCGCGAGGCCGTTGAGGACTGGGAGCTGGTGGCCTTAGCGGAAGGAAAGCAGGCAGTTGATTCTCGGGGCCGCGCGGTGGACGAGGGACGGGGCGGAAGGCCGACGCAGGAGAGCTCGAGGACGAGGTCGTGGTGACGATAGGACTGGAGGGCGGGCGACTTCATGGCGGCGCCGCCGTACTTGACGACGATCGTTTTCCCGCGAACAGCTGGATGTAAGGGAGGGGACTCCGAGGGATGTCGACCGCGGTCTGGGCGGAGGAGGCGGCGTTAGGTTTGGGAGGCGGCTAGGAGTTTGAGACTTTGAGGGTGGGTTTTGGCGCGAAGGAACCAGGGTTAGGGTTAGGGTTTTTGGGGGAGAGGAGATGAGGGGAGTTGGGAGAGACGAAGGGCTTCGAGAGGAGCATTTTGGGTTTTCGACGGCGCGGTGTTCGTTGAAATGCTCGAGTGAAAGCGGCGGAGCTTGAGGTGGGGGGCAGAGAGTATTAATTATATCGGGAGAGAGGCTGCCGAGTGCGGAGATACAGGATTACGTGGCGTTGGTTTTGGGTGGAGACATGCTTAGACCTTGGCGTTGACTCCGCACGTGTGATTTTTTGGCTGCTGCGGTCATTGGCTTCGGGTAGATCCTCAGCATTCTTGATGGTCGAGAACCTCTATTGACACGCATCTTTTAACTATGGGACTCACAGCGTGTAAGTCTATGTTATTAGATTATTCGGGTAGATCCTGTATAAGGGGCTGTTTGGTTGGTTTCCTAAAATCAAAGAAAAAGAAGCCTCCGGAAACCATTAAAAGTTGATTTTTATTCATTTTCATCCTTAAAAATCACTCATATCATTCACTAATACGGTGACAACTCATATCATCTCATCTTTTTTTTTTTTTACTTTTAGGGGATGTTTGGTTCGTTTCCTAAAAACCAATAAAAAGAAAAAAAACATGGAAATCAATAAAATTTGGTTTCCATCATTTTCCACCCTTAAAAATCTCTCACATCAACCAATAATATGGTGACAACTCATCTCATCCCATCTCATTTCATCTCATCCAACTCACCTCACCTCACCTCATCTCATCTTATCTACTACCATCTTTAAAAATTACTCACGTCATCCAATAATATGGTGACAACTCATCCCATCTCATTAAAAATTTCCTTACATCCATTTCTTCCAAAAAAAAAATAAGGAAATTGATTTTCCTAAGTATGTGTCACATCATCCAATAATATAATGACAACTCATCTTATTTCATCTATTTTCTTAGTTTTAAGAATGAACCAAACATAAGAAAAGAACCTAAACAAGGAAAGTCTTTTCCTTATAAGTATTTTCCTTTTTTTTAGCCAACCAAACACAAGAAAAGAACCTCAAAATAAGTTTTTTTTTTAAAAAATCACTCACATCATCCAATAATATGGTGACAGCTCATCTCAACTCATCTCCTTTTTACTTCTAAGAAGTGAACCAAACACAAGAAAACATCCAATTATGAAAAATATGTTTTCTTTTCTTTACTTTCCATGTTTTTTTAGCGAACCAGACACAAGAAATAGGTCACATCATCCATCTCATCTCATCTCATCTTTAGAAATGAGTCACGTCATCCAATAATATGGTGACAACTCATCTCATCTCATTAAAATTTGATTTCCATC
Source organism: Asparagus officinalis (assembly GCF_001876935.1). NCBI lineage: Eukaryota > Viridiplantae > Streptophyta > Magnoliopsida > Asparagales > Asparagaceae > Asparagus > Asparagus officinalis. The sequence goes on from NC_033803.1 coordinate 22,138,708, forward strand.
CATTTCCTAAAAAAATCATGAAATGAGTTTTCCTAAATATGAGTCACATCATCCAATAATATAATGATAACTTATCTCATATCATCCCTTTTCTTAGTTTTAAGAATGAACCAAACACAAAAAAAGAACCTATTATAGAAAATAAATTTCTTATAATTGATTTCCTTATTTTTTTTAGGCAACCAAACAACCTCAAAACAAGTCATGAAATTTATTTTTAAAAATCACCCACATCATCCAATAATATGGTGACAACTCATCTCATCTCCTTTCTTACTTTTAAGAAGTGAAACAAACACACAAAAAAGAATCTATTATAGGAAATAAGTTTCATTTTTTTTCCTTATTTTTTAGCCAACTACACCGCCCCTATCAAAAATTAAAATAATAAACAAAATAGAGCTGTGAGATTAATGAAAATAATAGATGATATAAAAATATTTACCTCTCATGGTCAGATGAAGGATGAGATTCCAATTGAATATAGGAATTAGTAGGGTTTGTAGCCATACTCTATAGTTTGCCGTGACCAAGAAACCCAAAAGATGCACGTGACTAAGAATGTTTTGTGTGAAAAAGAGGTACGCCGCTCAAAGCTCCAAGAAAAAATTAATCTGTTAAAAAAGAAATTAAGGAAAAAAGGGGAGAAATAAAGTTAATGCCGCGGTGCCGCAAATGAGATCTTGTTCGCGTGAGAAGTCAAAAGCTCTTAACAAACCTAAGGACATTTTTTTTTTACTTTTCAGAAAAAAAATTTCCTTGAAGAGAGTTTGATTTTAGGGGTCATAAGTAGTGTATAAACACTTTCATGCTTTTCAAAGATTCAACCAAACAAAAAATGATGGTGAAGTTAACCGGAAACTAGGGGTGGCAAACGGGTCGGGTCGGGTCGGGTCGGGTCATAGTTAACCCGACCCGTATAAGTGTGATCCGACCCGACCCATTTAATAAATGGGTCAACATGACCCGACCCGTTTATTAAACGGGTTACCCGACCCGACCCATATAATCCGAATGACCCGTTTAAGAACTTATGGTGTTTTTTCACCTCCAAAATACAAGTTGTAACATAACATCAACGCCTCTTTCACCTCCAAAATACAAGTTGTAACATAACATCAACGCCTCTGAGTTTGGTTGTTTTGTTGAGCCCATCAGCGTTGCTATCTATTCTGTTTAGGACTAATTCCATTGATATCTGATGGCATGGCTAATTCCATTGATATCTGATGGCATGGCCAATATCTTACCATCTTAAATATATATCATGAATATAATAAAATGTTATGATTTAAAATCGATCATGCATGTAAGAAAAATTGATAAACACATAAACTTAACCACGCAATAGTTGACAGGAAAAGGATGAAAAAGCAACGCTTTGTACACTTAATCATTTTTCAACACAAAAAAATGCTTCATCATTTACATTATGTATCACCAGCATGCATATGTAAACTTAATCAATGCTCTTCTCCCTACTAAAATGCAATTTCCTCCACAGCCTTCAATTTGGCACACCATACAAGAACCCATCACAATATTCACTATAATTCAAAACTCTCTACAAGCTAAAAAAGAAAGAACACAGACTATATGATGAATCTAAACTTTTCTCATTATTGCAGAGAAACCTTGTTTCATAAAGGAAAACTTTTCTCATTATTGCAGAGAAACCTTGTTTCATAAAGGAGCTGCACAAGTAGTTCTAACTGATTACACCGGCTCTTCCCCGCGACTGATTACACCGGCTACAATGCACGACCCTCCTCGCTCTTCCCTGCGACATCTGCAGGGATGTAATACATCAAAATGAAGCAGACAAAGAAAATAAATGCATTACTATTACAAATCAAGTGTTAGTTTATCTGCAATTTTTTTGAGCTGACATGCAAATTGGATGAAACAAGTGCTGTACTTTTCTTCATACACAATAAAAATCCAATTACTATTCCTAAGTAGCTATTTCTTAACCAAAACTGAAAATATTTTCATTTCGATCCTAACATTTGCTGCAGCAGCTCTATTTAACTCTTATGTACATGATATACATAAACTAGTGTTCGCTAAAAGAGCATATTACTCAAACCAATCAAAATTTAGACAAAAATTAACTTTTTGAAAAAGAATAGACAACAACATGATAGATTAAGAATACATTGTTTTTCTACCTCCATCTCTTCAAACTTCGGACTCCCCTTCCCCTCTTGAAAACAGAGAGCTAAGAAAAAGAGTGAGACGATCCTAACTGTTTAAAGGTTTGATCGTTCAATTTGTGGACCTCTCGTTCATGGAACGAATCGAGAGGGGATTTTGGCTTTGGTCCTAACTGTTTAAAGGTTTGACCAAGATGGGAATTTGAGACGATCCTAACTGTTTAAAGGTTTGATCGTTCAATTTGTGGACCTCTCGTTCATGGAACGAATCGAGAGGGGATTTTGGCTTTGGTCCTAACTGTTTAAAGGTTTGACCAAGATGGGAATTTGAGACGATCCTAACTGTTTAAAGGTTTGATCGTTCAATTTGTGGACCTCTCGTTCATGGAACGAATCGAGAGGGGATTTTGGCTTTGGTCCTAACTGTTTAAAGGTTTGACCAAGATGGGAATTTGAGACGATCCTAACTGTTTAAAGGTTTGATCGTTCAATTTGTGGACCTCTCGTTCATGGAACGAATCGAGAGGGGATTTTGGCTTTGGTCCTAACTGTTTAAAGGTTTGACCAAGATGGGAATTTGAGACGATCCTAACTGTTTAAAGGTTTGATCGTTCAATTTGTGGACCTCTCGTTCATGGAACGAATCGAGAGGGGATTTTGGCTTTGGTCCTAACTGTTTAAAGGTTTGACCAAGATGGGAATTTGAGACGATCCTAACTGTTTAAAGGTTTGATCGTTCAATTTGTGGACCTCTCGTTCATGGAACGAATCGAGAGGGGATTTTGGCTTTGGTCCTAACTGTTTAAAGGTTTGACCAAGATGGGAATTTGAGACGATCCTAACTGTTTAAAGGTTTGATCGTTCAATTTGTGGACCTCTCGTTCATGGAACGAATCGAGAGGGGATTTTGGCTTTGGTCCTAACTGTTTAAAGGTTTGACCAAGATGGGAATTTGAGACGATCCTAACTGTTTAAAGGTTTGATCGTTCAATTTGTGGACCTCTCGTTCATGGAACGAATCGAGAGGGGATTTTGGCTTTGGTCCTAACTGTTTAAAGGTTTGACCAAGATGGGAATTTGAGACGATCCTAACTGTTTAAAGGTTTGATCGTTCAATTTGTGGACCTCTCGTTCATGGAACGAATCGAGAGGGGATTTTGGCTTTGGTCCTAACTGTTTAAAGGTTTGACCAAGATGGGAATTTGAGACGATCCTAACTGTTTAAAGGTTTGATCGTTCAATTTGTGGACCTCTCGTTCATGGAACGAATCGAGAGGGGATTTTGGCTTTGGTCCTAACTGTTTAAAGGTTTGACCAAGATGGGAATTTGAGACGATCCTAACTGTTTAAAGGTTTGATCGTTCAATTTGTGGACCTCTCGTTCATGGAACGAATCGAGAGGGGATTTTGGCTTTGGTCCTAACTGTTTAAAGGTTTGACCAAGATGGGAATTTGAGACGATCCTAACTGTTTAAAGGTTTGATCGTTCAATTTGTGGACCTCTCGTTCATGGAACGAATCGAGAGGGGATTTTGGCTTTGGTCCTAACTGTTTAAAGGTTTGACCAAGATGGGAATTTGAGACGATCCTAACTGTTTAAAGGTTTGATCGTTCAATTTGTGGACCTCTCGTTCATGGAACGAATCGAGAGGGGATTTTGGCTTTGGTCCTAACTGTTTAAAGGTTTGACCAAGATGGGAATTTGAGACGATCCTAACTGTTTAAAGGTTTGATCGTTCAATTTGTGGACCTCTCGTTCATGGAACGAATCGAGAGGGGATTTTGGCTTTGGTCCTAACTGTTTAAAGGTTTGACCAAGATGGGAATTTGAGACGATCCTAACTGTTTAAAGGTTTGATCGTTCAATTTGTGGACCTCTCGTTCATGGAACGAATCGAGAGGGGATTTTGGCTTTGGTCCTAACTGTTTAAAGGTTTGACCAAGATGGGAATTTGAGACGATCCTAACTGTTTAAAGGTTTGATCGTTCAATTTGTGGACCTCTCGTTCATGGAACGAATCGAGAGGGGATTTTGGCTTTGGTCCTAACTGTTTAAAGGTTTGACCAAGATGGGAATTTGAGACGATCCTAACTGTTTAAAGGTTTGATCGTTCAATTTGTGGACCTCTCGTTCATGGAACGAATCGAGAGGGGATTTTGGCTTTGGTCCTAACTGTTTAAAGGTTTGACCAAGATGGGAATTTGAGACGATCCTAACTGTTTAAAGGTTTGATCGTTCAATTTGTGGACCTCTCGTTCATGGAACGAATCGAGAGGGGATTTTGGCTTTGGTCCTAACTGTTTAAAGGTTTGACCAAGATGGGAATTTGAGACGATCCTAACTGTTTAAAGGTTTGATCGTTCAATTTGTGGACCTCTCGTTCATGGAACGAATCGAGAGGGGATTTTGGCTTTGGTCCTAACTGTTTAAAGGTTTGACCAAGATGGGAATTTGAGACGATCCTAACTGTTTAAAGGTTTGATCGTTCAATTTGTGGACCTCTCGTTCATGGAACGAATCGAGAGGGGATTTTGGCTTTGGTCCTAACTGTTTAAAGGTTTGACCAAAATGGGAATTTTGTGAGGGAAGATTGATCTAAAGAGGTGATCGAATCTCATCTCAGCAAAAGAGTATTCAGAAGTTATAGTAAGAGTTTAGTGTTTATCACTTTGTTCATAATGATCGGGGTTATCCCTAAGAATATTACATTTAACATTCTTCCGGGAACTTCCCGTTACATGAATTATCCACCCCCAGCTTTCTTTGCAAAACTGGGTGTAACGAGGAGTACGTTATCCTCAGTCGCATGTTCGGGTTATCCTTAAGAATATAAGATTCTCCAGGAACTTCCCGTTATATGATTTATCCACCCCCAGCTTCCTTTGCGAAACCGGGTTTAACATTGTACTCAGTTGGATAATCGAGAAGCAGTTTATACTCATATACTCTTTGGAGTGTGAGGAAACAGTTTATACTCGTGCACTCACTGGAGTTGTATGGTCGTCTTTACTCGACTTCTTTCGTCGTTATGACGCCGGAGTCAATTAGGGCTTGGATCTTGTTTTTGAGTCCAAAGCAAATCTCAGTGGGATGAAGAACCCTTCTGTGGTACGCACAGTAGTTTGGATCCGTAATCCTCTTAGCTCCATCCTGATCTTTAATAGGTGGTAGCTCGATTTTGTCATTAGCGAGGAGGTATTCCAAGATGGCTGGAGCTTCATCATCTTCGAAAGAATATTCCTTTTGAAACCTCGGATCGAGAGTCGCATTCTCAACGATTGCAGATGTCATTGGTTGGCCTCTCTCAGCTTTCTTTCTTTTAAGAAAGTGCTCAGCTTGTTCACCCCGAGATTTTAACTCCTTCCAAGTTGTGGATGGCACGACCCCCAGAGCTTCCAGGACATCGATGGAGAGGTTATTGTGACATGTTTGCAGGATGAACTCCTCTGTAATAGGATCTCTGCAATTCATCGCCATGTTACGGAAACGCTTGACAAAATTGTCGACTGACTCTCCGTCTTTTTGCTTCTCATCCAAAAGGATTCCGATTGACACTTCGGTGTCATCATCGAAGAAGTTGCTGAGGAACAAACTTTCCATGTCATCCCAGCAATTGATGCTCCCTGGCTTGAGCCGTCGGTACCAATCGAAGGCGGGCCCACGAAGGGTGCCAACGAATGACCGGATCATTAAGGCCTCGTTTCCAGAGATTATGCCCAAATGAGACTTGAAATAAATCAAGTGTTGAATCGGCGAACTCTTCCCTTCAAACGGTGTGAAGTTAATCAGATTGAATTTGGTCGGGTATGGTATTGAATCCCATTCCCTCGGATAAGGACATGGAATACCCGTCTTCTTAACTTCTTGAGCCGTCATCAAAGCATTGATTTTGTCTTCAAGTTTTTGCATTTTCCCGTCATCGTCTTCATTTCTTTCTGAATGATGTCGAGTAAAGATAATTGGACCACCCCCAGTGAGAGGTGCTATTGAACCACCCCCAATATCGTTATTGGGAGGATCCGTTAAACCACCCCCAGCGTTATTGTCATTGGGAGGTGTATCAGCCATAATGACTTCATCCACCTCTGGATCACTGTCCTCTACAACATTCCGAGTGTGGTGGCTGGATTCAAATTGCTGATTGGACTCAGGAGGTTGAGGCTGTTGAGTTAACAGTTCTCTCATTTGTTGGATAGCCAACTTCATTTCTGTCTTCACTTCAGCTCTAATTTCTTCACGTTGTTTGGCTAGAGCTTCCTGAAGTATTTGAGTGAACTGATCAGCAGTGATTGTGAATACTTCTCTGGTTTGTCCCGTGCTAGACATTGTATCATCAGAAGCGATTGCGGAACAAGTGTCCGAGAATTCATCCTCCGAGGACATTCCTTCTTGCATTCTTTTGTAATCTCTGCGTCTGATGGCTCCTAATTGGAGTCGAGACATCCTTTGAGCAATTCTTGGATTGACTTTTCCTTTCGGGGAAAAGTCGGGATTTGAGTCACTTGAATGCTGTTTAGACTTTCTTCTATCAGCTACGTTGATGGTGACTTCAGGGAATTCATCATTTTGGACAGCTGCTCTTCTTTTGCGGAAATGTCTCGGCTTAGGTTTCGATAATACAGAGACTTTTCGTGGGATGACTTCTCGTTTGAAACAGTCACATTCTGATAATGCTGTTTTAACGAGTCGCGCACAGGACACAGGAACAATGAGAGCGAATAATTCTTTTTCGAAATTTATTCACATCCCCAACTTGATAATACGATTCATCGGTATGATTGCCAAAAAATCGTATCGTCTGTTGGCATGACCTCACAGGTATGACGATATCATTTGGTGAATGCGTCTTCTTCTGGGGGTGTAAAACCTTGTTGGCATTCTCAGGACAATTTATTTCTGTCTTTGAGCGATCCAAGGTTATGTCGGGAGTCACACGTTTAGAACCACCCCCTTGCGGGTATGGAGTCTTAACGGGCTCCGAATGCTGATTTTGTATAAGTCCAGATTTTGGAATCCAAACTTGGCGGAGTTTCGGTGGTTTTTTTGGCCACCGTTTCCTTCTTCCTTTCTCGTCTTTGTTGTAAGAGAGCACGTGCATGAACAGCGTT
>NC_033803.1:22146972-22150097 GCF_001876935.1 Asparagus officinalis
AGCTTATCAACCGCTGCCCAACGCAGCTTATCAACCGCTGCCCAATGCAGCTTATCAACCGCTGCCCAACGCAGCTTATCAACCGCTGCCCAATGCAGCTTATCAACCGCTGCCCAACGCAGCTTATCAACCGCTGCCCAATGCAGCTTATCAACCGCTGCCCAACGCAGCTTATCAACCGCTGCCCAACGCAGCTTATCAACCGCTGCCCAACGCAGCTTATCAACCGCTGCCCAACGCAGCTTATCAACCGCTGCCCAACGCAGCTTATCAACCGCTGCCCAACGCAGCTTATCAACCGCTGCCCAACGCAGCTTATCAACCGCTGCCCAACGCAGCTTATCAACCGCTGCCCAACGCAGCTTATCAACCGCTGCCCAACGCAGCTTATCAACCGCTGCCCAACGCAGCTTATCAACCGCTGCCCAACGCAGCTTATCAACCGCTGCCGACGCAACTCATCCATCACTGCCCAACGCAGCCCGTCAGTCGCTGCCAAACGCAGCTCAATCACCGCCAGAACGCAGGTCAAGGTTCTGACTCATTCAAACGTGATCGTAACAACTTCGAAGCTGTTCTTCACCCACGATTTGAGGAGTGGCTTTAGTGGGTTGTTACACCCGACTAATGGGGTAACTAAACCCCCATTTAGGCGTGGATTATGGGGGCAGTTACACCCCTAATCCCCCTATAAATAGCAACAAACTCAACAGAGTGAGGATCTTTTTTTTTTGGATTGGGGAGATCGGATTTTTGATAATCAGATCAAGAGAGATTTCTTTTCATTAATCGGAGGGGGATCTTTCGATCAAATCTTCCAGAATCAGAAAAAGGAGGATTGACTCCTTACACAGTCTGGGAAATCAACAAAGGGAGGATCTCTAAACCATCGATATTTGGCTTATTAACCGAATTATTTTCGGTTCCAACAACTCTGTCATTAGAGTTTGTTACTTGTTCTGAATCACAAAACTCGACAAGAGTTATCAACCGGCCAAGATAGTTGTTCCAGTGAGTATAGATATTCGGATCGTCAACGAGAAGCAAACTCGACGCAAGCATTCGAGGGAGGCATCTCATCGCTACCGTGAAGAACCCAGAATTAAACAAAGGGGAGAATCCAGATCATTCTCTTCTCTTTTGTAACCAGGAATCCAAATTGTAATCGAGAGTTGAGAGAGTTGTAATCATTCTTTTTCTAAGCAGTTAGAGAGAATAAAATCAAACACAATTCTTTCCTTATATTCTTTTTATTACAAAATTTCCCACAAACAAGCATGTTGGCCCATTGTGATTTTAGCTTGAATTACATTGTACTTAAAATCTTGACATATCATTCTTGTACCGTTGCACAGTCCATTAGTTGGATCCAAGTTCCTTAGTAAAATAATTGGACAATATTTTTTCAACATTAGCTTGTGTGGCGGTAGTCCATTAGGGAGCAAAGTGTTCAAAAATTCTTCTTGGTAATGATGATTAGTGTCATCAACTGCTTCATCAAAGCTATAGAATTCTTTTTCTTCTCCTGGAAACCTTTTTATTAGTCTATCATTTAACATGTCAACATATTCATTTTTTGTTGCAAGTATAGCTCTATCTTTCATATAGTCAATAGACTTGAAATTTTCGTCTAAAGATGGAAAAATTGAATTTAAGAGAGAATCTTCCGGTAGCTCATCACCTTGATTCTGGATCAACATTGCATTAGGCAGTTTTATGAGATCCTGTGTCACTGTTGGTTCATCTCCATTCCCAATCCTAAGAAGGAATTCACTGAATGCTGTGTCTGATTTTGCTCTCATATTTTTTGAAAGTTGTAGTTTGATCATTTTTCTCCATAAATGTGAGCTCACTAAACTTTCTTTGATAGTTTGTGATCTTGTTGAGCGAGGCACCACTGGTAAAACTTGTCTGAAATCACCACCAAATACAATTACTTTTCCGCCAAATGGTTCATCTTGATCCATTAAATCTCTTAGTGTTCTATCCAACGTTTCAATTGCAACGTGTTTAGCCATAGCAGCCTCGTCCCAAATTATTAGACGTGCTATTCTAAGGAGTTTTGATGTCCCATCTTGCTTTGATATACCACACATAGATGAATCTGTTGTTGGGATTTTGATTTTAAATCTGGAGTGTGCTGTTCTTCCACCAGGCATTATTACAGCTGCGACACCTGATGTCGTTGTAGCAAGAGCTATCATACCTTGCGATCTTACTGTTGCAAGTAGAGCACGATATAAATAAGTCTTCCCAGTTCCTCCTGGACCGTCAATAAAGAAAACTCCACTTTTATTTGCTTCAACTCTTGTTAGTATTGTAGTGTATGCAGTATGTTGTTCATAGTTGAGTTTTGTTGCAGCATTTAGATCATCAGTTGAGATTTGTACATCTAGCTCTTCTTTAATTTCTCTTGGGTATGAACCTTCCTCTGTAATGTTATTTGCTTGTAAAGGTGGCAAATCAAATTTTTTAATATCCTTTCCCATACTCTCTAAGTAGAAGTTAATATTGAGAAGAGTATCATTTATCACCAAAGCTCTAGTAGCATTTGGTTTCCTTAAGAAGTCTTCAGATAATGATTCAAGATATTTATCCCACAAATGATTAACATCTGTAGGCTCACAATGAACCAATATAGTTGCAAACAAACGTCGAAGTGCTGTTGGCATTTGGAAGACAATGGCTTCATCTAAGCACTCTCTTATGCTATCCAAACAAACGTCGAAGTGCTGTTGGCATTTGGAAGACAATGGCTTCATCTAAGCACTCTCTTATGCTATTATCAGATTCCAAAAGACCTAATTTCTGAGCTGATTCCTTGAAAGATTTGCAATGAGTACCATTTACCGTCAGTAGATCTTCAAATGATTTCGGACACCTAACATGAGTAAGCAATAGTCGCAAGTAATATCTCTCTCCTTTAATTGGATTAGCACCATTTATTCGACCTATCACTTGTCTCTGTTTTCTTGGACTCCAAGATTTTGATGATGAATCCCAAACATAACATTCAGGAAATTCCACATATAATAACTCCTTTTCATGGTCTTTTACATGTTTCTTCTTGTTACCTTCTTTAATTTTTTTACACATAGTAAAAAATTCTGTAAGCATCGTCTTGG
>NC_033803.1:22151097-22159930 GCF_001876935.1 Asparagus officinalis
TTAAGAATCTGGAAAAGTGTATAATACCAAAGTTGTAGGTCTCTTCAAGATCTTTCCAACAAATCTTAGATCACCTTATTCTGAGCTAGTATGAGAAAGTTATAGCCAAAATACCAAAGAGAATGTTCCTAGTCAGACTGAATTTCCAGTTTCGGGTTTCGGGTTTCGGGTTTGCTGCTATATATATACATGTTATATCACGAAAATCATCTCTTTTCTTCTGTTTTACAAATCCTAGCAGCCCCCCTCTTCTCTCTCAAACCCTAGATCCATTCTTGGAGGATTTTGGAGGAGTCGACGCGAGATCCATCGGTGTTCAGCGAAGGAGGATCATTCTCACTTGTTTTTGGGAGTTCATCTACACCCCTCAGGCGAGTAACTTCTCGCCCAACTCCACCCCTTTTGTTTTCATACAAAGTTTGAGTTTTTATTGAATTTATTGGGCCAAAAATCGTATTTTCTTGTAGAGATAGTAGATCTATATGGTACATGTTATGAGAATCATGTTTTCAACTTTAAAAGCTCACCAAAGGACTTTTATCAATAAGATCTAGATCTGAAATTGCCTAAACAAGAGTTAAATCATTTTTTCTACAGATTATTAAAACGTTTTTGGTTTGTTTCTCATGGATTTAGAATATTAAAAATGCAGATTTCAAGCTTGGGGTTATTGTTTATCTTTAGTATGATTTTTGAATCGTTAAAACTCTTGTTATCGTAGAATATCAAATCTTATTTCAGGTTTCGAGCTGACAGAAACCCAGAATTTGGTTTCTGTCCACTTGGCGGTCGACCGGAGTGGTCGACCGCCGGGCTCGCTTTAGGGCTGCGGTCGACCGCGACGAGGCATGATAGAAGACCTGAGGGTACCAATTATGGATATATACACTGTTTTGACTGTGAATTGATATAGGTAGATTTCACTATGTATCCCAGTGATATGTTCACCATTTCACAGTCCTCGTGTTGGACTAAAATCCACAGTCCTCGTGTTGGACAAGCATTACCTTTTAGTCCTCGTGTTGGACACCCTTCCCACTTAGTCCTCGTGTTGGACATGCATTGCTATTTAATCCTCGTGTTGGATATACATTACCATCCGGTCCATGCGTTGGACAACGGTCACATCCGGTCCATGCGTTGGACAACGGTTATTTTCAGTTCATGAGTTGGACGTTTACTTCATGCAGTCTATGGGTTGGACGTTTAATTTATATAGTCTATGTTTTGGACACTTAATCGTTTTCTGACATGTCACTCATGTGAGTTTGACATGACACTTATGTAGATTTTGACATGATATTCATGTAAGTAATAACATGATACTCATGTGGGCTATGTCACAACACTGTTTTCATGCTCTGGTGTTCGTCGTATTTCTTTTATTATTATTACTGCACTAGAACCTTGGGTTTGGTATTTAGGAGTTTACAATTTGAGATGTAAGGTATATACATGAGGGTTTCCTTGTTTGGATTATTTCGCTCGACGTACCTATGCTCGTGTTGTAAATTTCTAAATACTAAAACCCTCTTTAGTAAGATCAATGATTTTTGATCTCTTATATATTAACTGTATTTTTCTTATACAACGAGCCCTGTTCCCTTGGGGTTGGTTGTGATGTTACTCGCTAGCGCTTTGACGCTCGTTGTCCCTCCCCCTTTCAGGTAACGAGCCAGGAGCCCGGAGAGTCGTAAACTGATGGCGATGCATTTTAGCTTCAGCCGTCTCTTTAGTTATATTTTCTTTTGGAGTTCCACAGTAGATTTTTATTTAGACATTTGAGAGTCTTGTTCTAGAAGTTGTAAAGGCTGCGTGCCTTATTTCCTTTTCGTCAGATATTTGTATTTGAGACTTGTTGAGTATTCCAGTTTATCTACTCAGATCTTGGCTATGTATTTCTGTATGTGGGATGATGAGATATTTATGTGATTGTTATCATTCCATTAGTATATCTTGTATTATCTTTTACCTGTTTTCTACCTACACCAGTTGTTGACTCTACTAGATAGATGTTAATTGTGATGGTGAAACATGTTATTGCACGGTGTGGTGCATGGCAGGTTTGACATTCTTGGTTTCACCTTGGACTGCAGCCTTGTGTGAACCCAGGGGCGTCACACCGTACCTCACACACATGGGGAATTTTATCCTGAATCCTAAGTAGGGATAGGTCAACGCCTAACATGCGTTGTCGGTTAGTTTTTGACCATAAAAAAAGACAAAAGACCACATATTCAACATTATGGCAGGTTGTTATTAATAACACCATAATCCGTGCCTCACACGCATGGAGAATTTTATCCCGAAGCCTAAGCAGGGATAAGCCAACGCCTAACACACGTTGCCAGTTTAGTTTTTTACTGATTGAAGAAGATACCAGAATCCGAGTCTGGGGACTTTTATCCAGAATCCTAAGTAAGGATAAGTAAGCGCCTAACACGCGTTGCCGGGTAGCCTATTCCCGTAACAATGGTGAAGTCTACGTATTCGAAGTCGTAGCATCAAGTCTAAGGGAGTTCATTCCTTTAGCACAACGTCACATGCGGAACGGATTTAAACAATCCGCTTGCTAGCCCGACTCAAACGGTAGTCGGTAAAGGCACATCAAATCCGTTTATGGCTGAGGATTTGCTAAAAATCCTAAGTCTACGTCTAACACATGTTGCCGGTTAGTCTATTCCCGTGAGAAAGACAAGTCTACGTATTCAATGTTGTAGCACTAAAAGAGTTAACTCTTTTAGCACAACGTTATGTGCAGAACGGATCTAAACAATCTGCATGCTAGCCCGACTCAAATGGTAGTCGGTAAAGGCTAATCAAACCCGTTGATGGCTAAGGATTTGCCAAAAATCCTAAATCTACATCTAACACACATTGCCGGGTAGTCTATTCCCGTGAGAAAGACAAAGTCTACGTATTCAATGTCGTAGCACTAAAAGAGTTAACTCTTTTAGCACAACGTTATGTGCAGAACGGATCTAAACAATCTGCATGTTAGCCCGACTCAAACGGTAGTCGGTAAAGGCTAATCAAACCCGTTGATGGCTGAGAATTTGCCAAAAATTCTATAAATGCGAGTCATTAACGCACCAGCTCCATTAGTTGGTCTCGAGACTTGAGCATCCAACAACTTCGGGATAAGATCTATACATGCAGATGAATCTGCTTTAACAGTTGGTCCTGCATCTCCGACATTTGGGATCACCGTGCTCCAATACCTTAAGAGCTTAAACTGTGTATGCTCCAGCAAACGTACGAGTATAAACTGTGTCAACGTCAAGCGATCCGAAATCCTAGGTCAACGCCGGTCAACGCGTAACCCTAGGTCAACGCCAGTCAATGCGTTGCAGCCAAAAGTTAACGCCGGGTGATCCGAAACCCTAGGTAAACGCCGGTCAGCGCGTAATCCTAAGTCAACGCCAGTCAACGCGTTGCGACCAAAAGTCAACGAACAACGATCTGAAACCCTAAGTCAGCACGATGTGACGGAGATAGTCAGTTCTAAGTCAACTCAATGACACGAGCCAAACTCAACTCATCAGTTTTAGACTCGAAACTCCGACGACGGCCAGATGATAAACGCAGCGCCGGAAGGACTTCAGCTATTCGTCAAAGCATCGAATAGACTGAAAATTGAAGGAGCCAAAAGTCGAAGCTAACTACAGGTCCTTTACACTAATCGAAGGGTGGACCAATCACATCCAAAGTATTCCAGCCTCTTCTATAAAAGAAACGAGTCTGGAACGTTTTGGAGGGGGTATATAAAAGAAACGAGTCTGGAACGTTTTGGAGGGGGTATCTGTAGGCATCGAAAATTGCCTATAGGTCTCCGTGAGCAGCTCAATGCTAAGAGGAGGTGAGGAACATCACTATCCAAGTCACAGAAGCTCGATTAACGTCGATGAACGTTTGAAGTGAATCGATGAACTACGTGAAGTAACGGAGTTTCAGAATAACGATGATACGAATTGATCGGGAGCCCCGTGTCGCTTACAAAAGGCGAAATACCCTTCATGTCTCATTTATTCCACAGATGATCTAATCATTGGATCTTATAGAACTCCTCGTCGGCTTTTCAACACACTTTGAATCGCTCAAATTCGAGTTCGGATGAAGAAGTTACGGTAAAAACGGACGAATATACAAAACGGAACGTCTCAGCCTGAGTTGAGACACCCGAGGTGTCTCGGCACAAACGAGACACCCCAAGGTGTCTCGGCCCAAGTTGAGACACCCAAGGGTTTCTCCAGCCCTAAAAAAGTCAGATTTCGGTTTTAACCGCCCGGATCTCCTTGAAGCCCATAAATACAGCCCCTGGAGCCTTATTTTTTCAGATCTGGAATTCTCGTGCCTCGGCGAAGCCCTGTTAAATTGAAGACTTAAAGTGCACAGAATTCAGAGAGGAGGAGGAGTTAGATCTGCAGCCCGGTTCGTTCCTTAGGATTATCCCGTTGCGGTAATCTTAAGAAGAGTTATTATCTCGCTTCGCCGAGATAAGAGCTACGGTTTCTCGATCTCTTCGCGGATAGACGAAACTCTGTCCAAATATTGATCGTTCGGTGGTCCACGGACTAACGCGTCCCCGTCACAGGCTAAGATCCCACGCAAGCAGCGAGCGATAAACACTCGTTGCGTTTGTTTGAAGAGAATTATAATTTTTTCTGTTTTCATTGTGTAAAAGTCTTATAAAAAGACTGATTTTTGTATTCATTGTAAACGTCTGAAGTTTGTAATGAATCCCGCAATGAAACAATCAATTTTCACCGCAAACAAACGCAACAAAAGAAAATAAATAACTAATAAACATAATAAAATATCTATAATGTGTAAAATCTGTAACTAAGTTGTATAAACTTATAACACTCATTTCACATCCTAAAAAATATCTATAATGTGTAAAATCTGTAACTAAGTTGTATAAACTTATAACACTCATTTCACATCCTAAATAAACTATGAAACTACTGATGAAACGTAAAAGAAATAACTATGTTAACTAATAAACAATATAACCCAAATAACACAAATAAACTAAAAAATTAATAAAATTAAAGACAACATAAAATCACATACAAGAAAAACATTAACTTGATAAATAACCAAACAATAATGATAACAAAACGTGTACATGAAAGGTAAAATGTGACCAAAATTATGTGATAACACACACAACAAACATGTATAAGTAATATGTACACTACGTAAGATTAATAAAGCAAATGTAAGAAAAAAACAACTACACCATAACATGACTACTAACAAAAATTATAGCAAAATCAATGAATAGAGAATAATATATAAAAAATCGTAAATAAGTAACAAACAAATTGATAGTATAAAACTTAAAATAAATTAACACATACAAAAATCGTAGAATACACTAAATCATAAATGCTTACTAACAATACTGATACTCACAAACATACTACTAGATTAAGAGTATAATATATAAAAACAAAAACTATGAAAGGTAAAATAGGTATATAAGCAAATGAAAACATAAGAAGAGCATAATTCCTTATAATAAAAACACTGATATATTTTAGATAAACATGGTTACACAGTTGATACTAGAAATAATGAATGACTATAAATTAATAAAAATAACATCGTAAATATAATAATCTACGTGAATACACTATAATGAAAAAAAGAATAGTAATTATAAAAAAGTAAAACACAACACAAGTAACAAAATCAATGAATAGAGAATGAAAAACAACAATGACACAATAAAATATATAAATATCTAAAAATATCATAAAATAAATACTAAAAAATAACACGTGTATACAATGTATACTGTTACAATGAAAAAACAATACATATTGAAAACGAAGCAAATAAACAACAAATACACTATAAACAAACCATGAATAAATACTATACATACCCACAAACACTATTTAAAATAATCTTTTATATTAGTTATCAATAGATAATAATTAATGTAACAAAAAAACTATATAATTAGTAACTCAACTCTAAACTTAACAATATAAATTATTGCTTAAATATAAAAATATAAATACATGGCTCTTAGAATAACGAAACCAATGTGAATTTTAATTGTTCAAATTATGTTCATTAAGTGTTTCACATTGCTCTAGACTTCATATATATATATATATATATATATATATATATGAAGTCTAGAGCAATGTGAAACACTTAATGAACATAATTTGAACAATTAAAAATATATAAGTAATGATATATATTTTTAATACCAACATACAATATAATACTATGTGTGATACATAAAATAATGTAATAAATAATACAAAAATCAATACAATCAAAAGATATATAAGTCAAATCAAAGAAACATAGTCGTAAAAATAATAACATATAAAATAATGACCGGTATGAGGAAAGAGGAGTTATATGAAGAGAGAGTGTAGTCGCGAAGCGACGTGACAAGAACAGTGGGAAGCCCCAGAGTCAAAGAGTGATAAGATAGGAACGAAAGAAAATCTATTAAGAAAATAGGATAATGGCTCAAGATTAGTCTCACGGATGAAATATGATATGTATCTAAATTGTCCGTTATATTCTCACTAGTCGGAACTCGGGACCGTGACCTGCATGGGCCACCACTAAAACCTGTCACGCCCTGTGATGCCCCTGGGTTCATACAAGGCTGCAGTCCGAGGTGAAACCAGAAATGTCAAACCTACCATGCACCACACCGTGCAATAACATGTTTCACCATCACAATTACTATCTCTCTAGTGGAATCAACAACAGGTGTAGTACAGAGCAAGTAAAAGATCTTACAACAAATGCTTGATGAAATGATAGGACTCAAATTAATACATCTCATCAATCAAATAAGCTGAAGTACATAGTCAAAGTCCGAAATAAACAATAAGATCTGGAGACCTCAACATGTCTCAAAGTACATAATGTCTGATACAGGAAATAAGGCACACAGCCTTTATAACTCTAGAACATAAACCTCTCAAGTCTAAAATGTCTCAAGTGGAGTACAAAAATAAATACATCTAAAAAGAGGATAATAGACACTAGTAAGGGTCGCCCTCAACCTGCGACTCTTCGGGCTCCTGGCTCGTTACCTGAAAAGAGGAGGGACAACGAGCGTCAAAGCGCATCTACAGTGGAGCTCAAAAGAAAAATATATCTAAATAGCCGGCTGAAGCTAAAGTACATCGTCATCAACCTGCGACTCTCCGGGCTCCTGGCTCGTTACCTGAAAGGGGGAGGGACAACGAGCGTCAAAGCGCTAGCGAGCAACATCACAACCAACCCCAAGGGATAGGGCTCGTTGTATATGAAAATACAGTTAATACATAATAATATAAATCATTTACACAAACATTAATGGGTTTTAGTACTTAGGGAAATACAACACGAGCATAGGTACGTCGAGCGAAATAATCCAAACAAGGAAACCCTCATGTATATACCTTGTATCTCAAATTGTAAATCCCTAAATATTAAACCCGAGTTTTGTCACAAGCAAAAATAAAGAAATGAATACAACCCTATCTCTACCAATAAAAATGTAAACCTATCAAAGGTACAATAGGTGACATGTCCAGCCTAGGTAGCTATTATGTCCCAGCCTCATACAATATGTCGTGTACCCAAACTTGATTTAGTAACATGCTCAAGGTTTAGCAAAAGTCTAAAACATGGCAGTAATGGATTATAGTCCAACACGAGGACTTTAAATGGATTATAGTACAACACGAGGATTTTTATGGATTATAGTCCAACACGAGGACTGCGTATAAGAAGGTATACATGTCTTATTCCCGTAAGTACCCTGCTGTACTGACTTAAGCTTGTCCGAAATGTCATCTTACATGTACAGGTGAAATCATAATCACTACAATTAAATACTCCATAAACAAGACACTCCTCAAGTTCAAACGTGCTAGACAGTACCCTTTAATATGTAAACGCTGTATGTATATATATATACTTATATACACCCAGCGGGTGATTTAAACAGAAGCACAAACGAAACAGAAAGCAAATACTGTGATGAGTCGACTTGTGCTTAATTATGAGTCGACTCAGCAGAATACATTTGATAATAGGAAAGGATTTCGTGAGTCGACTCATGGTTTGTTATGAGTCGACTCATGACTTATGGGTCGACTCGTATACTGACGAGTCGACTCAGCAGAAACAAAAAGACAACACAACTAGACTTCGTGAGTCGACTCATGACAGTCCTGGGTCGACTCAACCTGATGAGTCGACTCATGATGAGTCGTGAGTCGACTCACGGGCTGAACAAAGCATTTCTCACAACTGTAATTCATTCAATTCGATCCACACTTCCATTTACTGATCTACACTTCTATAGCCATCGATTCTCGACTATGATACAGTGAGAAAAACATATTTATCATGAGAAACGATTTTCTTGTAGGTTAAATCTAACATGCTCTGATATGAGTCGACTCATGACTCCTGGGTCGACTCATAAGGTGATGAGTCGACTCAGCAGAGGCATTTGACAACAGGGGTTGATATCATGAGTCGACTCATGACAGTCATGGGTAGACTCATGGGCTAAAATCTGGGTTCTTTGACCCTGCTGTTCGCCGACTCGATCGACGCTACTCCTGCGCTGGTTGACACTTCCATAACTCATCAAAATCACGGGGTTTTACATGCCCCGCTTCCTAAAATACCCGAGAATCAGAACGTGAACAAGCCCGTGACGTATTAGATTAAGGAGAATAAATAAAATAAACATTCCTCCTTAACCTAATACGCTAAGCATCTGGAAATAAATACAATACAAAATCACAAGTCCCCGATCACAGATAGTAAGAATATAATGAACAAC
>NC_033803.1:22160953-22190444 GCF_001876935.1 Asparagus officinalis
ATACTAAATAAATTTATAAATATTTAAATCATTTAAATAAATATAAAACTTAGACTTTAAATCATAGAAAATTGTAGAAATTCGAGAAAAATGTAAATACTCTTTTAAAAATCATAATTAAATATTTTAAAATACTAGAAAATTATTTTAACTAGTATTAAAATTCATGGTCCTTACAGTAATGATGAAGAAACATTATGAGATGCACAAAGAGCATTAATATTTGTATGTTTGTGTGCGTCATAGGAAAAAATTTAGCTAAATGGTCTTTTCGGTCGTAAATAGAATATTTGTAAACTTTGCTATATATGTGTGCATGGTGTATGGGATGTTTAGAAGTAGTAGCATAAGACTTAGCACACATATTCACAAGTTTCTTATGATTGTCAATGCATTTAGTTAGAGTTGAATCTAAAGAAGAAATACGACCTTTAACATTATTCAACTCAGCATTTGGCATAATATTATTGACAATAGAAGCAGAACAATCATGATTAATTTTAAAAGAATTAAATTCATTCCTAATTGTTTCTACTTCTAACATGGCATCATTTTTCTCATGAGATAAACTAGCAATATCCATTTTTAATTTTCATTGCTTTCTTTAAGGTTTACATTTTCACTAGCAATGATATCAAACTTAGTTGCTAGTGCCTCATGATCGGATTTTAAAATAACATGTTTGATTTTTAAATCTACAAAATTATGATGCAAATTATTATAGTCTTTCATTAATCTATCATAAGCACATGCGAGTTCATTAATAGATATATCATCATCGGAATCGGACTCGCATACCTCACTAGGGCTATCGCTTAGTGGCCGTTTGCACAATGAAGATGAAGCTCTAATATTACTTGAAGTGGACTCTACCGGAATGCGTTGAAGTTCCTTTAAGTTGTCATGATGTGCTTCTATATATTTTCATAAATTGTAAGCACTATCAAAATGAGCAAGCTTGTTAAAGTTGTCATGATGTGCTTCTATATATTTTCATAAATTGTAAGCACTATCAAAATGAGCAAGCTTGTTAGAAATAGATGAGTCAAAAGCATTTAGCAAAAATTCTAATAATATCTTATTCATTGTAAACATCTTTTTATCATTTATGCTCCACTTGGATTTCTCCAATGTGGGCACAACATAAGCATTATCAATAACTTCCTATATATCTATATTTTTAGATCTAGCAAATAACTTAAATCTAAAACACCATTGTGCATAGGGGAAAGCATTGAAAGATGGAGCAACAATAGAATCATAGCCTAAACAAGGTGCAGAATGCATGTCCATAATATATATAAATATGCAAGCAAGATACAATAAATAACAAAACAAGATTAGTACAAATATGAGAACAAGAAACTTTGACTCTAGGCAATTAAACCTCTAATCAAGAGCACCAAGCTCTGATACCAATTGTTAGACCCTAATGCCACTAGGAAGGAACCCTAGAGGGGGTGAATAGGGTTTATGCTAATCTAATCCTATTTAATACCAATTAACACTTATTAACAAATATTCTTACAAGATAGATATACAATGTGTTATGAGCAAGAATGAGCAATATAAATAAAGAGAAATATCCTAGCTATGAGATATATAGTGAAATATATGTAAGGATATATAAACTAACACAAGGATAAAATAAATAATAAACAAATAAGAGTGATAGTGTGCAAATGAAAAACTCAAACACAAGAAAATGATCATGAAGTTCGGACCTTCCGTCCTACGTCTCTGCTTCCTACTCCCGGGGAGAAATCCACTATCACACCAAGTTTTCGATGCTCACCCAAAAATGTTTACTACTCACACTCGGTTTTCTAGCTCACCAAAAACTTTACAATCAACACTCTTGCAATCACACTCTACACCCTCTAAGTGTTGGTCTCTAGCCCGTGTCTTCCTTAAGTGCTTGGATTTACAACCTCTCCTTAGGTTTTACTACCGACGACACTCCTCTTAAAACGACCCTATCTCTCACCACATACTCTTCTCGATGTACAAGTATTACAAAGTGTATCCTCACAAAGAAAGATCAATACAATAATTTGATCTCTAATATGGATGAGAACACAAATAAGCTCACTCTCAATGCACAACCCCACAACCTAAATATATTATGTATGAAAATACTAAAGCTCAATGGTTGTGTGTGTAAGCAATGAGTAAAACAAATCTAAACTCAATATAAATCTAGCTTTAATAGAAATGATTAATGAACAAATAAATATAAAGCTAGAAAGAGTTTAGGGTAACTTCTCTATAGATCAAGAGTGAGAGAGAGAATGGAATGAAGCTTAAAAACCAAAGATTATCTCCTCTTGCTCTTGTAAAAATCTCTTTACAAAAACTTGAAACAAACACAAAAAGCAAACTTAAATCCTTGTTAAACTTTTGTAAACTTGTATAAATAATTTTCTTAATTACTTCAAAATGTTAGAGGGCAAGGGGTATATATAGGATCATAAGACAAAGCCCAAAAACCAAGAAAAACCAAGCAATGAGACAAAATAACAGAAATTAGAAATATAGCCGTTACAAGCCGTCAGTCGACTGACGGGATGGATCAGTTGACTGATGAGCTGATCGTTATAGGCAGTTCACAGCACATCAGTCGACTGAAGACCTCATCAGTCGACTGAATAAAAAACAAAAACTTTTTGCAATTCAAGGTGATTTCTTTAGTCGACTGAACACTTGCATCAGTCGATTGATAACATAATATCAGTCTGTAATGAATAGTAAAACTAATTTTTGAAGTGCCTTTAAAAATAGTAAATAAATTCATAAAAATGTAAAACTTTATAAAATATTTATAAACATGATAATAAACATGTTACAAAAATAAGTTTTCAAATTGCACTTACAATTTGTGAAAACTCATCATTTTACAAAAATGTCCAAAACATTAAAAGTTGATAGATATGAAATTTGATGTTTTGACATAAACCAAGTTTTGAAACTTTGTAAAATGATTTTATAGACTTAATAAAATATGTATATAATGATTGTTATATCCATAAACAAATAACTCAATATTTTCACAAATTTATATTTATATAAACTTGAAAACTAAAAACCAAAACGTGTGTGTGTGTGTGTGTGTATATATATACATACATATATATATATATAATATATAAACCAATAAAATGTGTGTGTATATGATATTGAGCTTAGAATATCATCACACATAATATAAACCCTAAACTAATTTACCCAAGCTTAATTGATCTTTAATATGGCTCGACTTGGTAAACTTGAACGAAGCTTGATCTTGGATATTGACTTAAAATGTATTGTTTCACTCCGGTTTTCCTTTCATCCTCCAATGTATATGATCGTGTAGGCTCAATACAACCAACCTCCGACATTGATATTTGTGTAGATTACCTAACAAAACAATTAGAAACACTCGATACACGTTGTTAGGAATTGTTTGTAATCATCAAAACAAGATTAGGGAGTAGGCTCATAAACATGAGACCAACACGGGCCAAATCATAACGGGGAGGATGAGTACAAACAAGATTATTATGAGTAGCATCGAAAAGAGAGCTAGATGAAGTGATATTAATAGTATGAGTAGCTGTGAGAATGACCTCAGCCCAGAAACGACGAGGAACAGAGTAAGAAATGAGCATGGATCGAGCGGTATCGAGGACATGACGATGTTTACGCTCAGCAATACCATTTTTTCTCATGAGTGTTGGGACATGACTGTTGAAAGATAGTCCAATGATAGGACATGATAGAGTGCATGGTAGAGAATAGGAACTCTTTGGCATAGTCAGAATGAAAAACTTTAATACGGGATACCATTGAGTGAAGATCATAGCAGTGAAGGCTTGATAAGCAGTAAGTACGTCAGAGTGATTCTTAAGTAGGTAAACCCATATAAAAAAAGAAATCATCGATAAAACTAACATAATATAAGTAGCCAGATGAAGAAGGTAGATGAGCTGGCCCCTAAATACCAGAATGTACTAAATCAAATAAGGAAGTGGATACAGATGTACTCATTTTAAATGGTAAAGCAGTGAATTTAGCCAATTTGCAACCAGCACATGACTCAATACTAGAACTAGATGATACAGGACCAAGTACTCCAGACTGAATAAGACTCTCCAGCCTTTTATTACACACATGACCAAGTCGTCTATGCCATAAATTGGCAGGAAGCGAGGTAGAGGGTTTTGACGAACAAAGAGAAGCAACAAGAGAACGTGGACGTATGGACTCTGGAAGGTGAAGATATTCCAGAAAATACAGTTTGTGCCTCCTACGACCCGCCCCAACCGTCTTGCCCGTCTGTGGATCCTGCACTTGTGCCTCCTACGACCCGCCCTATCCGTCTTGCCCATTTGTCGATCCTACACAAGACAAGCAGGCCAGTCATACATAAAGCGCTAATAGAAATTAAATTCAAGCATAACTGTGGAGCCACTTAGACGAGACCAAGTGTTAGACGATCAGATAGATCATTTTGTGGGGGTAATAGAGTCATACTGAGTGATAGACAATGGTTGTCTAGCAGTTATCACTAGTAGAAAATCACGTATTCCAGATGGAATATTCTAGATGGAATTTTTTTCGTCTAGAATGTATTAAACTAGACAGAAATTTTCCGTCTAGAATAAAACATTCTAGACGAAAAATTCCGTCTAGAATAGTATCCTCGACAGTTCCTTTATTTTTTTATTTTTTTTAAATAACCAGGTATTCTAGACGAAATTTTTTGTCTAGAATAGTATCCTAGATAGAAATTTCCGTCTAGAATACATAGACCAATTTTTTTAAAAAAATTCACCCAATAAACCCGCGAATGCCCTCCTTTCCCCCCTAAAACGAATAATTCATCCCAAATTTGTTTTTATTTTAGGAACCCCCTCCTACTCCTCCCTCTCCCTCTCCCTCCTCAACCTCACCCCCTACCCCTCTCTCCCCCTCTACTCCCTCTCCATCCATGGCCTTTGATGATGAGCAGCTCCGACGAGCAGATCTCCAAGGCCTTCTACGAGCTCTCCGCCATCCTCCTCTCGATTCTGCGCTCGCCGCTTGGATCCGGTCCTCCGCCACGGGGGATCTAGGCGGTGTCGAGATCTCCGTCCGCGAGGCGGAGCTAGATGACGTCGGTGGCGTTCGCTTCGCTCTTGCTGGGGGTTTTGTTCGCTATGATGCTCTTTGGATCGGTGACGTTCGTGATTGGGATTATGCTAATGCCTTGGGTGCTAGGGTTTGTGATGGTGTTGTATTTCGTCTGGATTTTTTTGAGCTTGTCGGCGATGCTTTGCCCTAGCTCGTGGGTGGCGGGATCGAGAACAAGTCCCAAGGAGATCCATGGTAAAAATCTCTGTTCTTGGTTGAATTCGCCAAATTTGATGATTAATCTTGCTGAGCTGAGAAAAAAAATTTAATCTTATATTTAGTTAAGTGAAAGTAAATTATGTGCATTTTATTTTATCGATTGCTGATTGTATTGATTGTTTTGGTCATGCATTTTTATATTGATTGCTTGTTGTATTGATTAGCGTTACTTATGCCTGTGCTAAATGGGAGATTTACCAAAAAAGATATCATTAACTTGTCAAAATTACTGGTATCGCTATTTTTAGCATAATTCTCAATAGGCAATAATAATGGAGATATGCTTAGCACAAATCTAACTACATCCAAAAAAAAAATTTATTCCAACTAGGGATCCAAGAACAATTGATTATGTGTGTGTGTACATATTCTTACAGTTGAAGCTGCCCGGAGTTCCAATTATAACTAATCAAACACATACTTATCCCTTAGCACAAAAGTTACCGTCTGTGCTTACACAATTTCAGTTGATTTTTGTTTGATCCTTTAAAGGATTGAACAATTTCTAGAGAATATTAAATACCAAGTAACTCAAAATTTCCTAGAAAGTAGTAGACAATTTTAACTGATAAAATTTAATGAAATCTGAAGGGGGTTATCAAAGTGAAATAAGATTGAAATTTTTTGAAAATAAAAGTGTGAAAAAATTACCGTGGAGCATCAAAGTATACAAGGGCAAACTTTAGGGTACCAAAGTAAAAATAAGCTATCTTCTTTTTAACTAGAAGGGTATATCTCGAATTTTGCGATAAAACAAATAGGGAACTTTCAGTGTCCACAATTTCAAGGCCTCTCTCCCTCCCATTCCTTCCATATAAAAAAAAATCTCGGCGCTTCTTCACTCTCTCTCTCTCTCTCTCTCTCGCTCTCTTGTCTCTCTAGGGTTTTTGGTCAAACTTTATCACTTTAAAATGTGAGAATTCCAATTTAGTCACTGTTTATTTCTTCATTTCACCGTTTTCTTTAGATTCGTTTCTAAATTTTTTGGGTTTTTTCATGGTTTTTTTAGGGAAGAATCATTAAAGCCGATGGATGCAGAGAAACTGAGAGAGAACGCCCACAAGATGGTGGATTTCATCGCTGATTACTACAAGAGCTTAGAATCTTATCATGTTCTCAGCCAAGTTAAGGTACAAAACTTTAGCAATGTGCTTTGTTTTTAAAAAAATTTTAAAGACTTTTCTACACCCAATTTTTAATGTAATTATTTTTCATTTATTCTGAAATGACTTGAAGTTATTTCAATTTGTGAATGTATTTATTGGATAGGTGGGTTTTAGGAATTGATAGAATGAGAACCAAGATTAAGATGTATTTGAAATGGATACCTTTTCTTCAAAATCAATGAGCTGAGATAGTGCCAAACTTGATGGGTTTGTAAATTATATATCTATTATTCATGGCTATGCTTTGGAAATTGTATTTCTTCTAAATAATTATTATCAATTTATGTAATGTACAATGTATAATCTAATTTGACCTCTCCGCAGCCTGGTTATTTAAGGGAACTGCTTCCTCATTCAGCTCCTGATCGTCCTGAAAGGCTCCAAGATAGTTCTTGATGGCGAGAGTGTAAACGTCAAAAATTACTTATAGGTCTCTGCACACGGTTCGAGACAGAGAGTAGATGATGAACGTCGCTATCCGAGTCACGGGAGCTCATTTGACGACGACAAACACATGAAGTGAGTTGACGGATCATACGAAGTAACAAAACTTCGGAATAACGGGAACAAGAGCTGATCGGGAGCCCCGCGTCGTTTACGAAAGGCGGAGCACCCCTTATGTCCTATTTACTCCACATATGATTCAATCATGGGAGCCTGTAGATCTCTTCGTCGGCTTTTTGACGCATCTTGAACCGTGTAATTCTGAGCCTGGACGACAAATTTACGGTAGAAACAAACTCGACGCGCCAAAACCAGAAAAAGCCAAACCAAGACACCCCGTGGTGTCTGTTTGCGTCAAAAGTTGATGTATTCATTACGGTATTCATTACAACTTTAGTCGTTACAATAAAAACAAAAGAGATAGTCTTTTTATAAGACTCTTACACAATGAAAACAAAAATTACAACTCTCATTAAAACAAATGCAGGGAGATCGTTTATCGGTCTTTTGCTTGTGCGGAATCTTTGCCTGTGCTGAGGATTTTGATATCCGTGGACCGCCTTAGATATGGATCCGGTTGATAGAAAATTAGGCAGAGCTTTGCCTTCACCGATGGAGTATTTGATTAAAGCGTTGAAATCGACTAAGCGAAATCAGTAGCTCTTCTCGAGATTAAGACAAAGCCTAATCTCAAGGAACAGACGTACGGGCTTCAGATCCTTCGAATAGCTCCTTCTTTATGCTGGAGTTTGTCGGGATCTCACTAACTCTTGCTGAAATTCGTGACTCTTGGCTCTGGAGTTCGACAGTACCTCCTCGTCTTGATAATAAATCGCCCCCCGTCAAATGAGCCCTTAGGCCTGTATTTATAGGATTCGGTTGGGGGGTTTTCGGATAAGAATGGATGATTTGATCTTATCTTCAGTTGATAATAGCCTAACCACATTTGTAGATGAGTTCAAGTCAGGTAGAAACCCCTGGAATGAATAAAAACCGAGAAAACCGTTCAAAAAACACGTCCGGGGGTCGAAACAGCACGGGAGGCGCGGGGCAACACGGTCTGACCCGCGCGGGCACGAGTCGGTTTAGTCCGACCCGCGCGAGCGCAGGTAATCCGGTTTTCTATGTGTTCTTCTAAATTTCTGACTTTCTGACTTTCTGGGACTTGTAGTTTCTCCCGTTTCGCGTATTTGGCTAACTTGCATGCTTCGTTGCGGGACTGACCGTCGAACGCGCGTTGGTTGAATACGTGTGTTGATTGATGCGCGCATGTTGACCGACACGCACGAACTAATTAACGTGCGCGTGTTGACCGACGCGCACGAACTGATTAACACGCGTGGGCCACTTGGTTCGTCGTTTCGCTTCATGTGCTTGTCGACGACAGATAATCCTCTTAGACTTGGATAACGACGTTCGTTGTCTTCTCTCCGTCTCGAGCTGTGTACGGACACCTATAGGTATTTTTAGACGCCTACAGATACCCCCTCCAAAGCATTTCAGACTCATTTCTTTTATAGAAGAGTCTAGAAGGCTTTGGATAAGATAGGCCTTTTCTTCAATTTCGTAGAGGGACCTGTGAACTGCTTCAATTCTTGACTTCTTCAGCCTTCAGTCTATTCAATGTTTTGTCAAATAGATGAGGTTCTTCCGGCACTGCGTTTATCGTCTAACCATTGTCGAAATCTTGAATTGAAGCTGGTGTGTAAGTTTCTGAACTTAGCTCGTGTCATTGAGTTGACTTTGAACCGATCATCTTCGTCAGAAATTCATATCTGAATGCGATTGAACTCCCTAAAATCATCCTTTTCCTTATTTTGGCGAGATTGCTGATACGTTGACCGGCATCATTATTTACTGTAACGCGTTATGCGGCGTTGACCTTTGTTATAGTCTACACAGTTTAAGCTCTTAAGGTGTTGGAGCGTGGCGGTCCCAAATGTTAGGGCTGCAGGACCAACTGTTAAAGCTGATTCATCTGAAGATATTGATCTTATCCCGAAGTTGTTGGATACTAAAGTCATGAGACCAACAAACAGAGCTGGTGCGTCAATGACTCGCATTTATAGAATTTTTGGTATATTCTCAGCCATCAACGGGTTTGATGAGCCTTTACCGACTACTGTTTGAGTCGGGCTAGCATACAGATTGTTTAAGTCCGTTCCGCATGTGACGTTATGCTAAGAGAATTAACTCACTTAGACTTAGTGCTATGACTTTGAATACATAGACTTCACTATTTTTTACGAGAATACGACACCCGGCAACGCGTATTAGGCGCTGACTCGCGTTCAGGATAAAAGTCCCCAGACTTGAACTCTGGTGTCTTCTTCAATCGGTGAAAGACTAAATCGGCAACGTGTATTAGGCGTTGACTTATTCCTGCTTAGGATTCGGGATAAAATTCCCCGCGCGTGTAAGGCACGGATTATGGTGTTATTAATAACAACCTGGAATATGTGGGCTTTTGTTCTTTTTACGGTTAAGAACTAACTGGCAACGAGTGTTAGGCATTGACTTATCCCTACTTAGGATTCGGGATAAAATTCCCCATGTGTGTGAAGCATGGATTTTGATGTTATGAATAACAATCTGCCACAATGTTGAATATGTGGGCTTTTGTTCTTTTTATGGTTAAGAACTAACCGGCAACACGTGTTAGACATTGACTTATCCCTACTCAGGATTCAGGATAAAATTCCCCGTGCGTGTGAAGTACGGATTTTGATATTATGAATAACAACCTGCCACAATATTGAATATGTGGGCTTTTGTTCTTTTTACGGTTAAGAACTAACCGACAACGCGTGTTAGGCATTGACTTATCCCTACTCAGGATTCGGGATGAAATTCCCCATGCATAAAAGACATGGATTTTTATTGTTATGATAGTGAATACGTAGACTCGATCATTTTTACGAGAACGAACCACCCAGCAACGCGGGTTAATCGCTGACTTATCCCTACTTAGGCTTCAGAATAAAATACCCCAGACTGGATTCTGGTGTCTTTTTCAATAGGTGAAAGACTAAACCGGCAACACGTGTCAGGCGTTGACTTATTCCTGCTCAGGCTTCGGGATAAAATTCCCCATACGTGTGAGGCACGGATTTTAGGAGTTGACAAAGTGGTGTCTTCTCTTGGGGCAAAGACGAACCCGATGTGGGAGAGGAAGAATTTTATATTCTATCTCCCAAAGCTGAAGATGAAGAATTTTATATTCTATCTTTAGTTGTAAAAGAAAACTCAAAGTGTGATCTCCACTTCAAGAATCCGGAAAGGTGAAACTAAGAGTGGGATCTCCACTCCGAGAATCGAAAAGATCCGGATAATCCTAACTGTCAGAAGGTTTGATTATCGAATTAACAATGGATTTCTCATTTATCGAGAGTGAATTGTGGTTTTGGTCCTTACTGTAGGAAGGTTTGACCAAGCAGGAGTTTAAGGTGATCCTAACTGTAGGAATGTTTGCTCACTCTATTTGAAAGTGGACCTCTCGTTCATTAAAGGAATCGAGAGGGGATTTTGACTGTGGTCCTAACTGTAGGAAGGTTTGACCAAGTGAACAGTTGGAGTGTGAAATGACCCTAACTTTTATAGGTTTGATCACTCGATTTGTGGACTTCTCGTTCATTGAAGGAATCGAGAGGGGATTTTGTTCGTGGTCCTAACTGTTTAAAGGTTTGACCAAGTATACAGTAGGAGTGGAAGTAAAAATCTAGTAGGAGTGTTGACTCGTACAAATCACTCAAAGGGGTTCCTAGTATTAAGTGACAAATACTTAATACGGAGGGGCTTAACAGTCATCAATGATCAGGAGATCAAAATTCCGAGTACTATGTTCGGACTCTAACAATGGGAGTGTTGATTGTACAAACATAGTGGGAGTTTGAGTGGATTCAACCGAAAGGAATTTTAGTGGTCCCACAGTCAATTAGTCTGATCGGTGAGGGATTTTGTGGTGGAAGGCTGTGAGTCGTCAAACACTAATGGGAATTTTGTGAGGGAAGATTGATCCAATGAAGTGATCGAATCTCGTCTAAGCAAAAGAGTGTTCGAAAATCACAGTGGGGGTTCAGTGTTTATCATTTTGTTCGTAATTATCGGGTTATCCCTAAGAAAATTACATGTAGCATTCTTTCGGGAACTTCCCGTTACATGAATCATCCACCCTCAGCTTCCTTTGTGAAACTGGGTCTAACATTGTACTTAGTTAAATGATCGGGTTATCCTTAAGAATACCAGGCATGGTATTCTCTAGGAACTTCTCGTGAAAGAAAGGAAACAATTTAGACTCATATACCTATTAGAGTTTTGAGAAGCAGTTTATACTCTTATACTTGTCGAAGTCTTCATTCGACTTAATGGAGCGATATAACGCCGGCTTCAACCAAGGTTTGGATGCTATTCTTGAGAGCGAAGCTAGCCTTGGTAGGATGAAGGATCCTCCAGTAGTATGCACAGTACTTCAGATCTGCAGTATTATCAGCTTTCTCTTGATCCACGATAGGTGGTAGCTTGATCTTGTTATTTTCAAGGAGAAATTCGAAAATGGCTGGAATGTCTTCGTTCTTGAAAGAGTACTCTTTTTGGAGTCTCGAATCCGAAGTCTTTTGCTATCTCCGGGATTGTTGTTGTGATGTTTGATTAACATCAACAGCTACTGCAGGTTCCTTCCCCTTGCCATGGGAGGGTTCTCAGCATTGAGACGTTCATCCATATCTGAATCGCTACCTGCTTGGTCAGCAAGGTTGCGACGGCTAGATTCACCAACCTGATTGGACAAAGCCCGAATTTGTTAGTCATGCTCTTCTCTCATCCGTAGCATAGCCATTTCCATTTTAATCTTGAATGCCTCTTTCTGCTTAGTTAGAGCATCCTCGAGAATTTTGGCGATCTGCTCGGTGTTGATCATGAACACTTTGCGAGATTGTCCCGGACTGGATACCGTATTATCAGAAGCGATTGCCGAGTTAGCATCTGATGCTTCATCATCCGATGATAAACCTCTCTACATTCTCTGGTAGTCCCTATGCATAGCCGAATCAGACGATGCGATATGAAAGGGTCAGAACTAGAAGGTCGAATGTACTTTCCCTTATCAGCCATGTTAATTGTGACTTCTGGAAGTTCGTCATCATAAACAGCCGATCGCTTCTTACGGAGACGCTTTGGTTTGGACTTTGCCATTTCATTGGAGACGCTTTGGTTTGGACTTTGCCATTTCATTGGAGATCCTCTCGAATACCGAGACCCTCTGCGGAGCGGTCTTGGGGCAGCTACATTCTGATAATACTATCCTGATAAGTTTGGCGCACGGATAGTGAGATTTTGTTTCTCGGGTATATCTCTTCCGAGACTTGTTCATATCCCCAACCCGATAGTACAACTCATCGGTCAGATAACCAGAGCAACCTATCGTGTGTTGACACGACTCCCCTAGTATAACATTGTCATCGTCAGATTAATACGTTTCTTTCAGAGGATTTGCCGCTTTATTAACATTCTCAAGAGTCACGTGTTTAGAACTACGCTTTTGGGAACACAGGATCTCAACAGCCTTCTGGTTTTGGATACACACCCCCAGGCAGGTGGAAACCAGAGTTTTCCTTTTATGAGAAGGCTTGAAATTATTGCGAGGGCGTGCGCGACCCCCAGCTCGACGAGTCGCTTGGGGTGCAGTCACCGGACTTAAGCGTTCTTCGATCAGAAATTTGCCTCAATCTTTGCGTAAAGAACCCAGGTGATCCGCCATCCTCATCTTAAAATAGGACAAGTCTACGCTGTCACGGGGCTCCACCGGAGATGCGGAACTCAAAGGGATCGATGAAACAGGTGCAGAACATCTTCTGCATTGACTCTGGCGTGGGTCAGATTTGGGTGACCCGCGGATCGGAGGGTTGGATTTGGGTGACACGCGGCTTGGCGGGTCGGATTTGGGTGACCTGCGAATTGGCAGGTCGGATTCGAGTGACCTGCGAATTGGCGGGTCGGATTCGAGTGGCCCGCGTTTTGGCGGGTCAGATTTGAGTGACCCGCATTTTTCGATCTTTTCGGCCGCTGTCTTGGACTTTGGCCTCCATACTTTGTGTAGTTTTTGTGGCTTCTTTTGCACTTCTTTCCTCTGCAACCTTTTGGCCTCTTGCGCAAAAATTCACACGTGCGCAAGTAGTATGCGACTCTTTTTGATCCGCTCTTCAAGAGTTGAATAGGTCCTTTTGACTTGTACCCATTCACTTGATGGTGATTTGGAGGAGAGGGCATTTGTCCGCTGTTTGGGTAATTTCCAGATCCGTCTCGTAACGGATCGCGTCAATTAACTTCAAAGCCCTAACGAGTTGGCGCGCAAGGTGTTGGCGCTGCCTTTGGCGAGCTCTCTTCGATAAAGTGGGTGCACCTTCTGTACTCAACTCCTTGATTGAGGAAGAGTTCAGATCTGTAGATCCAGACTCGTTGGAGGTCGGAAGGGCGTTGCAAGGTTCAGCTACCGTAGCAACGAGGGTGTTGATCTTCCTGCCCTTGCGAGAAGCGGAGTATCTGGAGAAGGAGGACGAGAGGTATTCTTCGTACTTCTGTTGGTCGAACTCGTATTCGACCACCTCTTCAATCGGGATCTTAATCATCGGTTCCGACACGACGGCCTCGGCAACGAGACCATTGGCTCCTACTGTGGCCGCCAGTTTATTTTTGTCAAAAATTATTTTCTTTATTGTATAACTCATTACAACTTTGATCGTTACAATAAGTTCAAAAGGATCGGTCTTTTTATAAGACCTTTACACAATAAAAATAAAAGATACAATTCTCTTGAAAATAAATGCAAGATCCATTTATCATCTCCTGCTTGCGTGGGTGTCTTTGCCTGTGCTGGGGTTTATCCGTGGACCACCTTTGATCAGATCCGGTTGCTGAAATTCGGCAGAGCTCCTACCTCACCAAGGAGGTATTTGCTTAAAGCGCTGAAATCGACCAAGCAAAATCAGTAGCTCTTCTCGAGATTAAGACCAAACCTAATCTCGAGGAACGGATGGGAACGGGCTTCAGATCCTTCGAATTGCTCCTTCTTTATGTCGGGATTCGCCGGGATCTCGTTAGCCCTTGCTGAAATTCGTGCTCCCTTGCTCTCCAACTCGGTAGCACGTCCTCGTCTTGATAATTAATCTGCCCCCGCTGAAAGGAGCCCATAGGCCTATATTTATAGATTTCAGTTGGGGGGTTTTTGGATAAGAATGAATGATTCCTCCTTATCTTTAGTTAATAACTGATTAACCACGTTTGTGGATGATATCAGATCAGTTGAGACCCCCTGGAACAGATAAATCCCGATAAAACCGCTCAAAATCGTCAAAAATGCATTCAGGGATCAAAACATTGCAGGTCGGATTACTGTAGCACGGGTCGAAAAACTGTAGCGCAGGTCGGCTGTAACGCAGGTCGGACTGTAGAGCGGGTCGGGATGGTAGTGCGGGTCAGTTTAAGATACCTTCGGTATTTTGGTCTTAACTCTCTCATCCGACCTCAAATTGAATTAGTTCAAGATGCGTTGGAAAGCTAACGAAGATACCTAAAATTTTTATCTTTTGAGTTTCTTCGGATTCAAATTGTAGCCTGGTCTAAAATGTCAATCCTTTGTGCGGGCCACTTTAAGATGTTTGACACTTTCTGACTTCTCCGGACTTGTATTGCGTATTTCGTCATTCCGTTGACTTGTACACTCCAATGACTCACTTTGTATATTCACTAGCTTCCATGGGGTCGGATAATTATTTCCTGACTTGAATGATGATGCTTATCATCTGCATTTCGTCTCGAGCTCTGTGTAGGAACCTATAGGCATTTTGATATGCCTACAGGAGACGTGGGGCAATACGGTCTGACCCGCGCTTGCGCGGGTCTGATGGATCCAACCCGCACGGGTGCTGGTCGGATGGATCTGACCCGCACGGGTGCTGGTCGGACGGATCCGACCCGCACGGGTGCTGGTCGGACGGATCCGACCCGCACGGGTGCTGGTCGGACGGATCCGACCCGCACGGGTGCTGGTCGGACGGATCCGACCCGCGCGGGCACGGGTCGGACAGATTCGACCCACGCTGGTGTGGGTCGGATTCGTCTGACCCGCGCGAGCTTGGGTAATCCGGTTTTCTATGTGTTCTTCTAACTTTCCGACTTTCTGACTTTCCAAGACTTGTAGTTTCTCCCGTTTTGTGTATTTGGCTGACTTTCATGCTTCGTTGCGGGACTGACCGTCGAACGCGTGTTGGTGGACATGTGCGCGTTGGTTGACGTGCGTGTGTTGATTGATGCGCATGTGTTGACCGACGCGCACGAATTGATTGACGCGCGCGTGTTGACTGACACGCACAAACTAATTAACACGCGTGTGCCACTTGGTTCATCGTTTCACTTCATGTGCTTGTTGATGACAGATAATCCTCTTAGACTCGGATAACGAAGTTCGTTGTCTTCTCTCCGTCTCGAGCTATGTACGGACACCTATAGGCATTTTTAGACACCTATAGTGTCTTGGCTTGGCCAAGACTTCAAGCCGAGACACTCTTGAGTGTCTCGGCCAAGCCGAGACACTCTCAAGTGTCTTGGCTTGGCCAAGACACTCAGAAGTGTCTGCAATACAAAAAACGCTGATTTTGGTTATTTTTAGTGATTTTTCGATCGTTAACCACCTGAATTTGCTCTAACTGGTCTGATAATGTGGTTAAATAATTTCAACTGAAGATAAGAGGGAATCAACCATTCTTATCCGAATACATGGCTCCTAAAGCCTATAAATACATCCCCAGGGCCTTCATTTTTTCAGATCTGGAATTCTCGAGCGTTGGCGAAGCCCTGTCATATTGAGGATTGAAGAGCCACGAATTTTAGAGAGGAGGAGGAGACTTCAACGGATTCTTTGGCATAAAGAAGAGAAATTCGTCAGATCTGCAGCCCGGTTCGTCCCTTAAGATTACCTCGTTGCGGTGATTTTAAGAAGAGCAATTATCTCGCTGTTGTCGAGATAAGCGCTTCGGCTTCTTGATTCCTTCGTGAATCGATGAAGCTCCAGATCTGATCTGATCATTTGGTGATCCATGGATATTAATATCCCCATCACAGGCAATCGATGAAGCTCCAGATCTGATCTGATCATTTGGTGATCCATGGATATTAATATCCCCATCACAGGCTAAGATCCCACGTAAGCAGAAGACCGATAAACAATCTCTGTGCTGTTTGACGAGAATTATATTACCATTGTGTAAAAGCCTTATAAAAAAACTATCTTTTTGTATTTTCATTGTAACGACTGAAGTTTTAATGAGTACCTCAATGAAGAAACCAATTTTCTCCCCAAACAAGCTAGCGACCACAGTGGGAGCCAACAGCTTCGCTGTCGAAGCTGTCGTGCCGCAGCCGACGATCAATATCCCGGTGTTCAAAGAGGTTGAATACGAATTCGACCAGTAGAAATTCTAGGAATATATTTCCTCCTCCTCCTCCAGATCTTCTTCTTGCAAACGCAGGAAAACCACTATCGTGTAGAACGTGACTTCAGATCCAAAGACCAGGGCTGATGATCTGAATCCGAATGCAGTGGAAGACCCCTCTTCGGCCTCCAAAGAAACCAGAGCCAATGTTCGTGACAACTCCTCGAAAGTCAAGGAGTTGCCCATTGATAGTGCACCAGTGCTGACAAAAAGGGCTCATCAAAGGCGCCGTCAACATCTCGTGCCTCAATTTGTCAAGGTTTTGGAGCCTGTTGACGGGACCTGCTATGATACGGATCTGAAACTCAGAAGGAGCCAAGTGTTCTAGCAGCAAGCAAACGCCTCCTCCAAAACAGCAACCAATAAATGGGTTCCTATAAAAAATACCCGTTCAACCCTTGAGGAGCGTATCCATAAGCGCCGCGCACTGCTAGTATAGATAATAATTCTTATACGGAAGGCACAGGAGTTGTAGAAGGAAAAGGTGGTCAAAAAGCCACCAAGATCTAAGCAAGTTTGGATGTCAAAGGCCAAATCAGCGCCTAAGGCAAAAGCACCCGAGGCTGATCTCCAGGTTTCGTCAATTTTAGATCCCGCTCCTATTGCTCCCGCACCTCCGGTGAAACCCTACTACAATGTGGATCTATCCAAATCAAGAATTCCATTGAAGGCTCGACTGGGTCCTCTACATGAAGATCGAGGAAAAACTCCTATCAAAGAATGCTTGGGCCCAGTGAAGGAACCCCGATCAACTCAACGAGCTGGGGGTCGTGCGCACCCTCATGACCATATGCAGCCTTCTCATAAGGAGAAAATTCCAGCAACTGGCTGCATCGGACTACGAGTCGAAGGCCAAGAGCCCGTTGAAGTTTCACCCTCAGAAAAGTATAATTCCAAACGTGTGACTCCTGCAGACGCCAACAAGGAGTTGTTTACTTAGAAGAAAACGCGTCAGACAGACGAACGCGTTATACCTAAGAATTCATGTAAACAGCCGATAGGTTACTCTGACTGTAACGTTGATGAGTTGTACTATCGGGCTGGGGGTACGAATAAATCTTAAAAGAGAGGTACCCAGGAAGCGGACTCTTACTGTCCGTGTACCAAAATTATCAGGACAGTATTATCAGCGTGTAGAGGTACCCAGGAAGCGGACTCTTACTGTCCGTGTACCAAAATTATCAGGACAGTATTATCAGCGTGTAGCTGTACCAAGACCACTCCACAGAGGGTCTCGATATTCAAAAGGCTTTCCTATGAAGCGTCGGAAACCAAGCCAAGGCGTTTCTGTAGAAAAAGATCAGCTGCGCGAGACGACGTACTCCCAGAGGTCACTATCAATATGGCTGATAAAGGGAAGTCAACGCGAAGTTTTAGTTCTCGTCATTTTTCGAACGTATCCTAATGTATAACCTAGTTGCGCGCAGGAACTATTATGCATAGGGATTTTCAGAGGATAAATAGCGGATTATCCTCAGATGATGAAGAATCAGATGCAAACTCTGTCATCGCTTCTAACAATACGGTGTCCAGCATAGGATAATCTCGTGAGGCGTTCATGATCAACGCTGAACAAATGACCAAGATCATCGAGGATGCTCTGGCTAAGCAAAAAGAGAACTTCAAGTTTGAATTGGAAATAACCATGATACAAATGAAGGAAGAGCATGACCAACAGATACAGGCTCTATCTAATCAACTTGGTAAATCTAGCCACCGTACCCAGAACGCCGCAGTTGACAGCGATCCAGAAGTGAATGAAATCATCATGGCCGATGCACCCTCTAAAAATACTGGGGGTGGTTCAAATGCATCCCCTACAAATAACAACGCTGGGGGTGGTCCCGCCAAAGATAATAAGGCCGAGGGTGACCACATTGTTCCTCTCAAAAATCGTCCAAAACATGATACAGACGAGGACGAGAAGATGAAAGACCCCGAGAGCAAAATTAACGCTCTAATGTTTGCTCGAGAGGTAAAGAAGACCGACATTCCGTGTCCTTACCCGAAAGAGTGGGATTTGATCCCGTATCCAACGAAATTCAACCTGATCAACTTCACGCCGTTCGACGGGAAGGGATCGCCCACTCAGCATCTAATCTACTTCAAGTCCTACTTGGGCACAATCACCGGTAATGAAGCCTTGATGGTTCGGTCATTCGTCGGCACCCTTCGCGGGTCTACCTTTGATTGGTATCACCGTCTCAAGCCTGGAAGCATCAACAGCTGGGACGATATAGAGAGTTCATTCCTCAGCAACTTCTTTGACGACGACGCCGAGATATCCATAAAGACACTCTTTGATGAGAAGCAAGAAGACGAAGAGACAATCGACGACTTCATCAAACGTTTTCGGAATAAGGCGATGAACTGCCGAGATCCGATAACGGAAGACTTCATCCTCCAGACATGTCATAACAACCTATCTATTGAGATATTGGAGGTTATGGGAGTCGCACCGTCCAACACTTGGAAAGACTTAAAGGTGCGTGGCGAACAAGCCGAACGCTTCCTTAGAAGGAAGAAGACCGAAAGAAGACAGCGGTCAATGCCTGTGGTTGCCGGTGATAATCATCAGATGTCACAACAACAACCTCAAAAACAGCAAAGGACTCTAGATCTGAGACTCCAAAAAGAGTACTCTTTCAAGGATGAGGAAGTTCCAGATATTTTTGAGTATCTCCTGAATAACGATGAGATTGAGTTACCACCTATTAAAGATCAGGAGGGAGCTAAGAGGATTGAGTATCTCCTGAATAACGATGAGATTGAGTTACCACCTATTAAAGATCAGGAGGGAGCTAAGAGGATTATGGACCCAAACTACTGTGTGTACCACAGGAGAGTTCTTCATCCTACTGAGGTTTGTTTCGGTCTAAAGAATAAGATTCAAGCTCTAATCGACTCTAGCGCCATAAAGCTAGAATAAGCCGAATGACGGTTCACCACTCCGCAGAGTATACGAGTATAAACTGCTTCTCAAAACTCCGACAAATATAAGAGTATAAACTGCTTCTCAAGACTCCGAAGAGTATACGAGTATAAACTGCTTCTTAATCCTCCAACCGGTATAAGAGGTTAAACTGCTCCTTGATACTTCAATAGATATATGAGTCTAAATTGTTTCCTTTCTTTCACGGGAAGTTCCTGGAGAGTACTGTGCCTAGTATTCTTAAGGATAACCCGATCATGCAACTGAGTACAATGTTAGACACAGTCTCGTGAAGAAAGCTGGGGATGGATAATTCATGTAACAGGAAGTTCCCGAGAGAATTCTATATAGTGTATTCTTAGGGATAACCCGGTCACTACAAGAAGGTGATGAATAAGAAACTCCCACTCTAACTCCCGCTACGTCTATGCACTAAACACTCCCATTGTTAGAGTCCGGACATAGTACTCGGGATTTTAATCTTTCGTTTATTGACAATTGTCAAACCCCTCCGTGTTAGTATTTGTCACTTAACACTAGGAACCCCCTTTGAGTGATTTGTACGAATCAACACTCTCACTGTAATTTGTACTCCCACTTTCACTGTCTACTTGGTCAAACCTTTAAACAGTTAGGACCACAACCAAAATCCCCTCTCGATTCCTTTCATGAATGAGAGGTCCACAAATTAAACGATCAAACCTTTAAATAGCTAAGGTCGTCTCAAATTCCCATCTTGGTCAAACCTTTAAACAGTTAGGATCACAACCAAAATCCCCTCTCGATTCTATCTATGAACGAGAGGTCCACAAATTGAACGATCAAACCTTTAAACAGTTAGGGTCGTCTTAAATTCTCATCTTGGTCAAACCTTTAAACAGTTAGGACCACAACCAAAATCCCCTCTCGATTCCTTCCATGATCGAGAGGTCCACTTTCAATTTGAGCAATCAAATCTTCAAAAGTTAGGGTTGCCTCCAACCTCACTTGGTCGAACTTGCAGATAGTTAGGACCAAGACCAAAATTCTCTTTTCGATAAACGAAAGACTTTCACCTTTTCTTATTCAGCCAAACCTATAAAAGTTAGGGCCAAAATCAGAATTTCACCTTAATAAATGAGGAATTCTTTTCTTGGATTAAGTAACCAATCCTATAAAAGTTAGGGTTGCTTGAATCTTTTCGATTCTCGGAGTGGAGATCCCACTCCTAGTTTTACTTTTCCAGATTCTTAGGGTGGAGATCCCACTTCGAGTTTCCTTGGCAACTGGAGATAGAATATAAAATTCTCCCTCTTCGATTTTGGGAGATAGAATATAAAATTCTTCCTCTCCTATTTTTCGACACCATCCTTCAACTCCCAAATGCACGCGCGTGGAATTTTATCCCGAATCATAAGTAGGGATAAGTCAACGCCTAACACGCGTTGCTGGTTTAGTCTTTCGCCGAGTGAAAAAGACATCAGAATCCGAGTTTAGGGACTTTTATCCCAAATCCTAAGAATGGATAAGTCAGCGCCTAACACGCGTTGCCGATTAGTTTTTTACCGTAAAAAGAATAAAAGCCCACATATTCGACATTGTGACAGGTTGTTATTAATAATACCAAAATCTGACCGTAAAAAGAATAAAAGCCCACATATTCGACATTGTGACAGGTTGTTATTAATAATACCAAAATCTGTGCTTCACACGGGGAATTTTATCCTGAATCCTAAGAAGGGATAGGTCAGCGCCAAACACGTGTTGCCGGTTACTTCTTAGCCGTAAAAAGAACAAAAGCCCACATATTCCACATTGTGGCAGGTTGTTATTAATAACACCATAATCCGTATATTCCACATTGTGGCAGGTTGTTATTAATAACACCATAATCCGTGCCTTACACGCACGGGGAACTTTTTCTCGACTCCTAAATAGAGATAAGTCAACGCCTAACATGCGTTACCGGTTTAGTCTTTCGCCGAGTAAAGAAGACACCAGAATCCGAGTCCGGGAACTTTTATCCCAATCCTAAGAAGTGATAAGTCAGCGCCTAACAAGCATTGCCGGTTAGTTCTTGACCATAAAAAGAATAAAAGCCCACATATTCGATATTGTGGCAGGTTGTTATTAATAATGCCAAAATCTGTGCTTCACACGGGGAATTTTATCCTGAATCCTAAGATGGGATAAGTCAACGCCTAACACGCGCTGTCGGGTAGTCTATTCCCATGAGAAAGACGAAGTCTACGTATTCAATATCATAGCACTAAAAGAGTTAATTCTTTTAGCATAATGTTACGTGCGGAACGGACTTAAACAATTTGCATGCAAATCCGATCCAAACGGTAATCGGTAAAGGCACATCAAATCCGTTGATGGCTGAGGATATGCCAAAAATCCTGAGTCCACATCTGATACATGCTGCCGGGTAGTATATTCCCATGAGAAAGACGAAGTCTACGTATTCAATATTGTAGCACTAAAAGAGTTAACTCTTTTAGCACACCGTTACATGCAGAACGGATCTAAACAATCTTTATGCTAGCCCGACTCAAACGGTAGTCGGTAAAGGCTAATCAAACCCATTGATGGCTGAGAATTTGCCAAAAGTTCTATAAATGCGAGTCATTAACGCATCAGCTTCATTAGTTGGTCTCGTGACTTGAGCATGCAACGACTTCGGGATAGGATCCAGATCTACAGACGAATCAGCTTTAATAGTTGGTCCTACAGCCCTAACTGTTGGGACCGTCATGCTCTAATACCTTAAGAGCTTAAACTGTGATTTCTCCAGCAAACGTACGAGTATAAACTGTGTTAACGGTGAGCGATTCGAAACACTAGGTTAACGCCGGTCAACACGTAACCCTATGTTAACGCCAGTCGATGCGTTACGATAAAAAAGTCAACGACGAACGATCCGAAACGCTAGGTTAATGCCGGTCAACACGTAACCCTAGGTCAACACCAGTCAACACGTTGTGATGAAAAAGTCAACGCCGGATGATTCGAAACCCTAAGTCAATGCCGATCAACGTGTAATCCTAGGTCAACGCAAGTCGACGTGTTGTGATGAAAGTCAATACGAGTCAATATATCGTGATGGAGATTGTCAGTTCAAAGTTAACTCGATGATACGAGCTAAAATCAACTCACCGGTTTTGATTCAAGATTTCGACGATGGCCAGACGATAAACGCAGCACCAGGAGAACTTCAGCTATTCGTCAAAATATCAAATAGATTAAAAATCGAAGGAGTCAAGAATCAAAGCTAACAACAGGTCCTTTTACACCGGCTTAAGGTTGGACCGATCATATCCAAACTATTTCAGGCTCATCTATAAAAGAAACGAGACTGAAACACTTTGGAGGGAGTATCTGTAGGCGTCAAAAATTTCCTATAAGTCCCCGCACACGGCTTGAGATAGAGAGTAGATGATGAACATTGCTATCCGAGTCACAGGAGCTCATTTAACTATGACAAACACATAAAGTGACAAGACGGATCATACGAAGTAACAAAACTTCAGAATAACGGGAACAAGAGCTGATCGGGAGCCCCACGTCATTTACAAAAGGTGGAGCACCCCTCATGTCCTATTTACTCTACATATGATTCAATCATGGAAGCCCGTAGATCTCATCGTCGGCTTTTCGATGCATCTTGAACCGCGTAATTCCGAGTCTGGACGACGAATTTACGGTGGAAACAAACTCGACGCGCCAAAACCAAAAAAAGCCAAACCAAGACACCCCGTGGTGTCTTAGCTTGGCCAAGACACTTATAAGTGTCTCGGCCAAGCCGAGACACTTCGCCGAGACACTCAGAAGTGTCTGCAATACAAAAAACTCTGATTTTGGTTGTTTTCTGTGGTTTTTCGATCGTTAACCACCTGGATTTGCTCCAACTGATTTTGGTTGTTTTCGGTGCAATACAAAAAACTCTTATTTTGGACTTGGACAGCAAAGGCACAGGTGACACTCTCTAGCTCTTCCTATATTTTGTGTTCCTTTTAAGAATTTTAGGTAAGATTTTTGATATGGAAATCGATTGTTTACAGGAGCTTAAATTTCAGTTCGTGCTTACGCTCAGAATGATAAGGAAGAAGGTGAAGAAGGAGAAGAAGAGGGTCTGAGTAAATGTATAGGGAAGGAGTTGAAGAAGCTTCTGTAGTGTCATAGCCATTGTAAATAATTTATATAAAAGTTTGTAAACAATTTATGTATCCCTCTACTATTTTGGTGAATGTATTATTTGAATATAATAAAATTTGATATTGGAATATAATTAGATTTTATTGGATATGAATATAATTTATTATTCAATACTGTGTACATGCACTCATAGTAGATTCTGCAAAAAAATATTGGATATGAATATAATTTATTATTCAATACTGTGTACATGCACTCATAGTAGATTCTGCAAAAAAAAAGAAAAAAAACTACTGTAGCATAACATCCTAGATGGAAATTCCGTCTAGGATAGCTTATTTTTTAAAAAAAAATTTAAAAAAATTTAAAAACATCCTTCCGTCTAGGATGAGTATCCTAGATGAAAATTTTCGTCAAGAATACTCATCCTAGACGAAATTTTTTTTCGGCTAGGATGAAGTATTCTAGACGGAATTTTTATCTAGAATATTTCGTCTAGGATGTATTCTAGACGGTTTCGAATTCCGTCTAGAATATTCCATCTAGGATGTATTCTAGATAGAATTTTTATCTAGAATACTATATCCTAGACGAAAACTTTCTAGACGCGTATTCTAGATGCGTATTCTAGACAGAATTCCGTCTAGAATACACATCCTAGACGGAATTCTGAGTATCTTAGACGGAATTTTCCGTCTGGGATACCTTATTTTTTACTTGTGTGTATAGATAGGGAGAAGAGAAGATAAAGTGAAGACAGAGGATAAAAGTGAGGTATTATAAGTCATATGAAAGAAACAGCAAGAGTCAAAAATTCCGAGATCATTTATACCAGAGACCGAAGGGTTAGCTAAAGAACTAGTAAAATGTATACCAAAGAGTTGTGCAGCGGATGTAGAGATGATATGCTAAAAAGCATCAAGTTGATGGCGAAGACCTTCAATAGCTTGAATAGTAGAGTCTGAAGTGGTAGAAGGTATAGTATTGTTTAGCAATCTTGGTGTACGAGAGGGTTGAGACTAAGGGGGTCGCCGACTATGACCAGTACCTAAGGAACGTAACTCAAGATGAAGCTTGAAGCATATCTCAATGTGGCGTCCTTCCTTCTTGCAATATTTGCAAGAGAGCTTAGATCGAGCTTGTGGAGGGAGAGACTATTGAGAAGTATGATTCATAACAGGAGTAGTGACAGGTACAGATAGAGCAGTCTCGAGTGAAGAGGTAGGAACATATGTTGACAAATTAAGTCGTGCTGTCTGTTGCCAGGTCTCATAAGCAGTGAGAGCTCCCATAACTAAGACCAAAGTCAGAAATTAAGATTGATGAAGTAGTTGATCAGCCATAGTTTAATATTCAGGATGGGATTAAAACAGTTGATGCACATCATGCCGCTCGTACCAGGCTAGCCATATTTCATATGTGGAACCACGTCCAGGAATCATTGAGCATAATTCTGTCCAAAAAGCTTGCATTTGTCCAAAATGAGACTGTAGAGAGGAACTACCTTTGCGTTGTA
Source organism: Asparagus officinalis (assembly GCF_001876935.1). Lineage (NCBI taxonomy): Eukaryota > Viridiplantae > Streptophyta > Magnoliopsida > Asparagales > Asparagaceae > Asparagus > Asparagus officinalis. The sequence continues at coordinate 22,186,007 of NC_033803.1, forward strand.
GAGCAACGCATTACAGAAGATATGCCTCCTGTGCACCAGAAGACTCAGTGAAATGCTTAGTGAGGTGAGTCCACATGGTCCGAGCAGAGCGAAGCGAACCAATTTCTACAGTGATACCGGAGCCAACACATCGAGTGAGATAATTCCTGACACGAAATTCTTGCAATTGTTAGTCTGAACTCTCCTAGAACTAAAGAGCATGAGCAATCTGAAGATCGACATCACCACTGCCAGATGTAATAATACTAGATGAAGTAACAGTACTGATGGACGGTGGAACTGGTCACGTACTGGTAAGATGATCAAGCTGACTAAAGACACGCAAGGCATAAGTGACAATTTTAGACCACCCTGCCCAGTTAATTCGATCATTAAGGGGGAGTGGTGGTTTAGGAATCTTCTCTGAAGGAACCATAACAACAAACCGAAGTTCAAGATAATAATCTTTGAACGAAAAAACACGAAGGTTAGAATGGAACCCGAAGATTTAAAATAGAAACCGAAGGTTAGAATGGAATCTGAAGGTTTAAAATAGAACCCGAAGGTTATATATATATATATAGTATAATATTATAATATATAATATTATATTATATACTATGTATATATTATAATATATAATGTTATATAATCTCACAAAATCTTCCAATTAAATGCTCTAAATTAGCAGGTATCTTGTTGAAAAAACGCGGCAAGCAAAAAATTTGGGGATAGAGATAGTAGCGGAAATCAGCATTTCGGCTCCGGAAGATTGTGGTGGGTTAGAAGGAAAACTTCATTTATTTGGAAATTTTTTTATTATTTGGGAAATCTTAACCAGCTCTGATACCAGTTTAAAGTAAAGAGAGAAAAAGGAGAGTCTTGGTAATTTTTTCTCTAATTGAATATTTGAGTGTGTAAATTATATATTATAAAGGTAGAGGATGGGTTGGATTGTCTCATACAATGGACTAAACCTCATACTAATATAATATTATCACAAATGATTTGTTTTTTTATCATATATTGTCTGAACATGCGGAAACATGCAAACTTAAACTGAAAATTTCTACAAAATTATTTAAACTATCCTTTTCAATGTTGTCAATTTTATTTTAGGGCATTTCGTTTCTCGTAATTAGGTATATCACCTAGTGCTCTCCTGATTAGGCCCATCATAAGTCTCCATGACTTATTACGACTTTTATAAATAATTTTCTAAATTTCTAAAGTTTAAAAAATACATTTAGAAAAATTTACAAAGTCTTGTTTGTGAACTTAGTGATCTCCACTTAGAAATTTCCAAAATTTTTGAAAAAATTTAAAAATTTTTGATTAAAAATTTTCAAAATTTTTTGATGGAAAAGATTTCAAATTTGTTTAAAATAAAAAAAATACTTTTTAGACTTTTATATTTATTTTTACAAGATAATTATGGATTTTCTAAAAAATTTAATGATTTATAAAACATTCAAATATAGTTTTTTAGAAAATATATTTTTGTCTAATATGTATAAATTTACCATAATTCTAGATTTTAAAAAAATGAATTTACAAAACCAAAAGTATTTGTAAAATGGTATCTTATTCAAATTGCCTCCTAAGTTATAACAACCTTAGGTTGTCAATTGAGGATCCTCCTCCGCCAAGACACGACAACAGCTATGTGCAGCGTCCCCTACCTACTATCCATAGCACACGCGCTCGCAACACCACCTCTCCACGTAAAGCTGCTATCCACTATTCATCAATGTCAATGGCGAACATCGTGAAACTTTTTGTAGGGAGGTGCGACGCTCGGCTCCATGCATTTTCGGAGTGACTTCAACACCTCATTTCTAAGGCTTCTGCCAACTCGATGGCCATCGTGGCGCTCTAGGTGCTGGCAACACCTGTTAGGGTTTTGATCTTTTTTTAAATCTAAAAAATTGAACTTTTTAAATTTTTGAAATTAAAAAAGTTTATAATAAATCCTTGACTTAAATAAATTTAATAAAAACCTGCTTTATTCAATAGGCCATTAATTTTATACGAATTGAGTCTTTTCTACAGATCTAACATCTCGGATATCAAAGATTAGATTTTAATACCAAAAATTAGATTTTTAATTAAAAATAAATTTATTATAATAAAAATCCAAAGTTTTCTGCTATAGGGACAAAAAGCGTCACTATGAAACTGATAAACAATCCTAGACAACTACACACATAAAATACGGTTGATCTACTGTATAGACAATGAACAATGGAAATAACATAAATTCTAGCATGCATCTAGGAAACATAAACTACAAATTTAGAGTTACCGATTCGGATCTTTTCTGTAGGATCGCTATGTCTTTCTTGATCAATGGTAGGAGAGCAAATACACCATATAACCAGCAAGAAATCTCTGCATATTACCTTGCAACTATTGCACAAAGCATGAATTCGAACAGAGAAGGAGATGATTGTTATGTGAAGTTTTTTGGTATATTCTCGGAGATGACTTTTATGTGAAGGTTTTTGATATATTCTCTCATTCATCCATCATGATATATATATATATATATATATATATAAAGAGAGAGAGGATTATGAATATCTTCTCTCTAAAATAAGATATTGCCTACCCACTTATTTGAGTGTCTATCTCATAACCATAAACAACATGTATGAACGTCGATTTACGAGATAAATACAGTGATTAATGATCCAATTAACCCATTATTTTTATTACCTATTATCATCATCCACCGGTGACAATTAAGGGGAAAAAAAAGATTTTGGAGACATTGACTCTCAGGCGTGTGTGTATGACAAAGAAAGAAATTATCTCGCAAAAGCTGCCGAGAGTCGAATGACGGCTTTTGTTTTCATCCCGATGGTAAGGGAAGCAGCTCATGGCTCTCTTTATTGCATCTTCCGTTCCACTCACATTTGTTGGATGACTTGCTCCTTTGAACATAATTATATCATCTGGCAAAGTTTGAATCCGGCCGATTGACTAGAAATTGTAATTTGAGCCTTAAAAATGTGGTTTGTCAATTAACAAAAATTTATATTTTGAACCCGAATATTTGTAATTTGCTAATTGAGCAAACTGATCAAACTTTATTGTCCAAACTTTCTTTTCACTAGTTTGATAATCACAATCAAATTCACTTGGACTTCAGTTGGTAGGCAGAATGAACATTTGAACATTTTACTATTATATTATAATCATGTACCCCTTTATAATGACAAGTTCACATAAGCATTAGATGTATTAATAACAAATTAAATTAAATAAATTATTAAAAATTTAATTGAATACTTAACTCTTTATAGTCCCCTGAATTATTATACCACGAGACTACCGTGAGTTAAATTAGTCTAAGGATAAAAGAACTCTCTAATCCGAACATGGCCTTATGCTAAAAAAACAAAAGATTTGGTTAAAAATAAAAAAAAAAGTAAAACAAGAGAGGACAGCTGTGTGCCACAGATGGTTGGTGAAAGGCTGGGACACACGCTACTATTTAAGAAAATGATAAATTATAAATAATCTTCAATATCTGTCATTTCAGTAGAGAATTTATCAGCTCTCAACTCTATTTTATCATAAACCAATATTTCTAAAATTTATATTTTTAGAAGAATAAATGGTAGATAACCCCTCCCCTCACTAATTGAGGGGTAACAAGTGTTAACGAAGACGATAGGTGACGACAGGTAATATATCCCGTCGTGACCCTTTAGCGAAGAGGGCTTCAACGACGGGTGACAAAGGGATTTTTCTCCGTCGTTAGCATACAATAATGAATGTTTTCAGCTTTTTAACGAAGGGAAATCCCTTCGTTAAAGATGTAATAACAAGTGCTAACGAAGACGATAGGTGACGAGAGTGAACACTGGGTCAAAGTTAGGTGAAGAGAATGGTGAACACTGGGTCATTCTATATTTGCCTCTCTAACGGTATCCTTCTGCATCATACTTAATGGGTTTTTGCATCATCAAGAAGAATTATTGGCTCTTCACTCAAGACTTGGATTTATTAAATAATTAATTATAATGAGATTGAATAATTAAATAGAGAAGACTACTTAGTCGTTCTATATTGTCCTCTTGCCTCTTGCACTCATTATAAATACTTGCTAACCCCTTCGAGGTCTTCACAAGCTACTTTCTTTTAGAGATCAATATTATTGCCTTAAGAGATATTAATTAGCTAGCTAGAATGGTGATCCTTTCTCTTTCTCTTCTTTAAACAAAATTTGCTTTGTTTCTGTCTTTCCTCCATTTTCAAAAAAAAGTAAATTTCAAGGAGATCATCTTTCTAGTACTAATCTTATCCGAGCAAAATGCTTCTATGCGGAGTTCTGATGCCAATGCATCATTAATTAGTTGTTGTTGTTAGATCTAATTCATTTCTTGAGATCTAAAACCATATAGCCATGATTAATTCAAAGAGATTAACAAAAACAAAAGAAGCGGAAGCT
>NC_033803.1:22191444-22192387 GCF_001876935.1 Asparagus officinalis
CCCCAGGCCGACACAAGGCGCTGGCGCGAGCCTGGAAAATACATCAACAATCTCATATCACAACTCCTCAGACCCACCCCGGTGACTACACAAACTTCACTAGCGCGAGCCCGGAATATACATCAACAATCACATATCACAACTCCTCGGACCCACCCTGGTGACTACACAAACTTCACCAGCGCGAGTCCGGAATATACACTAACAATCCCAACCACTCACATAGATCAAGACTTCTCATCCCAATTCTCGTAATTCCAGGTCAACTACGCACGGGATTCTAGATCCTAACTGTGTCATAGAGGTCACTATAGTCATAAACTCCTAATGATTCTCAATCACAACATTGAGCAATCAATCAATGCAACTAATCATGTGTAATAATATCATAATATTTCAGATAATCAAAATAAGAATTATAAATCATAAACACCAGCTACATAATCAGAAAATAATCTTTTTCTAAATTTAATTCATTTTAAATTATTTCGCTTAATAATTAATCTAAACTAATTCATTTTCCAAAATAAATTCTTTTAAATTATTATAATTATCTAAAAATGATTCTTTTGCCGAACTAAATTCTTTTAATTCCTTATAATTATTCTGAAAATGTCATTTATCACATATCCATTATGTAAATCAATATTGTTCCCCAAACAACCCACGCAGATAAATACGACACAATTAAACTATGCAAATAATTCATAAAAAATGTAAATAATCAAACTACGAAACAGGAGAGCGGAATCTTGCTTCGATGCAGATTGGATCCAACGCGGAGGAGCGCAACGGCGAACTCGGGAAGAGCTCCGGCGAGGACTGTTCAACGACGGGCAGTGGGATCTGAGGCGAATCTGGGGTTGTCGACGTCGAGGCTGTCGGAGGGGTTGAGGGTTGCTGCGGTGATCGTCGGACTCAGGTGCAGGCGGTGCTGGCGGCG
>NC_033803.1:22192457-22193196 GCF_001876935.1 Asparagus officinalis
AGCGGCGAACAGCGGGGAGAGAGGGAGGCCGATGGGGCTGGTGGGTGACTGTCGGCCAAGGGAGGAGGCGGCAGAGGCGCAGGCTAAACGGCGACGTGGGGCGGCGGCTTTGGGGTGCTGGGGATCAGCGGCGGCGAGCAGAGGTTCGAGCGGCGGCGCAGGGGTTTGAGCGGGTCTGGTTCGGTGCTTGAGGAAGAAGAAGAAGGAGAGAGAGAGCGTGATTTTCTTTGGGGTTGAAGAGAATAAATGGAGAGAGAGAGCAGGGAATTAAAATAATAAGGAGGGTTGAGCTGTCGAATTGTGAGAGGGAGAGAGAAAAAGGAAAGTGTGGGAGAGAGAGAGAGAAATTACGGGAGAGAAAATCAAGTGGGTGTAAAAGGTAGGATTAAATGTGATTGATTGAGAAATAAATTAGGGAAAAATATGGAAGGAATTCAAATGGGAAAAAATTAAGAGAGGGAAAAATTTCGAAACACCTAATATTCTGAATTATATTAATAATTAATAATCAACCAAAAATCTTTTTATTAATATTTATATACTAATGTACTATACTCAAGTTTACATTAATAATAACAATGTCATTAATAATATCAATCACCAAATGATTATATATAAAAATCACTAAACCGTAAATTAATATTTAGCAGAATTAAAAATACAAGACTATATATTTTATTATTTATTTATTTTGAAAACTCAGAAAATTTCTAGAAATTAGGAAAAGTATTAACAAAAT
>NC_033803.1:22193882-22227401 GCF_001876935.1 Asparagus officinalis
TCAGGGGCGGAGGTGGTGGTGGTGTTGATGGAGTTGGGATGTCGGGGTATGGTGGTGTCGTGGGTTTCTTTGATTTGAAGAGGGGAGAGAGGATGTATTAAAATAAGAATGAGAGAGATCAGGGGCGGAGTTCGTGGTGGTGTTGATGGAGTTGGGATGTCGGGGTATGGTGGTGTCGTGGGTTTCTTTGATTTGAAGAGGGGAGAGAGGATGTATTAAAATAAGAATGAGAGAGAGAGGAGAGAGGGTGTACGGGTATGGGGAGAAAAGAAAGATTTTCTTTTTTTTTGGAAGGGGAGAGAGAAAAGGATTTGAGAGAAATACGGGGGTAAAAAAAAGGAATGAGTAGGGAAAGAATTCAAATTAAAGAAAATTAAGGGAGGGAAAAATTCCTAAATAATATTCTGATTAAAAATAATGAATAACAATAATAATAATAATAGTGAATAACAATAATAATACTAATAACAATAATAATAAATAACAACAACAAATAATGACAATAATAATAATACAATAGTAAATATCCAAATATTAATTTAAAATTTTTTACCTTAACAACTAAATTTATAGTTAACAATACCATTACAATAAATATGAAATTGGATTTTAAAATCATAGAAAATTCTAGATAATCAAGAAAAATACAAATACTCTTTTAAAAATAATAATTAAATATTTTAAAATATCAGAAATAGTATTTAAACCAGTATCAAAAATCACGGTTCTTACATTCTACCCCCCTTAAAACAAATTCCGTCCTCGGAATTAAAATAAGAATCCAAGGACAGATATGGAATGATATCCATAAACAGAGGATACAAGAAATAAGGAACAAGGGGAAGTTACGAGACAAGAAATAGTGGAAAGTTCTGGAGTCAAAAATGATAAGATAGGTACGAAACAAAATCTATCAAGAAAATAGGATAAGGGCTCAAGGATAGTCTCACGGATGAAATATGATATGTTTCTAAATTGTCTACTATATTCTTACTAGTGTGAAATCGGGACCGTGACCTGCATGGGCCACCAAAAAAACCTGTCACGCCCCGCTTCCCAAAATACACGGGAACCGGAACGTGAACAAGCCGGCGACGTATTAGATTGAGAAGAAATATACACTATCTTTTTTTTTTCTTTCTTTTCTTCTCAATCCAATACGCTAAGCGTCTAGAAACAAATACAATACGAAGTCACAGGTCCCCGATCACACATAGCAAGAATATAATAGACAAACTCAGAATAAAAATATACATATCCCAATGGGATATCATCCAAGACATAAAAATACGGGTCAAACATGCCCTTATACAAAAACTATCTGAATGAAATACGGGAGAATATAAAATACAATAATCCAGCGGAAAGAAATTCTATAAAAAGAAAACTAAGATGAAATAACTAAGCTTCAGCTTCTTCTGCTACACCGTCTTCAAACATGTTCTTCCTCTAAGTCTGACGTACACCAGAGAAAACAGGTGTACGTCAGGTGCATGGCGCACGGCAAGACCCGACCCCACAAAGAAAAATAGAACGAACGGAAATCCAATGCGAAAAACGAAATGATAACAGAAACAACAAAAGAACGTACAACTGAAATCCACAAATCAACATGAAAACACTACTAAATCATGATAACATAAAGCATCCAAAATCAATAAGGTAACGAGGTCATGCAGCTAGCGATTAGTCTAATCATCCAAGCAACAAGATCATACAATAGATGGAATTAATACTTAAAAATCTACAACAAGAGACGTAGTACGTCGAGCGAAATAATCCAAACAAGGAAACCCTCATTTATATACCATATGTCTCAAATTATAGATAATTAAATATTAATCCCGATCTATGTGTGAAAAGAAGTATATCCGACCTACATCTCACAAGAATCATACTTAGCCAAGAATCGAGGTCATGTAACTAACTATCTCATCACTCATCTCAAATAATCAACAATCGCAATATCACTGCTCCTCAGACCCACCCCAGGCCGACACAAGGCACTGACGCGAGCCTGGAAAATAATCAATAATCTCGATATCACCGCACCTCAGACCTACCCCAGGCCGACACAAGGCGCTGGCCGCGAGCCATGAAAATACATCAACAATCTCATATCACAACTCCTCGGACCCACCCCGGTGACTACACAAACTTCACCAGCGCGAGCCCTGAAAATACATCAACAATCACATATCACAACTCCTCGGACCCACCCCGGTGACTACACAAACTTCACCAGCGCGAGCCCGGAATATACATCAACAATCCCAACCACTCACATGGACCAAGACTTCTCATTCCAATTTCTCGTAATTCCAGGTCAACTACACACGAGATTCTAGATCCTAACTGTGTCATACAGGTCACTATAGTCATAAACTCCTAATGATTCTCAATCACAACATGAAACAATCAATGCAACAAATCATGTGCAATAATATCATAGCATATCAGATAATCAAATCAAAATAATAAATATAAATCATAAACGGCATCTACGTAATCAGAAAATAATCTTTTTCTAAATTTAATTCATTTTAAATTATTTCGCTTAACAATTAATCTAAACTAATTCATTTTCCAAAATAAATTCTTTTAAATTATTATAATTATCTAAAAATGATTCTTTTACCGAACTAAATTCTTTTAATTCCTTATAATTATTCTGAAAATATCATTTATCACATATCCATTATGTAAATCAATATTGTTCACCAAACAACCCACGCAGATAAATAAACACAATTAAACTATGCAATTAATTCATAAAAAAATGTAAATAATCAAACTACGAAACAGGAGAGCGGGATCTTGCCTTGGGTTCGTCGAACGAATCGACATTGACGGTGCGAACGAATCAACGTCGACGTGCAAGATCAAATCCGACGCGAGGGAGCGCGACGGTGAACTCGGGAAGAGCTCCGGCGAGGACTGCAGCGGCGACGGCGGTGGTCGAGGCTTGGGTTCGACGGCGCGGATCTGGTCGTTGGGTTCGAGCTGGTGGTGAAGGGGCGGCTGTGGGTGGAAGGAGAAGATGGTGATGGCGGTTCTGGACTAGGGAGGCGATGGTGGTGATGGAAGAGGTGATGGCGGGTGGTGGTGGAACTGGAGCGGCTGAGGATCGTCGGCAACGAGGCTGGGGTTCGGGTGTGGCTGCTGGTCGTTGGCGGGGCGGCGAACAGGGCGGCGAGAGGTGGTGGTGAAGATGGAGGTGCGGCTGTTGGAGGTGGCGCTGGCTTTGGCGGTGGTGCAGGCGGATCCACGGGCGGCGCTCAGGCGGTCGACGAGGGCGGTGGTCGGAGGTCTGGTGGGCGAGCGGCGGCGGTTTCGGGTTGCTGGGTGTGAGGTGGTGGGTTCACGGGTTGAAAGAGAGAGGGAGAAGAAGGAGGAGGCGGCGTGGATGATGAACAGTAGAGGGAAAACGAAAAACATATAATATATATACAATTGTAATTAGGGTTAGGGTTTAGGTTAAAATAATTAAAATAAATACTTTTGAGTACTTAAAAATTAAACTAATTACATAATAATTATCTACAATTAAAAACGTACATGTTGAGCTAATACAATATTTGATACGAAATAGTTGAAAAATACCCATATTGTATAATTAAACAAGAATAATTAATAATAAAAATATATTTACTTACATTTAAAATCAAATAATTATGGGATAATTATATACACAGTAAAACGTACTAGTTATACTAATACGACAGATAATATGTAATAGTTGAAATAATACAATAAATTATATACAAAAATACGTGATTAATAATACAAAGTATTATACGAAATAATACATAATAATATTAACAATACAACATATTATTTAAAATAATACGTAATAGTACCGGTAACGTAACAATTTAATTCTAGAAAATTTTACTGCACAAAATAAATTTATAAATAACAAAATCCTTTAAATAAATATATAATCAAAATTTTAAATCATAGAAAATTATAGAAAACCGAGAAAAATACAAATACTCTTTTTAAAAAATAATAATTAAATATTTTAAAATACCGAAAAATCATTTTAACTAGTATCAAAATTCACGGTCATTACAATACATGATCATTTTACTCAGAATATCAAAAGATATGTTAAATAACAAAGGAGATAGAGGGTCTCCTTGTTTAAGACCTCTTTTACAATTGAAAGACCCGGAGGGGGATCCGTGAACAAGAACTACAGTTGGAGGTAGAAATAATATAATAGATCCAAGAGCACCATTTATCACCGAATTGCCTTAAGGAAATTTATAAGAAAGCTCCAACTAATAGAATCAAAAGCTTTAGCAAAATCAATCTTAACCAATGCCGCTTCCTTTTTCCTCTTAGAACAAAAATGAATCATCTTGTTTGCAACTAGGATGGAATCAAGGGTTGATTTGCCAGCTTGAAAGGCAGATTGAGTAGGAGCAACCAAATCATGCATATAGGGTGCTAATTTATTGGCTAAGATTTTTGTGAAGATTTTGAAAATACAGTTGATAAGACTGATAGGTTTGAAATCTTTAACTGTAGAGTATTCTTTAGTTTTTGGAATGAGAGTGATAAGGACTTGATTCACTCTATGAAGAGAAGAAGGATTCTGACAAAAATAGTTCATGAGAGCAACAAGATCACTTTTAATTAAATCTCGGAAAGTTTGGTAGAATAACAAAGAAAAACCATTTGGACCTGGTGCCTTGTTTGGGTTCATACTGAAAACTGCATGTTTAATTCTGATTCTGAAAAAATTTCCTCAAGAGCTAAAAGGTTCTGGTTTTGAACAGGATACAAGTTATCCCAGTTAACTGCCATATTGCTCTTGTTTTCTTTTCCAAAAAGATGGAGATAATGATCATAAAAATCTTTAGTGATTTCACCATTGTCAGTAATTTTAGAACCCAGATGATTGATAGAAACAAGATGGTTGGATCTTTTGTGGATAGAAGCTTTTCTATGGAAAAAAGAGGTATTAGCATCACCCTCCTTTAACCATTGGATACGAGATCTTTGAAACCAGTAAGTTTCATCTTCTTGAATGATAGAAGCATAGCAGGATTGAAAAGATTTCCTCTCGTTTAACTCAGATGAAGTTAAAGGTCTCTATTCTTCAAATAAATCAAGGGAGTTGATTTTTGATAACAAGCTTGCTTTTCTAGAAAATAAAGATCCATGAACATTTTTCCTCTACCACTTAATTATCCTCTTAAGAAGCTTAAGCTTCTTAATGAAAATGTCTGTAGGATTACCTTGACATTGAAAGGATTTCCAGGAAGTTTCAATGAAAGGAACAACAGATTTATTATGAAACCAATTCTTCTCAAATCTGAACGATGGAGGACTAGGTTTAATACCTCCACTATCAAGAATTATTGGAGAATGATCAGAGCCAACAGAAGGACGTGAATATTGTAAACTTAAAGGATGTTTCCAATCCCAGTATGCATATATTAAAAATCTATCCAATCTAGCCAAAGCAGGGTTATGTCGCTTATTGGACCAAGTGAAAGATCGACCAGACAAATGGAGATCAATTAGGGAAGTAGAAGAAACAAAGTTTCTGAAGGAGGTGATATTCCTGAGAGAACTAAATCAGGCATTTCTTTCTTCTGAAGATAATGTAGCATTAAATCCCCACAAACCACCCACGAACCATCAAAAATCTGACGCAGTCTTGAAAGTTCCCACCAACAAACATCCTTATCTTCTCTATCAATGTGGGTATATACGGAGGTAAAAGTAAAAGACCAATTCGATGGTGCATGAGTCAAGTACACTGAAACCGAGAAGATACCAACATATGAACGTATCAGGGTGAACAAATTAGACCAACCAATCATAACACCACCCTTGGATTCAGAAGAATCTAGGATATACCAGTGTGATATTTTGTTACCTCTCATAGAATGAAGCTTCCTAGCAGAGGGTTTACAAAGCTTGCTTTCTTGAAGGCCAATGATGTCAATAGACGAACGTTGAATAAAATCCTTTACCAAACTTCTCTTAGTTGGGTCATTAAGACTACACACATTCCATGTAGCAAATTTCATTAAAAAAGATTTTTAATTAAAAACCTCCGAAAAAAAAATCTTCAACTGTCTCTTAACAACCTGCTATCAACTTCTTTAACCTTCAAGTTAGCTATAGAGTCGACATGCAGATTGACTCCACAATTAACCACAATTTCCTCAATGACATCATTCCTCAATGATATCATTACACTTTTAGTTACCTTGTCATCTGTAAGCTTTAATTTTTCCCATTCTTCTTTAAGCAATTCTTTCTCACATATTACTTCTTTCGAACCTATTAGCTTTTTTGCAATGACAAACCTAGAACAAGTGTTTGAAACTCCAGAGATTGACTTCATGGTTCCAACACTGAATTGGAGAAGACTAAGCTATCAAATTTGGGGAAGTAGGTTTGTTTGGAGGTAAGAACATCAAGGACTTTGGGGATTTAGGGTTAAAATAAATGAGAAATTTTTAAAAAGAGAGGGTGTAGGTACAAGTAGTAAATAATGCAATCAATAGGGTGAAGTTCTATTCAAAATACGCATGTGACGCACACATGTAGGGGTGCATTCAGTCTAGATACTGCTCGGATATGATGCTTATCATATCCATATCCTCTTACCCATCTCAGATATGGATACAGATATGGATGTACTTCGGTAAGGAAAATTCATATCCATATCCGCTAAAATCAGATACGGTTACAGATATAGATATAGATATATAAGTGGATATGCATACGTATACAAAACGGATATGAGAAAACTAGATAGTATTGAGAAAAACATGATTCTTGTGATATAAAAGAGGTCGTTAATATGTTCATTATAACTAAAAAGCTAAGATTAGACATCTTGATCATCAAAATTAACCACAAATCCATAATTTAAGAATTGAAACTATCGTAAGAGTATGATTAATATGTATACGAATATTTTGGATACAGATAAAGATATTTTATTATAAAACTATACTCTTAACTATCCTATCGGTTATAGATTTGAGTAACCATATCCGTATCCTAACGGATACGGCTACAGATATTTCCTCGGATACGGATACGTTTAGCACCCCTACCTCTCTTTCATGATCGATTTTAGGGGTGTTAAGTGTTAATAAAGTAGAAAAGGTGATTAGTGTTACCGAAACATGATTCCTACTCTAGACACTTCATTTATATAATCTTTTTAAATTGACAGGTTAAAGATGAAAATACGGTTAAATCCTCAAATTATTAATTTTAGATACACCTTCTCCGCTAGGAGGTAGTATTTCGATCATTGTTTTATTTACTAGCACTTAGAACACTATGAATCCCATATGATATCACTCCCGTTTGGTTTATATGTTATCCGAGAATAATGCGACGATACAATATTTTTCGCCCTCAATTTTACTTGAATTTTTTTAAAAATTTCCCTTTAAATATAGGGTAAAAGAGTATGTTGTCTGAGTCTTAGAAAGTGTAAATGCTAACAGAAAAAAGTATATGAATATATGTGACTATCTTTTCTTTCCCCCGAATCTGTTGATAATTTCTCATCTACTGCTTGCTCCAAAGAACTATTGGATCATATTTCTTTATTATCAGAGCCCAATTTCATAGGCTACGTCTAGGGGTGTCCAAAAAGCCCGGAGCCCGGGCCCGGCCGATGATGTATCCTTGGCTAAGAGATTGGTCAAGGGTCTAGCAATTTTGCTGAAATCCTTGATGAAACGTCGGTAAAAACCAGCATGACCAAGAAACGATCTGACATCTTTGACAGTTTTGGGAGGAGGGAGATTGGAAATGAGATCTACCTTAGCTTTGTCCACTTCGATTCCCCTATTGGAAACTACATGTCCTAAGACAATGCCTTGTTTGACCATGAAATGACATTTCTCCCAATTGAGAGTCAGATTTTTCTCCCTACACCGTTCTAGGACCAGTTTAAGATGATGCAAACATTGGGAAAATGTGTCACCAAAAATGGAAAAGTCATCCATGAAAATTTCGAGAAATCGCTCTACCATGTCGGAAAAAATACTGATCATGCAACGTTGGAATGTGGCCGGTGCATTGCACAGGCCAAAAGGCATGCGTCGGTATGCGAATGTTCCATACGGGCAAGTGAAGGTGGTTTTCTCCTGATCTTCTGGAGCGATAGGGATTTGATTGTAACCTGAATATCCATCCAGGAAACAGTAGAACTCGTGTCCTGCTAAACGCTCTAACATTTGGTCAATGAAAGGAAGAGGGAAGTGATCTTTCCTAGTGGCTAAGTTGAGCTTTCGGTAGTCAATACAGACTCGCCATCCAGTTTGGATCCGAGTGGGAATCAGCTCATTAGCCTCATTTTGGATCACGGTGATCCCAGATTTCTTTGGAACAACTTGGACTGGACTCACCCATGAACTATCAGAAATGGGATAAATGATCCCATGATCGAGACATTTCAGAATGTCTTTCCTAACGGCTTCTTTCATCACTGGGTTTAACCTACGTTGAGCATCTCTAGTAGGTTTGGCATCATCTATCAAATGGATTCGGTGTTGAACAATGGTTGGACTAATCCCTTTGATATCAGCCATGGTCCATCCAATGGCTTCCCTATTCTCTCTTAAAACAGCTAAGAGAGCTTCCTTTTGACCGGTAGTCAACTCAGAAGAAATGATAACTGGTAAAGACTCGTTCTCCCCTAAGTAGGCATACTCTAGATTTTCGGGTAGAGGTTTGAGCTCTAACTTAGGGGGTTCCTCCACAGATGGGCGAAGCTGGACTCGGGGTTCTATCTCTAAAGGTTCTCGTTGCCAGCCAACAGCAAAAACATGATTGACCAGCGGTTCTATCTCAAGTTCGTCATCAGAAAGCTCCTCAATCATTAAATCAGATGCATTTGAATCAGACTCACACTCTCCCTCTTGTTGTTCACTGGATATTCCTTGAATGAAATTCACTTCCATGGGTTCATCAGATGGATCACTAGGCTGTCTCCCTAAGTTGAAGATATTGAGGTCAACAGTCATATTCCCAAAAGATAGTTTCATCTGACCGGTTCTACAGTTTATCAAAGCATTTGAGGTGGCTAAGAACGGTCTTCCTAGAATGACGGGGATTTGACTTTTGAGATTGGAAACGGGCTGCGTTTCCAAGACAATAAAATCAACAGGGAAAATGAACTCTCCAACTTTGATCAGAACATCCTCTACCTCTCCTTTGGGAATTTTTACAGATCTATCAGCTAACTGTAGAGTGCATCTTGTCGGTTTAAGTTCTCCTACACCTAGCTGTTGATAGACTGAATAAGGAAGGAGGTTGACGCTGGCTCCCAAGTCTAGAAGTGCCTTATCAATGTGAGTGTTACCTATGACGCATGGAATTGTGGGACAACCAGGGTCCTTGTATTTCAATGGCATTGGTTTCGAAAAGATTTCACTGAGGTTGGCAGCTAAGAAGACTTTCTTGGGGACATTGGTGGTTCTTTTCTTAGTGCATAAGTCCTTCAAGAACTTTGCATAAGAGGGAATTTGTTCGATTGCATCTAGGAGAGGGATGTTGATCTTGACCTGTTTGAATGTTTCTAGGATTTTCTCAACCTGCGGGGAGTTTTTCCTAGGTTTGAGTCTATCTGGAAAGGGGGCAACGGGCCTATACCTATCTAGATCAGGCTCAATCTCAAGTTCAGCATTTTGGTCATCGGAAGGAATTGCTTCATCGGAAGGAGTGTTTTGAATGGGAGAAGGGGTTTGATCCGGTGGCATTCTAACCTGATTGTCTATTTGTTTTCCTGATCTCAGAGTGTGAATTGCATTCAGTTGAGCTGGGTTGTTGGAACTGGATCCAGTGTCTTTAGGGTTTGCAACAGGTTGACTTGGAAATTTTCCTTTTTCTCTCTCACTCACGGCAGCGGCTAGTTGCCCAAGTTGGGTTTCTAACCGGGCTATGGCTTGTGTGTTCGAGTTGAGCACTTGGCCGGTGGTTTGCATGAATGAATTTAGAGTGGTGGATGATTGGGTCAACATGTTGGTAGTTTGTGTAGAAGCTTTGATCATAGCTTCTAAACCCTTTTCTAAGACACTCAAACGTTTGTCATGATCGGAATTTGATTGATTTGTAGGCTGGTGAGGATGAGGATGTTGGTTTGGAAAAGGTGGGTTAGAAAAATTGTTCGGTGCGTTGAATGGGACAGTGTTTCCCCTAGGGAATTGTTGGTTTGACGCGGGAATAAAGTTTTGGTTTCCATGAGAATTTCCTTGGTTCCAAGCAAAATTGGGATGATTTCTCCAACCTGGATTGTAGGTTGGAGAAAATGGATCATTTCTAGGGCGCTGGAATGCAGCGTTCATCTGTTCTAAAGCATGGTTGTTTCCTAGAAGAGGACATTCCTCTGAAACGTGGGTAGGAGACTGACAGTTATGACATCCCGGGGCAGAAATATGATTGATTTGAGCCGGAGCTCGTTCCTTAACTTCTAAGGCTTCTAACCTCCGCAGAATCGTCGCCATCTTCGCTTCAGATGCAATGTTTGACTCCAGGGAAAGACCACTAGACTTAGATTGGGAAACAGATGAAACCCTGTCATCACAGTTTTCCCACTGCATTGTTTTCTCGGATAGACTCTCTAGGAATTCCCAAGCTTCATCGGCGTTTTTTCTCATAAAATCTCCCTGACACATCGATTCTAAAGATGTTTTTGAAGAATAGTCCAATCCTTCATATATGACTTGGCACAATCGCCATTTTTCTAGACCGTGATGAGGACATTGGATTAAAAGATCTTTAAATCGGTCAAAGTATTTCCAGAATGGCTCTCCCGGGACAATTTTGAAATTCTGAATGCTGTTCCTAAGCTTTACCGTTTTGTGAATAGGGAAAAATTTCTTGAGAAAAACGGTGACAAATTCCTCCCAAGTTGAGATGGAATTTATCGGTAAGCTGTACAGCCATTTTTTAGCTTTGTCCTTTAGAGCAAATGGAATAAATCTAAGCTTAATCGCATCTTCGGTTAATTCTCTCATTTTTATCATAATACATACTTCCTCAAATTCCGAGATAAATATATATGCATCTTCTGTTTCATTACCTAGGAATTTGGGAAGCATGTTAATGAAATGCGGTCTAAGCTCGAAATTTGCTCCATTTACTTCGGGGAGTCTTATGCAAGATGGAATTGCATTTCTGGTGGGGTAACACATATCCTGAAGAACTGGTTGATTTGCCATTTTTTGGATTGGTTCAACACGGATTAAGCGATGAAAATTATCCCGAACCCAAAATTGCATACACCAAAACAATTTTTTTTTTTTTAAGGAAGGAAAGAAAATTAGTTTTTTTTTAATGAAAAGATAAAGAAAATTAGTTTTTTTTTATATGAGAAGATAAAGAAAAAGAAAAATCCTAACTAAAACAAATCAAGGCAATCACTTTTCAATCAACTCTAACTCTAGGGTTTAGCCTAACTCCACTAGACCAGCTCCTAACCAAAAATTCCTACAGTGAAAAGATCAAAGTTTTACCCAGGTAGTTAGCCAGGTAAGGATAGTACTAGAGGGTGATCAAAGATCAATTAAGTACCTCTTTCCTTGCGGAGCGCTTTACGCAACCCCTAAACCTTGCCTTAGACACCAACTATTCTGAGAAAACTTAAACCGTTCACTTAAGGATTTCTTGTTCCTTATTGAGCTCGAATCCTTAGGGGCCAACGTCTAATGAGTTTTAGAAGGCTTGGGTTTGTGAAGTGAGGAATTAGTGATTTGTGGGCTAAGGAAAGGGTGATGAAATCCCTTACCTTATCTTGATTGGGGTTTTGCCCTTAAGAATGATTTAAGTGTGTGCCAAATCAAGTGCTACAATCACTTTGGTGAATTCCTACACTATATGAAATGCAACCCTAGAAATTAAAAGCGACTAAAAAGGATGGTAAAAAGAAAATCTTTATATTTTTTAATTATGGTCAACAATAATCAAAAGTGAGAAGGGGAAAATTGTTTGAGTTTATTATCTTGTTAGTTAATGTCCAAGTGAAAGATGAATTTTATTATGGTCAACAAAAATAAAATCTTTTTTTTTAAATCCTAATTGTCTCTAATTGTGAAGCTAGCTAAAGAGGGTGGAATTGAAAACTAGAAAGAAGACTTACCCGAAAGCAATGCTCCAAATTCTTGATCTTCAATCCAAGATTTTCAAGCTCCAAGCGGTTCCTTCACAAGAAAAATACACAAGTTAAAGAACCAAATTAATAAAATCCTATTTTAGCACCCTCCCCGGCAATGGCGCCAAAAACTTGATGCGGCATAATTATGTACCAAAATTGCAAGTGCACAATTTATCAAGTTATAGTATAAAAAGATATCGATCCCACGAAGAAGGTGATTTTAAGAGATTATTAGAAATGGTTCTTATATTTTGTGCATGACAATTAGGAATAAAGAATAAGTGTGATTTTGTTGAGTGATTGCTATGAATATATGCAAAAGATAATAAATTGAATTTTAGAGGAGAGAAGGAAGAATTAAAGAATAAATGAAATCACAAGGCAAGAAATATGAATTAATAAAATCAAGAAATAAAACCAAAAATGAAAAGAAAATTTAAGAAAGTTAAGATGAAGGATTCAAAAGAGGTAAGAAATCTAGAATATAATCCACTAACCAATTTCAATTACAAAATATAAACTATTCTCTTTTTATCATATTTTAACTTAGATTTATTAAGCATAGATTATCAAACCATTTAAGGAAAGTGTAACCTATCAAATTATCATATAAGTTAAAATTACTATTCATGATAAGAACAACAACATGATAATAATCCTTGAATTCATAAGCATAACCTATCAAACCATTTAAGATAAGTATAGATTATCAAATTCTTCTACCGATTAGTTCTCTAGTTGATTATCCTAAACAAGAACATTTTAAGTACAAGAGAATAATTCATATAATATAAAGGAAATTAGACTAGTTTCATATAATTTTAAACTTCCTACAAGAATTAAATTCACATCTTTAAGAAATAAAAACAATAAAAAGAACTAATTACAAAATTAAAAAGAAAAGAAAAATCCAAACTATGAACAAGAAATAAATCTAATTATAAAGAAAATAAAAATCTAAACTACAAAATAAATTGTAAAAATTAAATGCAATAAAAATAAATCTACTCTACAAATTAAAGTGCAAAAAGAAATAAAAAAGACAAGAAAATAAATCTACACTACAAGCATGAATTTAAATCTAACTAATAAGCAATAATAAAGAAATTACTAAAAAAAAATAAAAGAGAAAAGAAATGCAAACCTTTAATTTGCTCTTCATCTCCATCCTCATCATTCAACAAAGAGGAGAAAGAACAAATTTAAAGAGGGAAAAATTATTTTTATTAATTATAATTAAAGTTATAATTTTTGGAAGGCCTTCTCAATTAAGAGTAGCCCTCCTCTCCAAAAAGAGTTTATAAAATTTTTCACACCCTTAACCCCTCACTTTCTACCCCTATTTATAGTAATCTTCAATGAATATGAGCCATTGGATTTGTCTTGATCCCCAAGCAACAATCTCCACCTTTGAATTTGCTTTTTGTTTCCAACATAGGAGGCCCATATGATTTATTTGATTTTCACAAGAAAATCAAAATCCAATTGCAAAAGCCTAGTCCGGTCCAATTTGATTTTTCAAACTAAATCAAGTTCGGCCCATGTGGAGCTTCATTTGATTTCAACAAGCAAGTAGGCCCATTTGATTTTCATTTGATAAGCAAAGTCCGGTCCATCTTTTGCAGCAAACAAGTCCGTCCCTTATATCAAAATCAAAGCTGCAGCAATTAAGTCCGATGTTAGCAACAAAGTCCGGTCCACAACTCCATTCATTTGAGAAAAAAAATTGCAAATCCACATCTAAATCTGCAGCCCAACCGGTCTCCATTGATTCATTTGATTTTCTTTTAAAAATCAAAATCTCCGGCCCACTTCAATTCAAAGCAACCGGCCCATTGTTTATTTGATTTTCAATCAAAATCTCCATTCAAAAGTGCAGCCGGCCCATATGTTGTATTTGGCTTCATGGACTTGTAATCTTTGCATACAATTGATTTTCAAAGTCTGCAGCACTTCATTCCAAGCAAATCATGTCCAGTCTTTGGAGCTTTGCATAAAAGTCCAATTTATTTTTTAGCAACCAAGTCCAAATCATTCCACTCTTTGCATCCAAGTCCATTTCAACTCTTTGGTGTAATTATTTTTCTTGATGGGCTTTGGGCTTCAAAAATGCTACAAAATAGAGAAGAGAGATTTTTGAGGGGTTTTTACGTTTAATAATATTTATTTATATTTTCCTTCAATTATGTGCAAACTAATCTAACAACAATTATTAATGGTATATTTATTCATGTAAAATAGATAATGAGGGTATAAAATTATAATAAAAATGTGATTATCACATATTTAAAAATCTGAGAAAACTAGAAATATGGGTCACGGTCAACCGCCACGATCGACCGCGTGTGTCCACGGTCGACCACCACGGTCGACCGCGTGCAGGTCAGAGACACTGTTAGCCCCTGGAACCCTTCGCAGTCGACCGACACATGTGTACGGTCGATCGCCATGCAGTTTTTGGCCCGTGCATGTTTATATGGCTTGGTTTTTGTTTGTCGATCACATTTCTCGATCTAATGATGATAGACTATGATGTTAGTGGTTGTTTTGTAGGATCTGAAATAGATACACTAGAACACTAGAGGGGGGTGAATGGTGTTCTTTTAAAATTTATGCAAAGTAGATTATAAATTGCAAAGAAAAATAGCAATCTCAGAAATTCACAATCATAAACACAAAGTTTTATACTGGTTTCACTAATCCGGTGTACATCAAGTCCCCAAGCAAATCCCGCTTGAGAGTTTCCACTATGATTTTGAATAAACTTACAAAATCAAAAGCAAACCTGACCAATTTGCAAGTCCCTGCAAATTGCAACACCAATTAACAAACACCTTGCCAATTTGCACACCAATCTCTAAACCAAGAGATTAACACCTCTCACAACTCGAGAGAACTTTTGAAGCAACAATTTCAATTCCTATAAGCCTTGATTTGTAGTGTAGTGTAGTTGTAGCTTAGGAATGATTCTAACTTCTGTAAATTGCCTAAACAATAAGTATTTGAATGATGTTCAAAGGCAATTTCAGAAACTTTTCTTTTTCTCAAAATCTGAATATTTTTCACTTAAAAAATGCACAAAGATCAAAAATTTTGGGTATGTAAGTCTCTGCATTTTTTCTGAACAAATAACCTATTTATAGCCCTTGAAAAGACAAGTTTTTGAACTTTAAAATCGTTTAAAAACGGCTATAAACAGTCATATATTCAAACTTTAAATTCAGGAAAAACTGTATCTGTACTCGACTACAAGACTGATTAGTCGACTACACTGAGTTTAAACAGACTCTGTGTATTCAGAAAATTTCTCAGTAGTCGACTATAAAGTTCATTAGTCGACTATACTGTAATTTGACAAAAACTTAGAAAATAAATTTTGCCTTCAGTAGTCGACTATAATGTTAATTAGTCGACTATACTGTAAAATAACAGAAACTTATGTTTCTATCATAAACTTGATTAGTCGACTATTATTCATATTAGTCGACTAGACTGTAAATTTACAGAAACATATATTTAAGACGTAAACATGAGTAGTCGACTACTATTCTAATTACTCGACTACTATAAGTTAGAAAATGATATAAATTAAATGTTTTGACACTCTAATTTTTAACTATAACTCTAATGGTTAACATAGGGGATTTCTATAGTTAACCAACACACTAAGCGTGTGTTAGTGTGTTCTAATATTTATTTGTGTGTGCGTAAGTGATCAAGACTTGTACAATAATTCTAAGTAAAAAAAATGTAAAATACATTATCTCATATGTTCTTCATCTTCTTCACTTCATAATGCCTTGAATCTCAACTTGCACTTGTTCATATTTTTATATTGAAAGCTGCATATAAGAGTTAGTGCATTTGTATAACACACATTGTATAAATTGTTATCATCAAAATACTATCATGGAGATATGATATTCAACATTCTCCCCCTTTTTGATGATAACAAATAATTTATGCATAAGTATGTAATTTATAACAAGGTTTAAACATTATGAAATAACCATACTTACTCCCCCTGCATATAAGCAAATTAGAGTCTATAACAACAATACATAGTCTATAACAACAATACATAAATCTAATATTGATAACCAACCATTTCTCCCCCTTTGTTATCAACAAAAAGAAATAAACAATTATGCTAAGTATGACATTATTTCTTCAACATGAGCTAATACTTCAAACAAATCATCCAGATTATGAACATAGTCCATAACTTCACCCATCCAAATAGGTAGGCAAAGACTTGCCATAAAGACCAAAAGTTCCACAATGTTCAACACCATGATCTGTTTAAAATATGTAGCACATATATTAACTATCCAAACAACATCATAGTAAAGTAAACACACAATCAACATACTTGATATTGTAGCAACATAACTAACATATTACATATGTCTTAATAACAACTCACAACTATATAGTTTTTGATACTTAAACAAAAGATAACTAACAAAATAACATAATTGTTTTGAAACTCAACATTAAAAACATCCAAATCTAATATGATGAATGCATAAACTTCTAAGGTGCTGGAGGAGGTTGCTATTCTTGAAAGTATGCATTAAGCTTTGTGTCCAAGTCATCAAACAAAGCAAGAAGAAGATTCGGTTTTTGGGATGAGTTAGTGGGTAGTTTTTAGGTTTTTATTTTTTTCTTTTTAAAAGAATTTGCATTGTATGGTTCAGATTTAACAAAAAAAATGAAAGGTGAAGATTTTATGTTAGATATGAGGCTAGGATTTGTAGAGTTAAAAATGTATGGTTGAGATTAACTCTTCTTAAAAGAAACGGGTATTGGGTATTGGGTATTGGGTTTTGGGTTTGATTTAATAAAAATCCAATAAGCTTTAAGATTGTAAAAACTGTAAATTCAGTATTAGTAGTCGACTAATAAGAAAAGTAGTCGACTACACTGTAATCGTCAGAAAGTTGATTTTTATTTTTTGACTCAGAGTAGTTGACTATAGATGAAATTAGTCGACTACACTGTAAACGACAGAGAGTTGATTTTAAGATTTTAACTTAGAGTAGTCGACTATAGATGAAATTAGTCGACTACACTGTAATTCATAGAAAAACTTATATGCAGTACTTGTGCATGTAGTCGACTATAGGTCAAATTAGTCGACTATTAAGGGTATGTATGCATATGTGTTTGTTTTAAAAATTTAATTTAAATCTTCAATTGAACATGTACCTAATTCCCTTCTTAATTTTACATAAATTTCTTCTTTTAAGGGTTTTGTTAATATATATGCTATTTGTTTATTAGTAGGCATAAATTCTAATAAAATGTCACCTTTAAGCACATGATCACGTAAGAAATGATGTCTAATATCAATGTGTTTTGTACGTGAATGTTGAATAGGATTTTTAGATAAATTAATTGCACTAGAATTGTCACACATTATGGATGATATTGGACAATTTATGCCATAATCAGATAATGTTTGTTTCATCCATAAAATTTGAGCACATGCAAGACTTGCAGCAATATGTTCAGCTTCAGTTATTGATAATGATACTGAATTTTGCTTTTTACTAAACCAAGATACAAGTGAATGTCCTAAGAAATGACATGTTCCACTTGTACTTTTTCTATCAGATTTACATCCGGCAAAATCAGCATCACTATATGAAATTAAATCAAATGAACTATGTTTTGGATAAAACAAACAATAATTTGTAGTATCTTTAATATATCTAAAAATTCTTTTTACTACTTTAAGATGTGATTCTTTAGGATTAGATTAAAATCTAGCACATAAACATACACTAAACATAATATCAGGTCTACTTACAGTAATGTAAAGAAGTAATCCAAACATACATCGATAAAGCTTTTGATCAACATTCTTATCATTTTTATCTTTATCAAGTGATGTAGTAGTACTCATTGGTGTTGGTTTGTTTGTTGTATTTTCCATTCCGAAATGTTTGAGTAAATCTTTTGCATACTTGCTTTGATTGATGAATATTCCTTCTTTTAATTGTTTAATTTGTAGTCCAAGGAAGAAATTTAGTTCACCCATGTGACTCATTTTAAATTCATCCTGCATAGTCTTAGCAAACTCTTGACAAAGATTGTTGTTAGTAGAACCAAAAATAATATCATCTACATATATTTGGATTAGTAAAATATCTTTATTTATTTTCTTAATAAATAATGTTGAATCAACTTTTCCAATTTCAAAACCTGAAGTTAAAAGAAACTTCTTTAATCTATCATACCATGCACGAGGTGCTTGTTTAAGACCATATAAAGCTTTCTTAAGTTTAAAAACATGATTTGGAAAACTTTCATGTTCAAAACCTAGAGGTTGTTCTACAAAAACTTCTTCTTTTATAAAACCATTTAGAAATGCACTTTTAACATCCATTTGAAATAATTTAAAATTCATAAAGCATGCAAATGCAAGTAAAATTCTAATTGATTCTAAATGAGCAACATGTGAATAAGTTTCATCATAATCAATTCCTTCTTCTTGATTATAACCTTGAGCAACTAATCTAGCTTTGTTTCTAACAACTTGACCAAATTCATCTAATTTGTTTCTAAAAAACCATTTTGTTCCAATAATGGATTTATTTTGAGGTCTAGGTATAAGATCCCAAACATTATTTCTAGTAAATTGATTAAGTTTATCTTGTATAGCAATTATCTAAGAATCATCAAGAAGTGCTTCTTTTATATTTTTAGGTTCAATAGTTGAAATAAAAGCAGTATGAGCAATCAAATTAAAATGAGATCTAGTAGTTACTTTATCAGAAATATTTCCAATAACTAAATCATGTGGATGATTTTTAACTTCTACAAAATCTTTAGGTAAATCATTTTGTAAATTATCATCTTTTGTAACATCTATCATAGGAGTATCATGAATAGTATCAATTATATCATCATCATTATTTAAAATAATAGGTGATTTTGAAAAATTTTTATCAAAAGAAACATGTAAAGATTCTTCAATAACTAGTGTTCTTTTGTTATATATTCTATATGCTTTATTGTGATTAGAATATCCAACAAAAATTCCTTCATCAGATTTAGAATCAAATTTATCTAAGTTATCCTTTGTGTTTAAAATAAAACATTTACAAACAAAAACTTTAAAGTAAGATACTTTAGGAATTTTGTTATAAAATAATTCATAAGAGGTTTTATTTAAAATAGATCTTAATAAAACTCTGTTTAATACATAACAAGCTGTTGATACAGCTTCTGTCCAAAAATATTTTGGTAAATTACTATCACACAACATGATTCTAGCACATTCTTGTAAAGTTCTATTTTTCCTTTCTACAACTTCATTTTGTGGAGCAGCACGAGGAAAAGAAAAAGTATGTGATATACCATGTTTATCACAAAAATTTACAAACAATTCATTTTCAAATTCACCTCCATGATCACTACGTATAGAAATAATAGAAGTATATTTTTGATTTTGAATTCTTTTGCAAAATATAGAAAACTCATTAAAAGCATCATTTTATGTTTAAGAAAAATTACCCATGTGAATCTAGAATAATCATCAACAAGAACAAATGCATATCTACTTCCATTTAAAGATGCTACTCTAGATGGACCAAAAAGATCTATGTGAATTAATTCTAATGGTCTATTTGTAGATATTACATTTTTAGATTTAAAAGAAGATTTATGCATTTTTCCTTGTTGACATGCATCACAAAAATTGTTTTTAAAAGACATCTTAGGTAAACCATTTACTGAATCATTTTTAGAAATCTTAGAAATGTGTTAAAAGTTAACATGTCCAAAACGTTTATGCCATAAAATAGAATCATTAGATGATGCAATAAGACAATGTTCATTTGAAATATTTTTCATAGATAAAACATATATGTTATTCTTTCTATGACCTTTAAAAATAATAGTAATTAAATCAATATCATAAATTAAGCAAGATTCTTTTTCAAAAACAATTTTAAAACCTTTATCACAAAGTTGACTAATACTAAGTAAATTATGTTTAAGACCATCAACTAATAGAACATTATCAATGATAGGTTTGTTTGGATTACCGACAGATCCAATACCGATGACTTTTCCTTTGTTGTTATCTCCAAAAGTAACGGTACCACCATCCTTATTTTGAAAAGATGACAATAATTGTATGTTTTCAGTCATATGTTTGGAGCAACCACTATCCAAAATCCACCTCCACCTATCTTTCTTGGGTACCTGAAATAATAAACATTTATATTTTTGGTACCCATACTATGTTGGGTTATCTTTCTTGGGTACCTGAAATAATAAACATTTATATTTTTGGTACCCATACTATGTTGGGTCCTTTAAATTAGCCTTTAGGAAACCAAACCTATGAAGAGTTTGATTTGCCTAAATAGTTAGTTGATAAACAAATATTTTTAATAAAATCAGAAATATAAAAATTCCTATGTAAAGAAGATAATTCTTTTGGAACCCAAATAGAAAAGAATTTTGATTTATTTTTGCACAAATTCTCATTTCTATATTCATACAAATCACAAGAAGGTTTTACAAAAATTGTTTTCTTTGATTTATTTTTATTAAATTGAAAACCTAATCTTTTTGTCTTTTGTGATTCTTTTTGAAAAGAAAGTATATTATTAAGATTTTCTTTACCTTTATTGAATTTGCTTATATTCAAACATATATCCTCATATTTTGATTTAAAAGAAGAAATATCTTTATCTAAACTATTAATACGAATTTTTAAATCATTACATTCTGATTTTAAATAAATATTCTCATTAGATAAACATTTTCTTCTTTTAATACAATTACTTGAGAATTAGAATTAGTAGAGGAATCAGAAATTTCTTCAAGTAATCTTTTATTTTCACCTTTAAGAAAATTATGTGAAGTCTTTAATCTCACAAAAGTTTCATATAATTTATTGAAAGCATCTAAAAGTTTTTCATTGTCACTTACACAAAAGTTTCATATAATTTATTGAAAGCATCTAAAAGTTCTTCATTGTCACTTACTTCATCTTGTGCCATAAAACACATGTGAGCACTTTCCTTTTCTTCAATTTCTTCATCTGAAGATGACTCATCACTATCATCCCAAGTGACTGCCATTGCTTTCCTTTTCTTGTTATTTTGAATGTTGTTGAAGTTGTTGAAATAACTTGCTTTTTGCTTATTCTTCAACATTAGACAATCTTTCTTCATATGACCTGGTTTATTACACTTAAAACAAAGAGGGTTATTTGAAATTGAACTCTTAGATTTAAAATTATCTCGTTTTATAAATTTCCAAAATTTTTGTGCAAACATGCCCATTTCTTCATCATCATCATCTGAATCTTCTTTATCGGAGATAGTATTGAATGCAAGTACATTCTTGTTCTTTGTTTCTTCATCATTCTTTCTATCTTCAATTTAAACTTCATATGCTATTAGATTTCCGATAAGATTTTCAACCGTAAGAGTTGACAAATCATTGGCTTCTTCGATTGCGGTAACTTTCTTTTTCCATTGTGGAGTAAGTGATCGAAGTATTTTTCTTATCAACTCCACTTGTGTATATGTTTTTCCAAGACCGGTGAATCTTGTGAATATTTCTCCAATAGTCTCATTTTCCTTCATCTTGAACAACTCAAACCTGTGCACAAGAACATATATTTTAGATTCTTTAACTTTATTTGTACCTTCATGAGTTACCTTAAGTGTATGCCAAATATCGTATGCAGATGTGGCCGTTGACACCCTATTGAACTCATTCTTGTCAAGTGTACAAAATAATGCATTCATTGCTTTTGAATCTAAATTTGCATTATTTCTTTGTGAAGTAGTCCATTTTGAAAATGGAGTTGTTGGCTTCTCATATTTCGTTTCCACAATGTTCCAAAGTTCGTAGCCAATTGATTAAAGGTAAATCTTCATTCGACACTTCCAATAGTTGTAGTTCAATCCATCGAACATTGGTGGACGATTTGTAGAGTGACCTTCTTTGAATTGTGAAGTATTTGACGATGCCATCTTTCACCTTTCTCTGATACTAAATGTAGGATCTGAAATAGATACACTAGAACACTAGAGGGAGGGTGAATAGTGTTCTTTTAAAATTTATACAAAGTAGTTTACAAATTGCAAAGAAAAATGACAATCTCAGAAATTCACAATCATAAACACAAAGTTTTATACTGGTTCCACTAATCCGGTGTATAACCAGTCCCCAAGGAAATCTCGCTTGAGAGTTTCTACTATGATTTTGAATAAACTTACAAAATCAAAAGCAAACCTGACCAATTTGCAAGTCCCTGTAAATTGCAACACCAATTGACAAACACCTTGCCAATTTGCACACCAAGCTCTAAACCAAGAGATTAACACCTCTCACAACTCGAGAGAACTTTTGAAGCAACAATTTTAATTCCTATAAGCCTTGATTTGTAGTGTAGTGTAGTAGTGGCTTAGGAATGATTCTAACTTCTGTAAATTGCCTAAATAATAAGTATTTGAATGATGTTCAAATGCAATTTCAGAAACTTTTCTTTTTCTCAAAATCTGAATATTTTTCACTTAAAAAAATGCACAAAAATCAAAGCTTATGGGTATGTAAGTCTCTGCATTTTTTCTGAACAAATAACCTATTTATAGCCCTTGAAAAGATAAGTTTTTGAACTTTAAAATCGTTTAAAAATGGCTATAAACAGTTATATATTCAAACTTTAAATTCTGGAAAAACTGTATCTGTAGTCGACTACAAGACTGATTAGTCGACTACACTGTGTTTAAACAGACTCTGTGTATTCAGAAAATTTCTCAGTAGTCGACTATAAAGTTCATTATTCGACTATACTGTAATTTGACAGAAACTTAGAAAATGAATTTTGCCTTCAGTAGTCGACTATAATATCAATTAGTCGACTATACTGTAAAATAACAGAAACTTATGTTTCTATCATAAACTTGAGTAGTCGACTATTATTCATATTAGTCGACTATACTATAAATTTACAGAAACATATATTTAAGACATAAACATGAGTAGTCGATTACTATTCTAATTAGTCGAGTACTAAAAGTTAGAAAATGATATAAATTAAATGTTTTGATACTCCAATTTTTAACTATAACTCTAATGGTTAACATAGGGGATTTCTATAGTTAACCAACACACTAAGCCTGTGTTAGTGTGTTCTAATATTTATGTGTGTGTGTGTGTAAGTGATCAAGGCTTGTACAATAATTCTAAGTAAAGAAAATGTAAAATACATTATCTTATATGTTCTTCATCTTCTTCACTTCATAATGCCTTGAATCTCAACTTGCACTTGTTCATATTTTGATATTGAAAGCTGCATATAAGAGTTAGTACATTTGTATAACACATATTATATAAATTGTTATCATCAAAATACTATAATGGAGATATGATATTCAACATGTTTAACACCTGGGATTATGGTGAACTTCAGATGAGGACACGCACACCGAGATTTGTGCATGTATACTAGATTGTGTTAGATTGACACACTTTTAACATGAGTTAAATTGATAAACACATATGAATAATGTTGTTCTATACGTATCCGGAAATAGGGAGATGAAACCTATTTGCTACAGAACAATTGAGTAAGAGTATTACAATAGTATCGTTATTACATGTATCCGGAATAGGAGAATAATAAACCCTATTGCCACAGAGCGATTGAGTAACGAGCATTACAAAAGTATCGCTATAGCATAAGATGATGCCCACATAGATAATTGATCAGTTGTAAGTTTTACTTTCATGATAGACTACCCATGAGTTGGGTATTTCCTTTGAGTTTTGGCACACCCGTTATGAACGACAGTCATATTTGTTTTGGTTGGCATCCTCTTATTGTAGAGCAGGTTACTCGGATGTAATTCGAGAAGAAGTATTTATTCTTTATGTTTGAGTTTTGAGTATGTTTCCTTGACTAATTGTTTTCATTCATAGGAAGCTATATAAATGATTTGATATATGCATGTCCTAACTCTATTTTCTTATATACTCCTTCCCCTTCCCCTGGGGAGAGGTAGTGATGATCTCGCTAGTGCTTTGATGCTCGTTGTTTCCCCTCTTTTAGGCAGCGAGTACGGCGCACGGAGAGTCGCAGGTTGATGGGATATTTTAGTTGTCCGTTTAGCTATTTATTATATTTTATAGTTATTGCAGAACTCCACATGTATTTAATTATTTTCAGACTCTAGATTGGTATTTTATTTTAGAGTTGAGAACTCTTGTGAGACTTTGTTTATTTGACTTATTGTATTTGAGATTCAGTTCAGACTCAGTGATATTTCTACTTCATTCTAGTTGGGCTCATTATTAATATTTCTTATGCTTCTTATGTGTATATTTTTCAGTGTAGTTCGATTTTGAGTATTTACCTGTCTATACATTCATCTATTTATTATTTTCACTAGAGAGATAGTGATTGTGATGGTGAAACATGTCGTAGCATGGTGTTGGTGCTTGGCAGGTTTGACAATCCGGGTTTCACTTAGGACTGCAGCCTTGTGTGAACTCCGAGACATCACAGTTGGTATCAGAGCTCTAGTTCTCATATCCTTAGGATCATACATGTGTCATATTATGGAGTTTAGGATAGAGTTTCCTAGGGATCATGTATACAGTCCACTAGGAATCCTTAGCATGAGTGAGGACGTACTATATATGTACGCGGAAAATCTAAATTTTTTTTATGATGATCTATTTGCTTTGAATAATAAAGCATGATATGAGATATATGTGATACGATTTACTTATATATCATTCATGCTTGAAGATCCAATTTACTACGTAATAAGCTTTATTTTGGAATTATAGATGTCAGAAGGAGGTCGTGGACGCCGAGTTACTCGTGCTCAGGGAGTTGAGCAGGATGATAGGGAGCCCAAGCCGCAGCAGGCTCCGCAGTACTTAGTGGATCTCATAGAACCCTTGGCAACTTGGTTGGCGGCTATTGAGGAGCAACTAGCAGATCAGGCTCGACAGGGAACTCCCATTCAGGAGGAGATACCAGAGAGGACACCAGTGGTTTCGCCACCACCTCTAGTTGATGATGGATTGGCTGAGTAGGAGGCTTGGCATCGCTTGGTAGAGAGGTACCAGAAGTTGAAGGCTCCAGAATTTCATGGTTCGACGGACTCTATCGCCGCACACAAATGGAAGGAGGATGCGAGTAACATCTTGGATATGCTGAATGTTAATTCTGTGTAGAAGCAGAGGCTAGCGGCTTTCAGCCTCAAAGGCAATGCAGGAGGATGGTATAGGCTCCATTTCACCCTAGAGCA
This sequence comes from Asparagus officinalis, assembly GCF_001876935.1. NCBI lineage: Eukaryota > Viridiplantae > Streptophyta > Magnoliopsida > Asparagales > Asparagaceae > Asparagus > Asparagus officinalis. The sequence continues at coordinate 22,219,329 of NC_033803.1, forward strand.
GAGGATGACGGTTTCATGGGAGACCTTTATATACCTTTTTGATGAGCAGTATGTTTCGGCTGCAGAGTTAGAGCTGGCTCGGTTAGAGCAGGGAGATATGTCTATCATGGACTTTGAGAGTAAGTTCATGTCATTGCTTAGGTTCACCGAAATGTGGCACACAGAGGAGCGTCAGGCTCAGATGTTCTTGATGGGACTTCATCCGGGGTTACGCCGGTATATAGTATCTCGGAGATTTCATTCAGTGTGAGAGGTGGTAGATGCTGCCATAGCCCAGGAGACAGATACAGCCTTATTCATCAAGGGCAAGGACAACGGTAAGTCAGTACTATCTGAGGACAAAGGAAAGGGTAAGAGACCATTTGGAAGCTCAGAAGGACCCCACCAGATGTAGGTGTATAAAACTGCCTATAGGTCCCTTAACACAAATCGACGACGCCGATTCGACGAACCGACCATCGGGCGACGTATGCAGACACGATTGTTAGTCCACAACACTGAAGCCAAGTGATACGCGACGAAACGGATTAACGAGGCTACGAGGCTAATGCACCGCACGCAAACAACAGAATAAATCCACTCGCGTGCGGAATCAAGATAACAGTTCGGTGAGTCAACGAGTCATCCAACCATAGAACGGATTTGAACTCAAACACCGAGGCAGATTTACTACCATATTGGGATTCGGACTGTCAAATCAGAGTCCGGATCAACAACGAAGCGGGTTTACTGCCAAATCAGGATTCAGATCAACAAATCAGAGTCCAAATCAACCACGAGACCGGAAAAAATGGCAAAAACCCAAACACCAAGGGGACTCGGCCAAAACCGAGCCACCTATAGGTGGCTAGGTGGCCGAGCCACCTAGGAACCGGATCTCAGATCTACGTAGTCATCCTCCGGATCAAAGCTTGGCCTTTGATCCCGAGAACTAGGGCGATTATTTCCTTGGTGAATTAATCCCCCCCGGCTATTATTTCCTTCGCGAAATAATACCCGTCATACTGCGTAGATCCGACCGGATCTAGATCGCGTGGTGGTCCATGGATAAACCCCGGCACAGGCGAAGAACCCATGCAAGTGAGTGACCGCAAAACAGGAGCTCGCGATTTGTGCGAAAGGAAAGTTATAATCTTTTTTCTTTTTCTTTGATTTCGCTGTAACCGGATCTTATAAAAAGACCGGATCTTTGTAACTGATTAACTGTTATCAAGGAGTGTGCAATGATATCAATGAAGAAAGACACGATTTTTCCCGCGAACAATCTGGCGACCACAGTGGGAGCCGCTGATCTCGCACCACGGGGGGCCCCGCCGATCTCGCCGCCGAGATCGGAGCGTCGCAGCCACGGATCTCAATCCCGGTCATGGAGGAGGTCGAATACGAGTTTGACCAGCAGAAGTTTGAGGAATACCTGTCGTCCTCGTCCGGATCAACCTCCCCCCGCAAGTCTAAAAAGTTCTCCTCCAGGAGAAAAACTCGTTGGTATGAAGACGTTGAAAACACCAACGAAGATCTCACCCCGCTGGATGCCAAAGCCGCATCGGGTGAGATTCCTCCAATTCCCAACCAGGGCAGATCGGCTCTGGCCAACCCTTCTGCCGCAGAGGGCGTGGTGACTCTCATCGAAGAGGAGCCCGCAAAGGCAACGGCAACGCCGCGAAAACAATTCGCAAGGCCGTGGAGTCAGTGACGGGATCCGCTACAACGCGGATCTGAAGAACAAGAGAGGCAAACAGCCTCAAAATAGATGAACGCGCACCTCTCCAAGCCGCTATAATGGAATGGGCCGTGTCAAACGGAATCGTTCGACACTGGAAGAACGTATCACAAACGCCCCGCACATCAGTGCAGGCGCGGGCTCAAGCCGAAGAAGCCCGCCAGAAAGCTGCCAGAAAGGAGGTGGCAGAAGCCGCCATCAAACCCGCAAAAGCCTCGGAAACCGAAGTCTGCAATCGGCGATTCCGATGTAAGGAGCCAACAAACTGCCCAGCCTCGAAAGTTCAACCTTCGGCGAATACAATCCAGACCACCGATGATTTCCACAAACTGCGCTCCGGGAGATCCCGCAGCCGACCATCCCAGAAAAGGAAGTCAGTCTTGTGAGCGCCTCGGTCCACTTCCCGCAGGAGCAAAGCCAAAGCTCCAATCAAGGACCCAAACCATTTGGCCACTAAGAAAACCCTACGAGATCAAATGATGTCGGGGTCGCCGCAACCCTCAACAGTGACAAAGAAATCATTAGGCACCAGCGCACTACTTTTGCGCCATCGAAGTTCAGGAGCCCGTTGAGAATTCCACGCCCACAAAAGCTGCGCGTTTCGAGCTGTTCGCGGAGAAAATGGTTTTTCTTCTTCATTGAAATTAATTGTCATTTCTTGGCGGGTTACAAAAGATCCGGTCTTTTTTTTAATCCGGTTACAATTAAATCAAAGAAAAAAAGAAAAATTACAACTTTCCTTATTTGTCGAACGAATCGCCGAGATCCTGTTTTGCGTCTTCTCGCTTTTGTGGGTTCTTTGCGACGCCGGGGTTATCCGTGCGACCACCGCGCATCTAGAGTCTAAATTTAAAGTTTTTTTTTTTTTATGCGTCGATCGACACGATTATACGGTCGTATTATTCCACGAAGGAATAATAGCCGGGAGGATTAGTCACCAAGGGAATAATCGCTAGATCTCGGCGGCATCTGAAGACCAAGCTTAGATACGAGTTGTGATATCGTTGTAGATCTCAGATCTGTTCTTTGCCTCTCTCGAATCCTGCCTTTTCTGACGTAGGTGCTCGCTGAGCGAATCAGATTCTGTCGTGCAACGCTTCAAGTCTTCAAAGTTCTGAGTTCACTCTTCAATACCTGCAGAGGTTGGCTCTTGGAAATTCCCCCTCAAATGAAACAACCCCTGGGCCTATTTATAAGGCAACCAGATCTGTGCCTAGGCACCAGATCTGGGCCGGCCACCTCAGGGTGGCTTGGCTCTGCGGCGAGCCACCTTTGCAGTGGCTCGGCCTTGGCCGAGCCACCTTGAGGTGGCTCGGCCACCGAGCCACCTCAAGGTGGCTCGGCTAAGGCCGAGCCGCCTTGAGGTGGCTCGGCTTTGGCCGAGCCCCCGCGGGCGGTGTTTTCCGACTTTTTCGAGTCGTTTTCCGTTGTTTCCGGTTCTGTCCGTGATTCGGTTGATTGAGACTCTGATTGGTTGATCTGATTTGGCAGTAAGTTGGATTCCTGATTTGGCAGTAAATCCGCTTCTGAGTTCGAGTCCGAAATTGATCTTGATTCGATCGTGATTCGTCCGAGTTTCCCCTTGGTTGGATGGCTCGTTGATTCCTCAACTCATTAGCTTGATTCTGCACGCGGGTGGATGCATTCCGTCGCTTCTGTGCGATTCGTCGATCTCGTCGCCTCGTTGGTTCGTCGGTTTGTGCCGAGCTATGCTAGGGGACCTATAAGCAATTTTATATGCCTACAGATACCCCCTCCAAAGTATTTCAGTCTCGTTCTTTTATAGAAGAGTCTGGGATACTTTGGATATGATTGTCCCTACCTTCAGTCGGTATAACGGGACCTCGGAATGGCTTCTGTTCTTGACTCCTTCAATTCTCCAGGCTTTTCGGTGCTTTGTCGAAAGTCTGTAAGAGTTCCGGTGCTGCATTTATTGTCTGACCGTTTGTCGGAATTTTCTGAACTTGAAGTCGATTCCTTTGAGCTGACCATTGATTGTGGCGTCGAGTCTTTATGCACAACGCGTTGTCCGGCGTAGTGTGGTTGAGTTATCCTTAAGAATATTTATAAACAATATTCTCCAGGAACTTCTCAAACCAAAAATAGGGAATAGTTTATACTCATATACCTTATTGGAGTATTAAGAAGCAGTTTATACTCGTATACTTTTCGGAGTGTTTTTGTGCCTAAATGAGCTGAACCGGCTTAAAATGAGCCAAAAAAGGCAGTAAATCGGCTCAAAAAATCCTCCAACTCCTCCGAACAAATGGGAGAGGGGTGAGTGAATGATGGACTGAACCGTCGCTCGATTTGAAGTCGTTTCGATGCTCGGTTCGGCTTCAATTTGGATTTTGGTTCGAACTGGGTCCGGTCCGGTTCGGTTCGGTTTGGTTCAACCCGGTCCACCTTATATAAAGGGGGTCTTTTTCTTTTCTTTTTTCTTTACCCTAGGGCCGGCCCCCCCCTTTTTGCCTCCTTTTTGAATTTCTCTTCCCTCGAGCCTCCGTTCTCCCTCAAAACTCGATCTTCGTCTTAGATTCATCCTTCCTTTTGATCCTTGACTGAGAAATCCCTCGAAACTTCCATATTTAGACTTTCCTTCGAGCCCCTCGAGCGCGTGGTTCGAGCACTTCCAAGATCTAATTTTTGTCGGATCCTCGAGCTTCCCCTCAGGTATATCTCCATAATCTTGATCTATTTCATGTTTGATCTAGTGTATGGAATAGCGGGATCGCATATAAGGGTTGAGGGAGTGATTTGATGCCTCAAGCTCGCCTTTTTAGGGGATAAAAAAGTGATTTTTATTTCTAGATCTGACCTCTTGAATTCTTTTTCTGTAGGCCATTATGTCGCGAGTATCGAGAGGTCGTTTTCCTGCTGCATCGGTTGATGGCGCGCCTCCCTCATATGCTGGTGAGCAATTTTTTGACCTTTTTCGAAAATTTACAAATTAGTCCTCTTTTTTCTGGATATTTGCAAATTAGTCCATTTTACCCCCCGTTGTTCTCCTTGGTGAGGCAACCGGGAAAGGCCTTGGTTCTCCTTGGTGAGGATCGACGCTTTATGGAAATTTTGCAAATTAACCCTCTTCTTCTGAGAATTTTGCAATTTAGTCCTTTTACCCTATTTTGCTCTCCTTGGTGAGGCGATCGGGAAAAGCCTTGATTCTCCTTGGTGAGGATCGACGCTTTAAAGATGGGTTTTGCTTGGTCAAAACCACATCTCATAATAAAGGGGGCGTTTTGACGCTGCATTGTGCTTTATAAGGCAGGGATATATTGTCGATATACCCTATCTTATAAATGCGCAATGTGGCCAAATCGTCTCGCCCTTTATAAGGCAATGACTCTATCTTACCAATTTGTAAGATGAATTCAATTTCCTTTTATATCTGAAATTAACAAACACTTAACTGCTTGTTTTCAGTGGAATATCCTTCCGGAGCTTTTTCATCGCATGCGGTGAATGGACGTCGTGATGAGTATTATTCCACATCTGATGACTTTTCGCCCATTCCGTTCACCTCCCAGTTTGCTCCGGGCACGTCGTTGGAAGTTGTCCAAGTGGTGAGGGAAGGTGGCCATCAAGCTCTTCGCCAGCTGATCACAGATGCGCCTCTCGTGCAGGATGCCAGTTCCGTTCAGTCTCTTAGGAAGACTGACTTCTTGTTTGGAGACTCTACCAGGGATCCCGATGCAGTATTTATTGAGGCTGAGCAGTGGCTTTACCAGACTGGCAGTCGTTATATGTATTTGCCGAAGATTCCTCGACACCGTTCTTTGACTGAGCTCAGGCGCCAAGCTGTGAAGCGGGAGATGTCGTGGAGTTTGACAAAGGAACATGAGAGCGTTCACTGCGGCTATATTACTCATCAGGCAGTTCCTGGTTCGAGTCGAGATCACATTGTTGGACTACATCCTGGAGTACTGGGGCTAGATACTCCGCCTCGTAACGAGTTCCTCGCCACTGCTTCTACTTTGAGGAATCGCCTCGCTATCTTAGGACGGGAGATGCCTGCACCGCGCCACAGATTCTATGGTTGGGTCCATTCTTTGGACAGGTTTTGGTGGGCTCGTATGACGAAGTATGTCTTGAGCCGATGGAGCGAGGAGTTACATGCTTGCGGTCTTTATGCAGCCATTCGGGCCACCATGCATGGTTTGCCTACAAGCGCGAAGCATTTCTTTGCCCTATGCGAGCTTTATAATCCAGATTCCAACACTTTTCTGACCAGGCACGGAGAGTTGGGCTTGGCTCTACATGAGATGCACAAGATTTCTGGTTTGCCCATGGGACAGATGTTATACCAGGAGTACTTTCCCTCCAACCATGAGTTGAGTCAGCTGAAGGATCGCATGCCCGACCGCTACGAGACCTTATGGGACCTCACTTGTCATTATCACATTGCTTTGGCGCAGTCTAAGCCCCTAGCGAAGAGGACCAAAGCAAATGTGAGCCTGAAGCAGTTCGCATCATATTTGTTCAGGAATCTGGAGAGCCATTCTGGCCAATCTATTTGTGAACTGGCACCGCTGACTCCTTCAGAGGTTAATGAGCTGCTGAAGAAGACTGACGCCCGCTCCTATACCAATAGCAGTCCTGAGAGCGGCTTTCCTGCAGGGACCAAGTTCAGATCATTTTTATTCCATGCGACTGCGCCGATTCGTCCGATGACCCTCCTTGCCGGTTATCTCGCCATCTGGTTGAAGAAATGTGTGGTCCCGTATCAGTCTGGTGACGCTCTGCCACTGGAAGTGCTCTATCCTGCAGTTCAGCTTGCCTACAAGAAGGAACTTTCGCTTCTTCCGGTGATGGTTGCTAACATTCATCGAGGGCTTCGGCAGATTTCTGGTGCTTTTACACGGAGAGATGATGATAAACCGACTCAGATTCCTACCATTAAGGTGGAGCTTCCGTATATTTATTTGATGGCTTGGTTCGTCCTTCATCGTTCCGATGTGATGTCGGTACCGAATGTCATAGACCAGTCTGTTCCCTTTCTACAGCTGCTTGAGAATGGCGAGTGGGAGGGCCGAGGATTCCCCGATATCAGGCGTCAGCTACAAGTCCACAAGTGCTGGGCATTCTCCACTTGCTTTCCACAGTTCTCCAGCCGGTACGGCGAGTGTTTGATTGATGAGGAGAAGCCGAGTGAGTATAGGACTTATCTGGATATGGGCTGCTTTAATTGGCTAGTGAACATTAGGCCGGGTTACCTGACTTTCCGGGTAGGGAATCAGTATTTTATAGAGCCGTATCTACCTTACCGATTCGCCCGCCAGTTCGGTTATGACCAGCTTTATGTTGGGAACCCTCGCCAGCAGCTTCGGGCTCATGGAGGTCTGGTGGATGGTCTTCGTGCATGGTTGTGGACCGTGACTGGCTGTCGCATCGATCTGAGGAGAATCATACAGTGAAAGTTGAACATAGAGAGTGTCCACAGCAGGCCTCGCCCTGCGAAGTGCATCAATCGAAAAATCTGAGCACTAAAAAATATAAGTAATGAAGGAAGAGGAAGGAAACTATGCCAGATAAAGACAAGTTACCCTCTTGAGAGATGTACGCTGGAATCATCGAACTGGGTCCCTTCATTGACAGGCGTCCCGCAAATGGGGCGGTCTCTGCAGGCTTTTCTACCTGGTGCGTGTGAGTCAGGCTCACCAGGAATTGCACAATCATCGGGACTCATCTCGCCTTCCTTCAACGATATCCCTGCATAGGATGGGAAAGCATGCAGGCCAAAGTTCAAATCGATCAAGAAAATGATCTATAGGGAATAGACGTTACCGCGTCCGTGCACATAATAGGATCCCTCATGCAAGCCAAGTCGCATCTCAGATGCTGCGTGAATTTGCATGGGCTTGTGGGCTAATCTTTTCCGCCTATCAGCACGGACAGCAATGCGAAGGTCTTGCACCGGGTAAAAGGACGGAATGTCGTCGTCAAACTGTTGTCGCTGTTCTGAAATATCGAATAGTGGTCAGGAATAGCAATTTGAAATCGCAGAGAAAAAGAAAGATAGGTGACTTAACCTTGGTCCCCAATCTGGGCCTCGCTAGTCTCAGGGTCTGCCGCCTGAGGGCCTCTCCAGGCAGAACTAAAGGCCCTGTGACCCTCTTCTGCATGCAAGTACCGCGGGTCTTGCCCTGCAGCCCTCTGTGACCGAGCACCGTCCGCGGATGCGCACGGAGGAATCAATCTGAGAGGCTTCTTCGACCACCTACTCTCGATAGGGGGCTTCACAGGGAGGCAGTCTTATTAGCTGGCATCAGCAACACTTGCAGCTCAAGAAAGTGAGGTTTCAAACTGCCGCTCAGTACCTGGAGACTGAACTCAGCAGCCAGTGCAGCCCT
>NC_033803.1:22228401-22260699 GCF_001876935.1 Asparagus officinalis
ATGTTGAAGTGCCAAAAGCACATTCTACAGGCAGTGTTGGTCTTGAGAGTGGAGACCTAAACCTAGAATCAAAATCAACAATTGCATAAAAATTCAAGACAGGCCATGAGTATGGTCTGCACCACACCAAAGTGTGACAGAATCTGCTCTGCCTTCCATGGGTGTGGTATGTGCCACGCCAGGATGTGGCAGAATCTGCCATGTCTGCTATGGGTGTGGTCTGCGCCACACCAGGGTGTTACAGACTCGTTTTAGAATTCTAATCTGTTTGGGATTGTGTTTTGTTATAAATAGAAACATGTCCCTTTAGGGTTTAAGAGAGAAAAAGAGCACGAAAAAAAGATAGTTTTGAGGGCTCTTTGAGGTTAGAAATCTTAGAGAGAGAGACCAATTGCAAGCATTGTAATCTTCTTCAATTAATCAAAGAATTGTGTGGTCATGTTCCCGAGGACGTAGGCACGTTGCCGAACCTCGTTAAATCTGATGCGTTCTTTCTTGTTTACTTTCCTATAAGTTTTTATCTTTAATTTGTGATGAACATTTTTCTTGCTCAACTCTCAAACATAAGATCTGGAAGGGTACAGATTTGATTTGATTGTTTCAGATCTCCAACAACTGGTATCAGAGCTTCGTTCAGCAATTTGTGTGAAAGTCATGGCAGAGGAAAATAAATCAAAGATCGAGAAGTTTGACGGTTCAGATTTCGCCTACTGGAAATCGTAGATGGAGGACTATCTGTACCAGAAGAACTTGTATCACCCGTTGATGGGCAAGGAAAAGAGAAAGAAAAAGGAGGAGTTAGATGGTGATTGGGAGATACTGGATAGGAAGGCTCTAGAGAAATTCCGGTTGTCGCTCGCCAAATCAGTAGCCCACAATATTTTGAAGGAGAAGATGATGGTGGGGCTTATGGAAGCGATCGTGAAGATGTACGAGCAACCGTCTGTAGCAAACAAGGTGCATCTCGTCAAAACTCTCTTCAACCTCAAGATGGCAGAAGGACGATCCTTCACGATGCACCTCAGCGAGTTCAACAAGATTGTTGATCAGTTTATCTCCATAGACATCACGTTTGATGCGAAGTGTAAGCCCTATTGATTCTATTGTAGTTGCCAGATAGTTGGGCAGATTGTGTGACGACAATCAGCAATTCGGCGGGGAAGGAGAAGTTAAAGCTGAGTGAGGTTGTTAGCATGATTCTATCCGAGGAGATTAGAAGGAAATCATCCGAATCAGAAGGCTCAGGTTCAGCTCTAAGTTTCGAGCAGAGAGGCAGAAGCCAGAAGAAAGGAACCAGAACAGGAATCAGTCGAAATCAGTAAAGAATATGCCAAACTAGAAGGTTAGGCCTATCAAAGGGAAATGTTGGAACTGCGGCCAGGAGGGCCATATGTCTTCAGTCTGCAAAAGTCCAAAGAATGATGTGGGTGAGCAGGAGGCTCATATCGTGCAGGATGTCTTGATCCTTGCTATGGACAGTGATTCGGATTCTTGGGTCATCGATTCAGGAGCCTCTTTCCACGTCACTGCTAACAGGAAGCTATTTCAGAATTATGTAGCAGGGGACTTTAGAAAAGTATATTTAGGGAATAATGAGCCTTGTAATATTGTTGAAAATGGTGAAGTACAGATTCAGATGAAGGGCTCTAAGTGGACCTTAAAGAACGTGAGATACGTGCTGAAACCGAAGAGGAATCTTGTTTCGGTGGGACAGCTTGGAGCAGAAGGCTATGTTTCGATATTTACTAGGGATTCATGGAGGATCTCTAACGGTACGATGATAGTTGCTCGAGGAAACAAACTAAGAACTCTCTACCTCACCTTACATGCGAGTGACACCCTTGCAATTGCAGCTGGCAAAGAGAGTACAGATCTGTGGCACAACAGGCTAGGGCACATGAGCGAAAAGGGGATAAAGATTTTTGCATTCACAAGAAAAGCTAACCGAGATCGACACCGTGAAAGTCAGGGTTTATGAAGACTACATCTTTGGAAAGCAGAAGTGGGTTAGTTTTCAGAAGGGTGGAAGGCCACATAAGGCTCAGAAACTAGAGTTGATTCATACAGATGTATGGGGTCCAGCCAGTGTGTCTTCTTTTAGCGGTTTAAGATATTATATTACCTTCATCGACGATCACTCGAGGAAGGTGTGGATCTACTTCATGAAGCACAAGTCAGAGATGTTTGGAATCTTCAAGAAGTGGAAGGTCATGGTGGAGAACGAGACAGATCTAAAGGTGAAATGTATGAGATCAGACAATGGTGGAGAATACGAGCTGGAGGAGTTCAAGAGGTTCTGTGCTACGAATGGTATTCGGTTAGAGAGGACTACTCCAGGGACACCATAGCAGAATGACATTACGGAGAGGATGAACAGGACCTTGACAGAGTGTGTCATGAGCATGCGATTACATGCAGGTCTGCCTAAGACATTTTGGGCGGATGCGATGCATACAGCAGCTTACCTTATTAATCACGGACCATCAGTTCCATTGGATTTTGGGATTCCAGAGGAGGTTTGGAGTGGAAAGAAGATAAATCTCTCACACTTGCGGGTATTTGGTTGCGTGGCTTATGTTCATATCAGTGACCATGTCAGAGACAAGCTAGAAGCTAAGTCACAGAAGTACACATTCATTAGATACGATATTGATGAGTTCGGGTATCGCCTTTGGGATGAGAAGAACAAGAAGATCATCAGGAGCCGGGATGTGATATTCAATGAGGAGGTGATGTACAAGGACAGGGACAATGCCAAGGATAGCCAAAGCAGTGGGAGCAGCACTACGGATACAGGTGGATCCGAGTACATGGATTTGGAGGAACTTCCAGATGGGGGCGACGATGTCAGTTCTGACCGTAGAACGGAGGAGACTACAGGTGCAGAAGCTACTACCCAAGGCGTGGAGTCTAGGAGGTCATCTAGGGTACCCAAACCAAATCCCAAATACCTCTCGTCACTTGATTATCTACTCTTAACAGATAGCGGAGAGCCGGAGTGTTATGAAGAGGCAATGCAAGTGAGTGAATCTCAGCAGTGGGAGCATGCGATGCAGGAAGAGATGGATTCTCTACTCACTAATAAGACATGAGAGTTAGCCCAGCTACCTGCTCAGAAGAAGGCCTTACATAACAAATGGGTCTACCGGGTCAAACAAGAGAGTGATGGAAGCAAGATATTCAAGGCCAGATTAATAGTAAAGGGGTTTTAACAGCGGGAAGGAGTGGACTACACGGAGATATTTTCTCCTATTGTGAAACTCACAACCATCAGAGTGGTATTGAGTTTGGTGGCTGCAGAAGACCTCTTTCTTAAGCAGTTAGATGTGAACACTGCCTTTCTTTATGGTGACTTGGATGAAGAAATCTACATGAAGCAGCCTGTTGGTTTCATTGAAGAAGGAAAGGAAGAGATGGTGTGCAAGATCAAGAAGAGGTTATATGGTTTAAAACAGGCTCCGAGACAGTGGTATAATAAGTTTGATAACTTCATGCAGAACAATGACTACTAAAGATGCAATTCGGTTCATTATTGTTATTTTAAAAGGTTCGAGTCCAGCTTCATTATTTTGTTATTATATGTTGATGACATGTTGGTAGCAGGATCATGTTTAGAGGAGATAAATAGTTTGAAGAAGCAGCTAGCAAAGGAGTTTACAATGAAGGATCTGGATGCAGCGAAGCAGATTCTAGGGATGCGAATCAGTAGGGATGAAGCTGAAGGGACATTGAGATTGAGCCAAGCTGAATACATTGAGAAGGTACTTCAGAGGTTCAACATGCATAATGCTAAAGTTGTTTGCACACCCCTTAGAAGTCAGTTCAAGCTATCTGAGGAGCAATCACCTAAGACAGATATAGATATAGAGCATATGAGCAGGGTGCTATATTCTTCGGCCATTGGGAGTCTCATGTACGCGATGGTTTGCACAAGACCGGACATCGCCCATGCAGTGAGAGTTATGAGCAGATTCGTAAGCAATCCAGGGAAGCAGCATTGGGAAGCCGTGAAGTGGATAATGCGGTACTTGAGAGGGACAACGAACAAGCCATTATGTTTCAGGAGGAAGGAGTTGGTGCTGCAGGGATACGTGGATGCGGACTTCGCTGGTGATCATGATATGAGATAAAGCACCACGGGGTATGTTTATACCTTTGCGTCGACAGCAGTGAGCTGGGTCTCACGTCTGCAGAAGATTGTGACTTTGTCTACAACCGAGGCTGAGTATGTCGTGGTGACTGAAGCAAGTAAGGAGATGATCTGGTTGAACGGGTGCTTGGAAGAGTTGGATCTGACGCAAAAGAGAGGAGTTCTTTATTGTGATAGCCAGAGTGCTATACATCTTGTCAAGAATCCAGTATATCATGCCAGAACGAAGCAAATCGATGTTAAATATTATTTTATACGCTCGCTAGTTGAAGACGGAAAGTTGCATTTGATAAAAATTTTGGGGAGTCAAAATCCGGCGGACATGTTGACGAAGGCAGTCACCATTGAGAAACTAGAGTTATTGTTGGTCTTGAGAGTGGAGACCCAAATCTAGAATCAAAATCAACAATTGCATAAAAATTCAAAACAGGTCATGGGTGTGGTCTGCGCCACACCAGGGTGTGGCAGAATATGCCCTGTCTACCATGGGTGTGGTCTGCGCCATACCTGAGTGTGGCAGAGTTTGCCCTGTCTGCCATGGGTATAGTCTGCGCCACACCAGGGTGTGACAGACTCGTTTTAGAATTCTAATCTATTTGGGATTGTGTTTTGTTATAAATAGAAACACGTCCCTTTAGGGTTTAAGAGAGAAAAAAATGCACGAAAAAAAGAGGGTTTTGAGGGCTCTTTGAGGTTAGAAATCTTAGAGAGAGAGACCAATTGCGAGCATTGTAATCTTCTTCAAGTAATCAAAGAATTGTGTGGTGTGGCTCCCGAGGACGTAGGCACGTTGTCGAACCTCTTTAAATCTGGTGTGTTCTTTCTTGTTTACTTTCCTATAAGTTTTTATCTTTGATTTGTGGTGAATTTCTTTCTTGCTCAACTCTCAAACACAAGATCCGAAAGGGTACAGATTTGATTTGATTGTTTTGAATCCCCAACAGGCAGCTCTTATGACTGTAAACAATTCGGATAAAACATTATTTCTAATGCCTCTGCGCTCCAGCAAAGTTTTACCAAGGTGCTTGTTAGCTTAACATGGACTGATGCAGATTCAATAAGGAAACTTTGGTCTTCCAACGCATATTTCTGAGTTAAAGGCATATGTTAATAAATGGTAATGAATGAGCTTTCTCATTCTGAAGGCTGTACTACCACCTACACCACCGATGTCAAACCTTCATGAAACATGTTGGATATAAATGAATGCTCAGTTCAGTTTTTGTTCTAGAGCTGCCTGGCAATGTTTGAAAAGAAAGAAGTTTTATGAGACCCAAATTGAGCATATATTGGGAGCTTTCACTTATTAATCCATAATCATGTATCATTACCTTAGAACAAGAGTGCCCTTTGTTGTAAAAATTTCACTAGAATTCTTGAAACATCTTCTTTCATGATGCTAATTTTTGGTAGCTTGCAGGGGAAATAACTATAACATAAATCCCCGATCCATTGCAAAGAAATACAGAGGGTACAAGCAAAAACAACTTGGTGAAAAGCAACCCTGGTGATTTTAGTATCCTCTCAAGTAGTTTCATGAATTTACAAAGTTTGATGTGTAGATTGTAGTTAATTAGTTGTCCATTTTTTATTTGCATATATCATTTCTGTCTTTTTGGTTTTAGTTTCCCAACACCTTAGCACAACACCACAACCTGACCTCTTTCCTCCTCAATCCTTTAGTTATATCCTTATATTACCAATATGTGATTCCAAAACCCAAACTCAAACCTGACACGAACCCGAAATTTGTATCGTCTTCCTCAAATCCATCTACAATTGCTTTCTTTCCTTTGAATCCTTTAAAATCCCCTCTAACCCATCCATAGGTCCATCTTTAAGCTTGAATGTAGCCCGTCCACGAGTCTGTAATCTGTGTTGTTCTGTAGAAGGTATAAAAGGTAATTATTTTGCCAAGGATTAATCACTAGGATTAAGAAAATTAGATGGAGAGACTAACCAAAAAAAGTTGAATTAAGTCATAGAATTTTAGGGATTACATAGCAATTAAAATTTTAGGGGCTAATTTCAAAATATGAAAGACATATATGAGGGACCAATATCTGAAAAATCCCAATTATGTCCAACTTTGTAATGAAAGCTATCTGCTTTCTTCTTTAATCATTCATTAGACTGTCGGTAAACAAAACAAGTTCAGAAACGATAACCACGATTTCATCCGTCTGCGTTCACACAACCACACACATATTAATATGCTTTTGCATCCGCCCCTGTTTGATGTAAAAAGCTCGGATGATGAGAAAGCATACAAACGGATACCTGTTAAAAGATTATTCCCTATTTTAATTTCTTTAACCTGTGAATTTTACTCATGCTAATTCACTAAAGACCAACTGCTCTCAAGTTGCACCCAACATGCCACTCTACCAATTTCTTTAGCCTGCAAGCTCATCAAGCATGCTATTCCACGAATTTCTTTACCTATGCTACCTCACAAAGGCCAACCACCCCTCTCTCGTCTTTCTATTTGTAAAATGTTCGTAACCACAGATATGTATAACTAAAATCAATATAGTTCATAACCGTACACACACAAAAAAAATTGAGAATCAATTTCATATAAAAAATGACAAAGATTTACATCAATGATTAAATACAACATACAATCCTCTCATTTCCTCCGTCTCTCATGATACTCACGCAAATCTTTTTGAGCCAATGCTTCTAATTTATCTGGAAAATCGCTCGTCCAAACCACCTCAACCCGTGTATATTTTCCTTTTCCAGCCAGCCAGTCTGCAACAGCATTACCCTCTCGATAAATATGCGAAGCTTGAATCTCGGAGAAATGGTCGAGTAACCGAATAATGTCTTGAACTACCGGTTGGTTGTTCGGGTAATCTACGAAAAACTCCTTCAAATAATCTATAATTACCAGTGAATCACCCTCAATCCATAACTTCTGTCCTCTCTTGCAGACCTTCGCCGCCAGCTTAAGACCGCTCCACAGCCCTCTGAGCTCTGCGTCCAACACATTGAGGTCAGGTGCGCCGCAGCACCCGGCAGCGAGGATCGCCCCCTCAGAGTCCCTGAGAGCGTACCCGCACCCCGCTACCCCTTTCGATACGGCTCCATCAAAATTGAGCTTCATCCAATCGGGCTCCGGAGCAGCCCACTTAACAAGTGTTGGTCTCGGCTTATGGGGTTGAGCTTCGATGTTGTAGTAGGGGTAGCCCATTGGGAAGCCGTCGAGTGCGGTGCCGCCGTAGGGGTAGCTCATCGGAAAATCATCAAACGCAGTGCTCCAGTGGATCGGAAGGGGAGGATGATACGGCGGCGATCGATGGTGAAGCCAAAAGACGTTGAACATGGGGCGATGGTGGGGCTCTGAACCCCTCCCAAGCCCCTCTCCTAAGGCTGACGTGGCCTTGGGGAGCTTCCGAGCTCCCAAGCGCTCCACAAATTTGTGGAGCGCTTGGGAGCTCGGAAGCTCCCCAAGGCCACGTCAGCCTTAGGAGAGGGGTTTGGGAGGGGTTAGGAGCTTGTTGGAGGGGGGCTGCCAACTTCCACGGCCACGTCAGCCTTGAGAGCCTCCTTCAGAGCTTGCTGCCCTTGCTCTTAGCGTGTTCTGCTTTCCTTTAAATAGGACCAGTACTCTGTCAGAGTTCGAATAGGACTAGGAATTCATCAAGTTTCCTATTTCAGTTAGTGTCTTGATGATTCCGAGTTTGATTGGGTTTTAATTTGTTTCCATCTTCTTTGGCTTTAATAAACCCTAGCTGGATTAGGAAATGGGATAATAATATAATATGTTTCAATTTTGGGTTTCTAAAATCTAGCGTAACGGACCAAGTCCAAGCAATATGTCCGAGGGCCTAGATGGGTTTGCATAGATGCAGATCACATCGCAGGAAGCATAAATGCAAGTTCTTACTTTTTCTTTTTTTTTTAAATTCTCCTTTTCGAAGCGTGCAGCAGTTTTTCCTCCTATTTTCCGCCCATAAAATTGGTTATAACATTTGCTACAAGTTTTTCCCACAAAATACAGTTCTGTTTACCCTTCTTAATTATAGAGTTGTCAACCGAATAATGTGCTTATAAATCTGTTTGCTCTATTTATATGTGGACTTTATTTTCATTCAACCAAATAGCCCCTTAATGAAGGATAATTATTTCTAAACTACATTCACGAAACTACTTCTACTCTACTAAACACAAACGTGTAGGGTGGGTCCTTCCACTTAAATTGTTATTAAAATTAATGAGTCGTCATGGACCCCACAATGTTTTAGTGTAGTGGATTTTGGAAAACTCATACTCAAAATGTCTGTTTGATCTGCAATGGATATTTAAAGAGAACTAATATGTCATACGTGCATTGCACGTGATGCATGATACAATTATAGATTAACATATGTTATTAAATTAGTTTTTAATGTTAGATTTATAATTTAAAAAATAAGTTTTAGCTGGTTATCTCAAGAAAGAAAAAAACTTTAAGGATACACTCTAATATAGTATCCAAATAAGTTTCTTATGAAGAAAATGACTACCAAAAAGTATCCTTATGATCTAGACTCGGCAGTTTTTACGTAGTAGTTCGCTTTAGATTACAAATTTAAGGATATTTTAACGTTATCTAATTTCTTATATTGTTAAATTGAGCACACGTCATTTTTATTTAACTCTCAATATCTTGTAATTAAACTTTGCTATTGACTCTTCATCTCTTCAAATAATTTGATTATCCATCCTCCTATATTTTTTCTAGAAGTTACTCTTTAGTGCTCATTCTCTCGTTTCATGGGAGTCTAAATCAAAATAGTTAGCTATTATATTAGCACATTGCACAAAATTTGTACAACATTAAGCACAGTTCTATGGTAGAACTACAAGTTCTCCATTCTTCTAAATAAAGAACATGAAGAAATTATTGGTCAAATATTTCTCATATTTAACTTAGTCAAGACGAAAATTGTGTCTTTCTACATGCATAAAGAGGCCTTTGCATGATATAATATTGGTTAGTTGCTCTAAAACATTATCCTTTATCATATTATTGCATATGCATAACTGTCTTTTCGAGCTGAAAAGTAGTTATGTAAAATAAAATTAAGAATAACTACTTAACCAAAAATACAATTTCACCGGAACCCAAAAAGTCCTCACAAGATAACTAACATAATAGTGCTTAACTAAAAAATTATGAAAGCACAGGGAATAGAAGGCATCACAATACACATCCCAAATAAATATTAATTATCTCGTTAGGGATCTCATAGCAAAAATTATAGTTGATGGCAGGATAAATTTAAGGGATAACAATAAACCTTTAAACCAGTTCGCTGCGGTGATAGACTTGCCTATAACTCCCACTCTTATAAAATTGGATGTCATATGTGCCTTAAGTTGTGCTTTTGGTTAAGCGGTTAATTTTAGAAAATTCCGCTCAACTATGCGGGCAGATAAACCCCTCACCCCCCCTCCCCCACCTAAAAAAATAAAAGTGAGTAAATTTCTTACAAGTTTTGGGTATTCTGTAGATAACTATCTCAACTTAAAAAATTTATGATGTAACCCCTATGCACTTTTCTTACTTAAATTTAACCTCTCAAAACTAATATCATTGAGGCTTATATATTATGTGACAAGACTCGACTTGGAAGACCAACAATATCCAATATATAAAAAAAATTACCCTTGATTTGCCAAGATGAAGAAAAAGAGGGATAAGGAGCGCGAAAGAGCTGTAAATTGAATGTGGTCCGTATTATCGGTTGAGGCGTTTCTTTTTAACTAAAATTACGTTCTCAAGAGGCAATATTTTGTCGACATCACATATTGAAGTAAACTATGTTAAGGGAGGTTCGTCAACAGCCCAGTCGTTAAAGATTAAGAGTATGAGATACGCATAGTCAGAGGTGTTTCTAAATTGCACCAAAGTGAGAGGGCTTATTTATAAAGCCTCTCATAATAAGGGGATTGTCAAAATTAAATCAGTTAAGTGAGTTTATTAAGACAGATCCCCAAATTGGAGAGGGTTTTAAAATTTTAATTTTTCTTATTAAATATGCGCTTATTTAGTGAATCTTTCCCCCCTCAAAATTGTAATAATTCAATATTAGGTCCCGTAAAATTATGTCCAGGAATTTCAAAATTTGACGGGGCGAACGACTAGAATTATGAATGTTTAAAATAAAAGAGCTAATAACTAGAATAACCTGTACAATATTTTCTCTTATAGAAGCATGGCCATTAAATAATTGATTGCATATATTGCATATATCGGCAATATATCGCCGACGTTCGAAAGTGCGTTAAGACTTTATCTCGATAATATTTTATAGGTTTTCTTTTATTGTGTGAATTTTTGATAAGCGACCGTTACCGAATATCATGGCTGGCATACAATCCCTTGAAGATTCAAGAAAACCGCTGGGTCATTTTTAATCTGATGTTGGCCTCCGGCCGTTTGCGGATCGTGTTGGAAAACAAAATCGCAAACCCACAAAAAACGCACAAAGGCCCACCAATTCTTCTCCCCTAATTTCTCACTCTCGACTGTCTCACAAATCTTTAAGCTTACATCTTATGCTTATTCTAATGTGTTTAAAATTCATTAATATGTTAGATTTCAAATTACAAATGTCATGTTTTGTATGAATATTTATCTCATATGACACCCAATATCATATACATATCCTTGATTCTACAATTCGATTATCATAATTTTATTTGTTCAATACTTTATCTAATGTCCGACTCTTCTGTAGCAATCATTTAAAGGCCACTTCTAAAGTTTTCTAAGTGAAATATATAATTTCAGGACAATGAATTCAAAATCCTGAGCGCCCCCATTCAAATATGTGCTTTAAGTTTTCCACGATCTCCTCTACTATAAATTATAAACTAAGCAGTCTGGCCTCGTATTGATATGACGAATATTATTTTATCAGGCATCATATATATTGCTTTTGTGATCACAAAGGATGTTAATCTTTATATGGCTTAACTTAACTTAAGTCCTTTATAGTTTTACTAAATTATACTTATATATCTCCCACTTTTATCTTGCTGGCCTTTTTTTATTTTTATTTAGATAGGCCATCTTGCCGCATTTAAATCTCCTAATGTGTTCTAGGAATTTTTATGCTTTGTATCTTCTGTCCTGTTACCTAAAACATAAGAATGTTCTTTGTAAGTTTGTAGTATGCGCGCATTCAATGGTATAATTTTAGGATAATTTTATATTTTTACTCTTTCCATAAATCTTTCATTAAACATGTAATTATCTACTATATATTTTATATATTACTAATAAATTAATATGAATGCTAAGTTTTTACAATAGTTAGATATTTTAGGGACCAATATCACAAACTTAAAAAGTGCATTGTTAAATTAATTTATGTTGTAGTTAGTATTGAATATATCAAAAAAGAGTAGTTAGTAATATAGTCATGAAAAAGTTTTCCACAACTCCTCTTTTAAAAGAGAGTATGATATGATATGATTTTTAACGTAAAGGCCGGTAGTTTGGGTGGGTCATTAGTGCGGTGGCGTATGGGTGGCAAAAGGTTTGGGTCAATTGCCATTCCCAATCCTAACGAAAGTCATGTACAACTCAAACAAAATTTAGTTGCCGGCTTTCATGTCCTCCAATGCAAATCGTACATCTACATCTACAATCAACACTACATAAAAAAAGTATTAGGCTATGTTAAACTTTTGATTTCCTTTTGTCACGCTCTTATTCTCATAATCACAAATAACTTTAAGTATTAAAAGTTTGTGTGGTTCTAATGCACTATAGGCTTACCCTTGAAACTTATATTTTCAGTTTAGCACTAATTATCATGTTAGTTATCTTGTGCAGCGACTTTGGGTTCCGCATATTGTATTTCAGCGTTAAACACTTATTCAAATGTTTGTTTTACATAACTACTATCCAGCTCGAAAATTGCTACTGCAGTATCAATAATACTGATGCTCTACAGTACTATATAAGAGGATTTCTTTGTGTAAAGCCTTTTGATTTTCTTTTTACCCTCTTAGTTTAATAATTCTTAACTAACTATAAGTATTAAAGTTTGTGTGGTTATAAATGACTATTAGGTCCCTTGAAATTATGAATTACATGTTAATAAAGTATTTATGGAAAGAGTAAAAAATATAAAATTATCCTAAAATTATACCATGATGCGCATATACAAAACTTACAAAGAACATTCTTATGTTTAGGTAACAGGACAGAAGATACAAACATAAAATTCTAGAAAACATTAGGAGATTTAAATGCAGCAAGATGCTCTATCTAAAATAAAATAAAAAAAGTGCAGCAAGATAAAAGTGGAGATATATAAGTATAATTTTAGTAAACTATAAGGTACTTAAGTTAAGTTAAGCCTATAAAAGATTTAAAACCTTTGTGATCCACAAACAATAGTATATGATCCCATTGATAAATAATATTCGTCATACAATACGAGGCCAGATGCTTAGTTTATAATTATATAGTAGAGGAGATGTGGAAAACTTAAAGCACCATATTTTGAATGGGCCTCAAGATTTTGAATTATTTCCTGAAATTATATATTTCACTTAGAAAACTTTAGAAGTGGCCTTTAAATGATTGCTACAAAGAGTCGGACATTAGATAAATATTGAACAAATAAAATCTATGATATCGAATTGTAGAAATCAGGGATATGTATATGATATTGGGTGTCATATGAGATAATATTCATACAAAACATGACATTGTAATTTGAAATCTAACATATTAATGAATTTTAAACATTAGAATAAGCATAAGATGTAAGCTTAAGATTTGTGAGAGTCGAGAGTGGAGAAATTAGGGAGAAGAATTGTGGCCTTTGTGCGTTTTGTGGGTTTCGATTTTGTTTTCCAAACACGATCCAAACCCGAGCCAACAATCAAATTAAAAATGACACGGTTTTCTTGATATCTTCAAAGGGATGTATCAGCCATATATTCGGTAACGGTCGATGTATCAAAAAATTCACCAAATAAAAGAAAACAATATAAAATATTATCGAGATAAAGTCTTTAACCCGATATATTGGCCGATATAGCAATATATCAATCAATATTTAATGCCATGTCTATAAGAGAAAATATGTAAAGGTTATTTAGTTATTAGCTCTTTTATTTTAAACATTCAATAATTCTATGTCGTTCCCTCAAAATTTTGAAATTCCTCATAATTTTAGGGACTAATATTGAATTATTAAAATTTTGAGGGAAAGATTATAAATAAGCCATATTTAAAAGAAAAATTAAAATTTTAAAAACCCTCTCCATGGGGATTGTCTTAAAAACTCACTTAACTGATTCAATTTGACAAAATCCCCTTATTATGAGAGGCTTTATAAATAACCCCTCTCAACTTTGGTGCAATTTTAGAAAACACCTCTGAACTATAGCGTATCTCATAAAACTCTTCTAATCTTTAACACTGCTGTTGACAAACCCCCTTAACATAGTTACTTCAATATGTGATGTCGACAAAATATCCTCTTGAAGAAAGTAATTTTAGTTAAAAAGAAACCCTCAACCGATAATAAAAGGACCACATTCAATTTACAGCTCTTTTTCCCTCCTTATCACCTCTTTTTCTTTCATCTGGCAAAAATCAAGGTAATTTTTTTTATAATTGGATATTTTGGTCTTTCCAAGTCGAGTTCTTGTCACATAATAGATAAGCCTCAATGATATTAGTTTTGAGAGGTTAAATTTAAGTAAGAAAAGTCCATAGGGGTTACATCAAAATTTTTTAAGTTGAGATAGATTATCTACAGAATACCCAAAACTTGTAAGAAATTTACTCACTTTTATTTTTTTAGGTGGGGAGGGGGGGTGAGGGGTTTATATGCCCCATAGTTGAGGGGAAGTTTTCTAAAATTAACCCTTAAACAAAAGCACAACTTAAGGCACATATGACATCAATTTTATAAGAGTGGAGTTTATAGCAAGTCTATCACCCAGCGAACTGGTTTAGGTTATTTATCCTTAAATTTATCCTGCACATCAACTATAAAAATTTTTTGCTATGAGATCCCTACGAGAAATTTAATATTTATTTGGGATGTGTATGTGATCCTTCTGATTCCCTTGTCTTTCATAATTTGTAATAAATTATTTGATAAAATAAATTATCATTTTATATTAATCACTTCTTACAAGTTTATAAAGCTCATAGCTTGGATATGAATATTGTTGTGGATATTGTATTCTTGTAACCCCTTAAGCTAAATTTTTGGATGTTGTTTGACATTGGATAGATATGAATTATTTTGTTAAATACAACCAATATGAGTGCATAATATTTATAAAATTGTAGGCAATAAAAATTGCCTTTAATCCTTATCAGAGAAGTTCAGAACAAAACTGCTAAAACCTCGCCCGAAATAGCAGAAAAAGGGGAAAACGCAGATATCTCCCAAACAGTAGGAATTTGGCGAAACGGAGGAAGCGAACCAAAGCCTTTGGCTTGGTTCGGATGGCTCCATCTCGTCGAGATAGGCGATTTTCATATATAATTCGTCCAATTCCGACTTACGGTTTGAAAGTTACGGCCTATTCTTCGATCCATGCTATAGAGCTCGCCTAACGGCTTGAGGATCGCCTGCAGACCCAGGTTCGTTTGCAGTCCCCAGCTTCGCCTGCAGTTGCAAATCCGCCTGCAGACCCAAGTCTGCCTGCAGTCGCAAATCCGCCTGTAGACCCAAGTCTGCCTGCAGTCTCAAATCCGCCTGCAGACCCCAAGTCTTCCTGCAATCCCCAGCTCTGCCTGCAGTCTCAAATCCGCCTGCAGACCCTAAGTCTGCCTGCAAATCCGCCTGCAGACCCAAGTCTGCCTGCAGTTGCAAATCCTCCTGCAGACCCAAGTCTGCCTACAGTCCCCAGTTCGCCTGCAGACCCAAGTCTGCCTACAGTCTCAAATCCGCCTGCAGACCCAAGTCTGCCTGCAGTCCCAAGCTCGCGAGGACAAACCTTCCTTATTTTCCGTGATGTGAGGGTAGGGAGGGCACAATACTCCAGGCCCGTCAGATGGTCGTCCACAGTACGAATGAGCGGATAGGCGTCGAAACAGCCTGCACCCTCATAAATGCAGCTTACCTCACTTGTCCAAGCAGAAGGGAGGGCCGCCGGCGCTCAGTGAGTTGGCCATATCCACTCGAGTATCTGACAGCCGCTGTCACGCATACGAGGAGTGGCTTTCTCATTCCTAAGTGACGTGATGTAAAACATGGCTCCTCAAATGACCGCTCCTGTTGCAGGTGAACAGCAGGATATCTCTGAACGACGTGTGGTGACATCCCATAATTCAAGGAGCAGTCAAGCTGTCTCCCTCACGTGGTCAAATCCCATGAATCAAGGGATGGCCTATGTCATCCCTTGCCTATTAAAACCCATCTTCAGCCAGCATGAAAAGGGGGATTGGCTGTTGCATATTCTGCTGGCTAATCTCCCAAAGGTTGAACCTGGACCTTTGCCAAAGGCTCCCTCATTAGAGAGCACAAGCTCCGGCAGCAACTTCGATCGGATCGTCCAAGGGAAGCAGACTCGGCACGAGCACCGAGCGAGGCGTCCTATCGCCACTGAGGAACCCACGTTAAACAAGGAGGGCATTCCCTCCGCTTCTGTTGTAAACATTTGATTATTAGTTTGTAATAAGCCTTCTTATCAATACAAACGAAGTTCCCTGTTTTCGGGAAATCAAATTTTCACCCTACAAAAATCATTCTCAGACTATATTGTATAATTTTCTAAAATTAGAGAGTAATTGTTTTGACAGATTAATTAGTAGTTGGGAAGATGTAAAAAGAGTACAATATCAGATTTTTAGAATTGATCACATAATTTATATTTTCGTTCTGCATTGAATTTGAACATTCTAACTTATAAAATTCTAGAAAAAATGTTCCTGAATATCTGTAATACTCAGTCGTCGGATAAAAAATAAGTAGAAGTAAACAATATGTGGAAGTGGTTTTTTTATAACTGAACAAAATCCTTAATGACTAGATAAAACCTACCATTTTTCTTTAATGAATTCAAGAATTTATTTTTTTAGTTAATAATAATAGTTTTTTTTGTATAGGTCCCTTACATCATTAATATTTTGAGGTTATACAATAAAATTACTAGTTAACCTTAAATCATTAATATTTTAAAACTTTAAACGTCAATATTTCTTTGAAAGACAAATGTTAAAACTAACAACATTTTACACATGGAAATATTCAAAACAATTTAATATATAATGATAATTATAAAGTTTTTTGCAACTATGTTATAGTAAATAAATAAACTTAAAGTAAATAATTAACTATTTTAATCACGTGCAGTGCACGCGCATTCCACCTAGTAGAACATAAATGGGTGGGTATTATTTTTAATAAAGATAAATGGGTCATACATAGGTAGGCTATTACCAGTGTATTTGCCCATTTAGATGGGTATTCTTTTAAAAACACCTTCAAAGTTTAAACAATTACAAAAAATACTTTTAAAGGTTTAAAATTACATAAAACACCCAAAAGGTAGACTAACAACTAACACACATAAAATCAAGAAATTACTAGCAGCTCGTTAAAAATTTAAGACTTGTAATAAAACCCTTAAAGTATAAAAATTATAAAAAACACCTCAAGAGTTAAGAATTACCAAAAACTCCCAAAAATTTGTAAACAATTCTATAAAATCACTCTCAAAAATTATAAAATCATGAAATTTCCTGTAGGTCCTGATAAATTTAAAATTAGTAAAAAAACACCCTAATGTTTTAGAAAATGAGAAAAACACCTTAAGGTTTTAGAATTACAAAACCACGCTAAAATTTCAAAACATAAATAAGGCACATGAAATCCAAAAATTACTAGTAGCCCCCCGTATATTTAGAATTTATAAAAAACACTTTAATAGTTTAAAGAATTCTAAATAATACCCTCAAACGCTTACAGAAAACTCTTGAAATTTTCTAAATTTGTAAATGACACATGAAATCTAAAAATTTTTGGCAGTCACCTATATAATTAAAATGTGTAACAAAACACTCTCAAAGTTTTAAAAATATAAAAAACACACAAAAGATTTTAGAACTATAAAACCCACCCTGAAATTTAAAAGCCTACAAATGACACATGAAAATAAAAAATTACCAGCAACCCTAAAAAAATTTAAAATTCAAAAAAACACACTTAAATTTTAAAAAATAGAAAAATACCTTCAAGGGTTAAAAATTATATAAAACTCTCAGAATTTTCTAAACTTACAAATGACGCATGAAATTAGGAAATTATCAACAGGCCCCTATAAATTTAAAATTTATAAAAAATACCCTTAATATTTTAGAAAATATGAAAACAACCTCAAGAGTTTAAAATTTAATCAAACTGCCTTGAAATTTCAAAACATACAGATTACACATGAAAACTAAAAATTGCCACTAGTCCCTTGTAAATCTAAAAATTATAAAAAAAACTCCCTTTAATTTTAAAATTCTAAAAACCACGCATAATTTTTGAAATTTATTGAACATGACCATGGAAGATACATGTAATTTCAGGTTTGTAGTTGTGACGCCCCTGTTTTCACACAAGGCTGCAGTCTAAGGTGAACCTAGAGATGTCAAACCTGCCATGCACCCACACTATACAATAACATGTTTCACCAATCACAGTAATATTCTCTAGTGAAATCAATTATGAGTGAAGGTACAAAACAGGCAAAATAAGGAAAAGTAAATACAATAGATATGATGTAGAAAGATATATCTCATAAATGATATCATGTCTGAACTGAAATAAACTGAAATACATCTGGAGTCTAAAATAATGTAAAATGTCTCAACATGAGTCAACTGAAAATCGTACAAAGGCACCTAGCCTTTACAAATGGAATACAACTCTAATGTCTGAACAGTGAAAATAAATCTACGGTGGAGTCTCAACTAATAAATCATGCGGCGACGACTATGCCAGAAACTCCGTCATCCTACGGCTCTCCGGAACTTTGAGCTGCCTGAAAGGAAAATTTAAAAGAAAAAGAACAACAACAAGAGCGTCAGAGCGCTACAGCAAGTTCACCTCCATCCGCCTCCAGGGGAAGGGCTTTAGATGATGAAGTGGAGGCTCTATCTATTAAGCATAGTCTACCTAGATTATTTTCCCTGTATCTAAAGGAATTAATATTTAGAAACTTACAACTTGAGACGTAGTACGTCGAGCAAAATAATCCAAACAAGGAAACCCTCATGTATATACCGTATGTCTCAGATAGTAAATAATTAAATATTAACCCTGAACTAAGCAATCAAAATATAACTGGAAAGTAAAGCATCATAATAGACATCAGCATATGTATCTCGTGTACTCGTATAGCAAAGTATCTCAACAATGAGTAGAAACACTTTTGGCATCCGCCAAATACTCATGTAAATAGTTTATAATATTATCATTCTGAACTTCTTCCAACTCATCACATCATCACGCGGATCGACAAATAGGTATCATCGCATCATAGTGCGGATCGACAAATATGTATCATCGCATCATAGTACGGATCGACAAATAGGTATCATCCCATCACCGTGCGGATCGACAAATAGGTATCATCACAATCTCATTTGCTGTGTACTAACTCACAAGTAAATATATCTCAATTCGTCATAATTCTCGTGGGATACTCAAATGTGTATTTCGTCATATTCATGACTGTAAGTATAACATCGAGCGGCTCAAACTCCACGATCGCGTCACAAACGGCGCAAACAAACTCCAGAAAATAAAACTAGACCAAACTGTCCAGTAAATGATCATGATTACCAACCCCGACTATCTGCTGTATTAACTAATTGTGAATAGTAGCAGTACTTACTAATAGCAATAGTACTTTACGACTAGTATCCGTACTCATGAATAGTAACGGCACATATGAATAGTATCGTATGCATGAATAGTAACAATATGTATAAATAGTACCCATACGTATGAATAGTGTCAGTACTTATGAATAGTGTCATATGTATGAACAATAACAGTACGTATGAATAGTACCCCTGTATGCAAAAATAGTAATAGTACTTATGAATAGTGCCGTACGTATGAACAGTACGTTATTTTGTGAATAGTACCACAGTATGTGTGAATAGTACTTGTGAATAGTGTCGTACGTATGAACAACACGGTATTTACGAATAGTACCGTGCTTATGAATAGTAACGATATTTATGAATAGTGTCATACGTATCGATCGAGTACCTATGTACTGCACATAGTACACAATACGTTATAAAATGTAACAGTCATTTCCGGCATGGATAGACATGTATGTACTAGTTTAGCTAGCAATTATATGTCTTTAGGAATTTCGTCTTATATGCTCGTTTCCAATCAATTTTCATCATATCAAAGTTCTTTTTCTTTCAAATATCATGTATATTCCAAATCAAATTTTATCCCAAGTATCATGTCTTTTCACTACATATAGTTATATTCAATCAAAATTTACGTGGGGACATGAAGTTTGAAACGAGAAGTGAACTGTCTTTTCTTGATCTCCTGAAATTAGATCCCTCGTCTGTTACCTCTTTTCGCAATTGCCAAATCCTTTTTCTTTCCCTTTCTTTTCTTCCTACTCTCTCTCTCTTTCTTTCTCTCTCTCTCTACTCCTTCTCTTTCTTTTCACTTGCTTCGGGCGTCTCCTGAGCTCTCCTCCCTCTCCTTATAAAACCCTCTATAATTAATAACAAAAATTTTGGTTTGCATAAGTAGAAATTCATGGCGGGGGTAAGGTGAAATAGAGGGAAAAGCGGAATATCTATATTTATATATTATTTATATATATATTATAATATATATATATATTATAACTATTTTAATATTATTTAAAAATAGAGATTTTCAGACTTTACGTTCTCATGAACAGCCAATAAAATTTTACCATGAGCACCGTAATCATCATTCTAGATCAATGCGTGTATAACCTACATATCCATAATGAATCAATTAAAAATATTAAAACTATAAATGCAATGGGATGTCAATAGACAGATACCGTCTACAAAACTAGCTGTTTCAGTCTCCATGTCTGTTTCAGCAACTCAATGAACTTTACCCACAATACGGTATCTTGATATTTCTAGATCATGGCAACGTAATTTGTTCCCCATCTTGATCCAATTAGAAACTCTCTCCATTAAATATATTAGTTTCAGTAGAACTCGCGCGTGGATACGAGCGCGACAACTAGCGAAGCCCATCTAATCGATTCCAACTTCTTTCTTAATTCATATTTTTTTGTGTGGTTGATCCAATTCAGCGGCCTAAATAATCACCAAGTCATAATAAAACTCATTTTATTATCATTTCTTTACATAATGATTTCAAAATGTTCGTGGTTTTACAGTAGGTGTTTTTCTGCCATGTTTGGAAATTTGGTAGATTTTAATGCCAATTTTAGAAATTTAAGGTTTTTTCTTCAATTTTAAAACCTAAGCCTCTCGACAAGCCGGGCTCGCGTGACGTTTAGGCAATTCCATATTGACACAAGGTCTGCTTGAAAATTTTATATTTTATGTGTATTTGCTGGATTTGAAATTTCAAGAGTATTGAACAACATTTTTAAATCTGCGAGTTGTTTTTTGCATTTTCTAAATATGGAGGGTGTTCAAGTTATCGGTATATATTAAATTTATTTAGGGGAACTGTCCCTAAGAAAATGTTTAGATTTTCATGTGTCATCGCGTAGTTTAAAAATTCTATGAGTTTTATATAATTTTGAACTCATGAGGGTGCCTTTGGTAATATTTTAAACTTTAAGGGTGTTTTTTTGTAAATTTCAAATTTACAAGGGGATACTGGTAATTTTTTAATTTCATGTGTCATTTGTAGGTTTTGAATTTTTAGGGTGGTTGTTGTAATTCTAAAGCCTTAATGGTGTATTTTATATTTTTTTTAACTTTGAGGATGTTTTTTTAAATTTTAGATTCATAAGGGACTGCTGGAAATTTCTAGATTTCATGTGTCATTTGTAAGCGTAGAAAATTATGAGGTATTTTTTATAATTTAAAGGTTGTTATTTATAATTTTTTAAAATTTGAGGTTTTTTATAAATTTCAAATTTATAGGGAGGTGCTGGTAATTTTTGGATTTCATGTGCCTTATTTAGATTTTGAAGTTTTAGGGTGGCTTTTGTAATTCTAAACTCTTAAAGGCGTTTTTCAATTTTTTAAAACTTTAAGTGTTTTTTTGCAAATTATAAATTTATTATTGAAAATTTCCAAATTTAATTGTAAGTTTTGAAATTTCTATTAGTTTTTTGTAATTTTGAACTTTTAAGGTTGTTTTTTTTGCACATTTTTAAATTTGAGGATGTTTTTTAAAAATTTCAAATTCACAAGGCGCTGTTGAATTTGATATGACATTCTGAGTTTGTCAACAGTCCTCTGAAAGTTTGTAGAAGCCTCTGAAAATATATAAAAAGATAACTTTGTTATAATAGGTTATCTTGCTTAGAGATATGATGGTCACTTGCACTATGATGGTCACTTGCTTAGAGATATGACCTAACTTAGAGATTTCTTAAATCCATGATTAACCTATAATAAAAAATAATAACTTTGTTATAATAGGTTATTATGCACGACACCAACTCTAGGCTATCTAAAAATTATTACAGATAGTTGATCCCTATCAAACACCGATGATGGAAGTTACAATCTGACGATTTTCAGAAGACTATAATTTAAAAACTTTCACGTAGATCGATGAATGTTACAATCTAACATCCTTCACAACAACCGATGAAAGCTCTAATTCAACAGCCTTCACAATCAATATCGGGAAATACAATCTGACAACTCTCATATTTTCAAGGAGCCAAGACGAATGTTGCAAGATGACGATCTTTGCGGAAATACAATCTGACAACTCTCATATTTTCAAGGAGCCAAGACGAATGTTGCAAGATGACGATCTTTGCAACGTTCTAGCAAAAGAGACTACAAATTTTCAAGGAGCCAAGACGAATGTTGCAAGATGACGATCTTTGCAACGTTCTAGCAAAAGAGACTACAAATTAACGGTCTCTTCAAATCAAAACGTATATATCTCTCAAACCGTAAGGAATTTAGCGAAAGGGATGGGAACAAACCGAACCCTTAGGTTAAGTTTTGTCGGCTCCGTCTCGTCGAGATAGTTGATTTTCATATATAATGCGTCCAATTCTGACTTATGGTTTGAAAGTTATGACATGTCCTTCGCCGCAAGTTATGTTCTGAAGCCCGTCTACAAGACTGGACTTCGCTTGAACATTGGACTTTACCTGAAGCTCGTCTGAAGCTCGCCTGAGGCTCGCCTCTGTGTTCTAGAGTCAAGACGCAGAGTTCATCTCTGCGTCCTAACAACAAAACGCAGAGTTCATCGCTACGTTCCAGACTCAAAACGCAGATTTCGTGGCTGTGTTCCAGACTCAAAACGCAGAGTTCGTGGCTGCATTCCAGACTCAAAACGCAAAGTTCGCTCACTACGTTCCGGACTCAAAACACAAAGTTCGTGGCTGCGTTCCAGTCTCAAAACACAGAGTTTGTGGCTACGTTCCAAAATTCAAATGCAGAGCCTAACTCTGCGTCTCAGGTCAAGAACGCAGAATTCATGCATTTTCAGGCTCAAATGCAGAGCCTAACTCTATGTCCAGGTCTAGAACGCAGAATTCGTGCCCAAAATGCAATTCTTGCGTTTGACTCATTCAAACACGAGCTGAACGGTTTCAAAACCATTTCCACGATTTAAGGGGATCACCATCCTATCATAGAGAGATTTATGAAGGGCGGTTACACCCTATTAAACCCTCATTAAGGAGAGATTTAAGGGGATGATTACACCCCTTAATCCCCTATAAATAGCGGGAAACCCAACTAAGTTCAAGATCTCCAATTCATCCTCTTTTCGGCAGCAAAGAAGTGACCTTTTGGTATATCATATTTAAGGGAGATCAGCATTTATCCTTGGATCTGAAATTGCTTAAACAAGAGCTAAATCATGATTTACTGTTATCAAAACATTTTTAATATGTTTCATATGTATTTGGAGTTTTGGGGGTGCAGTTAAATGCTTAGATTTAGTTGTTTTTCTTCTGTTTGATTTTAGAGACGTTGAAATTTTTGTTATCAGAGAAATCATCAATTTTGTTTTAGGTTTTAAAGCTGTCAAAAACCCAGATTTGGGCTTCTGTCTGCTTCACGGTCGATCGCAGCGGTCGACCGCTAGGCGCGCAGAAGAGGCAGGATTTGTCTACGGTCGACCGTGGTGCAGTTTCGGTCGACCGTGATGCTCTGCGGTCGACCGCGATGCCGCGGTGGTCGACCGCAAGGCTCGTATCAGAGCACGGTCGACCGGGGTGGTCAACCGCCGCATAGTCTGGAACAAAAATCCATGTTCTGTATATTTTACTCATGTTCGAGAGTTTGTCTAGATTATCTGACTCTGGTTTTTAGTCTTACTAAGTATCCATGCATGATAGATGACCTGAGGGTACCAATTGGGGATTTACACACTGATTTGAGTGTGAATTGATATAAGTAGATTTCACTATGTATCTCAGTGATATTTTCACAATTTCACAGTTCTCGTGTTGGACTAAAATCCATAGAAGTCCTCGTGTTGGACTATAATCCATAGAATTTCTCGTGTTGGACTATAATCCATTTCAGTCCTCGTGTTGGATATTTTCCACTTATTCCACGAGATTGGAAACTACAGTATATAGTTCCTGTATCGGACATAGTTCTTAACCCTGCATATGACTTTCTCACAGTAGTTTATGACATGACACTTATGTAGATTTTGACATGATATTCATGTAAGTAATAACATGATACTCATGTAGGCTATATCATGGTACTGTATTTATGCTCTGATGTTTGTTGTATTTCTTTTATTATTGTTCCTGTACTAGAACCTCGGGTTTGGTGTTTAGAGATTTACAATTTGAGATACGAGGTATATACATGAGGGTTTCCTTGTTTGGATTATTTCGTTCGACGTACCTATTCTCGTGTTGTAAATTTCTAAATACTAAAATCTTCTTTAGTAAGATCAATGATTTTAGATCTACTACGTATTATCTGTATTTTCTTATACAATAAGCCCTGTTCCCTTGGGGTTGGTTGTAATGTTACTCGCTAGCGCTTTGACGCTCGTTGTCCCTCCCCCTTTCAGGTAACGAGCCAGGAGCCCGGAGAGTCGTAGGTTGATGGCGATGCATTTTAGCTTCAGCTGTCTATTTAGTTATATATTTTCTTTTGGAGTTCCACAGTAGACTTTTGTTTAGACATTTGAGAGTCTTGTTCTAAAAGTTATAAAGGTTGTGTGCCTTATTTCCTTCTTGTCAGATATTTTTATTTAAGACTTGTTGAGTATTCCAGTTTATCTACTCAGACCTTGACTATGTATTTATGTATGTTGGATGATGAGACATTTATTTGATTATTATCATTTCATCAGTCTTTCTTGTATTATCTTTTACTTGCTTTTGTACCTACACCTGTTGTTGACTCTACTAGATAGATGTTAATTGTGATGGTGAAACATGTTATTGCACGTTTCTGGTGGCATGGCAGGTTTGATATTCTTGGTTTCCACCTTGGACTGCAGCCTTATGTGAACCCAGGGGCGTCACAGATATTTGATGGTAGCGTCTGTAAAACTCCAAAATTGTGAATATTTTGTGATAAATAATAATAAATATGTTATATATTTATAAAATAACATATTATGATGTTTGAGTATGCTTAGGAATTGATTTGAGATCAATTTAATGTATATAATATATATAATAATATATATAATAATATATATATATATAAATATATAATATATATATATATATAGAGAGAGAGAGGAGAGAGAGAGAGCAAATGCACAATCATGTTCGATGTATAAATCTAGAAATTTATGACAAGTGGAGAGATTTTGTATTTTACACACTGATACGTTGCGGATATGGAAAAACTTAAAAGACCAAAGTTGTAGATATCTTCAGCAGCTTTCCAACAAATCTTTAATCAACTCATTCTGAGCTCAGATGCGAAAGTTAAAACCAAAAATACCGAAGAGTATATTTCTAGTCAAAGCTGGGTTTTTCTAGTTTCGGGTTTTGGGCTGTAGTTTTCGGGTTTACTATCATATACACATATTTAAACAGAAAAACACCTCTTTTATCCTGTGTTCCAACCTAGCAGTCTCCTTTTCCCCTCTCTCAAACCCTAGTTCTTTTTCTTGTGGCATTTTTGAGGATTTTAGAGGATTTTTCAGCGGGTTTTGTGTAGAGTGCAGGCGAAGGGATTGGTTCCTTTTACGTGGCAGGAGTTTTTCAGCATTTGAGGAGTAACATCTCGTCCAACTCTCTACCCTTTTATTTGGCATCGTTTTATTAAGTTTATTTGGATTTTTTCTAGCCTAAAACGTATTTTAGTGTACAAAAGATAGATCTTTATAACTTATGAAGTGAGAATACATTATCATAATTTTCTAATTGATTATAATAATAACCTTAACAAATTTTAGATCTGAAATTTATTATCATGAATTAAATCATAAGTTTTTTGCTTTAAAACGTTTAAACATGTGTAATATATAATATTTAGGTTTTCGATGATATATTTACAAGCTAATATTTCGTTCATGTTGTTTCATATATGTTGATATTAGTAATATTATGCTTGGAAAATAATGATGTCACTTCTAGATTTGTTTCGAAGCAGACAGAAACCTGTGAAGGGTTTCTGCCTATTTTGGTGATCGCCAAGTATAGTTGTGCATGTTTACTTTTGTTGTGTGCTTTAATGTGAACGAGGAGTCACCTTGAATATTGCGTTAGAAATTATTGTTTATTATGTATCTTCATATGTGAGATGCCTGCGGACTTGAGTTTAGATTTGCACACTGAGACCCGTGTGAAATTAGTGTATATGCATCATTTTCCATATATCTCATTAATATTCTACACATTTCATTTAGTCGATGTGTTGGGCAATTATAATGTGCAGTCCATGTGTTAGACATTCAATCATATTCTGTCCATGTATTGGACATTCATTATATTCAGTTTCATGTGTGGACATTCATCATTCTGTCCATTGTTTGTAAGCTAGATTTTATATTTGAGTTTAGTATTAATTTCACTCATTGTTTACACACACCTACTTGAGCTTGTGTATTTCCATACATAACTTACACTTACATAGGCTGGACATGACACTTATGTGGGTTTTGACATGACATGGTATTTGAGTTCTGAGATGGGTTAGTCTTCTTTATATTATTGTTCCTATATTAGATCTTGGGTTTGGTATTTAGAAATTTACAATTTGAGATACAAGATATATACATAAGGGTTTTCTTGTTTGGATTATTTCGCTCGACGTACCTATGCTCGTATTGTAATTTCCTAAATACTAAAATCCTCTTATTGTTAGGATCAATGATTTTATGTATATATGTATTAACTGTATTTTCTATATTCAACGAGCCCTCTCCCTTGGGGTTGGTTGTGATGTTGCTCGCTAGTGCTTTGACGCTCGTTGTCCCCTCCCATTTCAGGTAACGAGCCAGGTGCACGGAGAGTCACAGGTTGATGGCGATACTTATTAGCGTCCATCTTTTATTTGTAGTTTTATTTTATTTATGGAGCTCCACTGTAGACATTTTATTTAGACATTTGAGAGTTATGTTCTAGAAGTTGTAAAGGTTGTGTGCCTTATTTCCTTTTATCAGATATTCTGTATTTGAGACTTGTTGAGATCTCTAGACTAGTTATTTCAAAGATTCACTTTGTATTTTTATATGTTG
Source organism: Asparagus officinalis (assembly GCF_001876935.1). Lineage (NCBI taxonomy): Eukaryota > Viridiplantae > Streptophyta > Magnoliopsida > Asparagales > Asparagaceae > Asparagus > Asparagus officinalis. The sequence continues at coordinate 22,255,390 of NC_033803.1, forward strand.
GATGATGAAATATCAATTTTTATCTCTATTATTTCATCATATATCTCTTGTATTATCTTTTACTTGCTTTTGTACCTACACCTGTTGTTGACTTTACTAGAGAGATAGTAATTATGATGGTGAAACATGTTATTGCACAGTGTGGTGCATGGCAGGTTTGACATTCCTGATTTCACCTCGGACTGCAACCTTGTGTGAACCCAGAGGCGTCACAAGGTCTCAATCACCAAGAATGTAGATTCTTCGGGTGTATATCATAAGCACGCATTGTGATATGTGTAGCACTAGACCGCATTTGGATTCTCTAGGACGAGTTACCTAAGAGATAGAAAATTTAAATTGTTACATGGTCCTTTTGACTTAATGATATTGTTATTTTTTATTTGATAATTTACTATGCTTTGATGTGATGGTTAAGTTTGTTTAACAAACACTACATAACTTGAAATATTAAGGGTCCCGCTGACTGGAGGGTCGGATTGAAGTGTCCCGCGGGCTGGAGGGTCGGATCTGGGTGACCCACGTTTTTCGATCTTTTCGGCCGCCGTCATGGACTTTGGCCTCCATACTTCATGCAGTCTTTGTGGCTTACGTTTTTCGATCTTTTCGGCCGCCGTCATGGACTTTGGCCTCCATACTTCATGCAGTCTTTGTGGCTTCTTTTCTACTTCTCCCTTCTGCAACTTTTTGGTTTCTTGCATAAAGATTCTCGCGTGCGCAAGCAATGTGTGGCATCTCTGAATGCGCTCCTCAAGGGTTGAACGAGTCCTTTTGACTTGGATCCATTCACTCGTTGATGGTTTGGAGGAGGGGGTGTTTGCTCACTGCTGGAACAATTGGTTCCTTCTGAGTTTCAGATCTGCATCGTAGCAGACCCCTTCAAAAGGCTCCAAAGCCTTGGCGAATTGGCGTGCGAGGCGTTGATGTTGCCTTTGGCATGCCCTCTTCGATAGGAATGGCGCGCCCTCAGTACTCAACTCCTTGGTTGAGGAGGAGTCCAGATCTGCGGATCCGGCCTCGTTAGAGGCCGGGGGGCGTTGTAAGGTGAGCTACCGCAGCAACAGGGGTGTTGATCTTCCTACGCTTGCGAGTGGAGGAGGATCTGGAGGAGGAGGACGACAAATACTCCTCAAACTTCTATTAGTCAAACTCGTACTCGACCTCTTCTTCAACCGGGATCCGGATCCGTGGTTGCGGCACGACAGCTTCTGTAGAGAAGCTGTTGGCTCCCACTGTGATCACCAGCTTATTTTCGTCAAAAGTTGCTTTTATTATCATTGAATCTATTACAACTTTGGTCGTTATAATAAACTCAAATAAAATAAAAAGTTGATCTTTTTATAAGATCTCCTTACACAATAAAAATTAAAAGTTTACCACTTTATCAAACAAACGCAGAGAGATCAATTATCGGTCTTCTTCTTATGCGGAATCTTTGCCTGTGCCGGGGACGTTGATATCCGTGGACCGCCTACAGATCAGATCCAGTTGTCGAAAAATTGACGGAGCTCCTACTTCACTAAGAAAGTATTCACTTGAAGCTCTGAAATCGACCAAGCGAAATCAGTAGCTCTTCTCGAGATTAAGACAAAGCCTAATCTCGAGGAACGGACAGACGGGGGGAGATACGGGTTCAGATCATTTGAAAGCCTTCCTCTTTATGCTGAAGTTCACCAGGATCTGACTTGCCTTCATTGTAAATTCGTGTTCCTTTGACTCCTTAATCCGGCAGCACCTCGCCCTCTTCATAATAATCCCCCCTGTGAATTGAGCCCCTAGGTCTGTATTTATAGGCTTCGGTTGGGGGTTTTCGGATAAGAATAATGGATTTGGTCATATCTTCAGTCAATAACGGCCTAACCATGTTTGTGGATGATATCAAGTCAGTTGGGAACCCCTGGAACAGATAAATCCTAAGAAAACTGTTCAAAATTGTCGAAAACACGTCCGAGGGTCGAAACAGCGTGACGGGTGAATCCGACCCGCGGGGGGAGCGGGTCAGATGCATCCGACCCGTGCGGGTGCGGGTCGGTTGAGTCCGACCCGTGCGAGTGCGGTTCGGATTCGTCCGACCTGCGCGGGTGCAGGAAGTTTGGCTTTTTGCTGAACTTTTTGGTGCTTTTTCCGACTTTTCCGGGACTTGTATTTTCCACCATTTTGCGTATCTGGTCGTCTTGTTGACTTGCACATGTCGTTTATGAGTATTTCATCGTTTCGTTAACTTGTACGCTTCCTCGCGCGGATCGCTTGACTGACGTGCGCGTATTGACTGACGTGTGCGCGTTGACTAACGAGCGTGCGGGCCACATGAGGGTGGTTTGAGCGCACGGGACGCTTGGTTTGCCATTCTGGTGGCTGACGAGCGTGTGGGCCACTTGGCATTTGCCGTTGTTGTGGTTCGTTGCCGCGTCATCAACGGTTCGTCGATTTGCTTCATGCGCTTGTCGGCGTCGGATAATCCTATTTGACTCGGATAATCCTCTCCGACTTGGATAATGACGTTCATCGTCTTCTCTTTGTCTCGAGTTGTATTCGGTGACCTATAGACAATTTTTGACGCCTACGAATAGTTTCTGGTTTCGACTGCCTTTGAGGATTTGACTTTTTCCCAAGGGCATGGGTGCTCAAATTTTTAGATCCAGATGGCCACAAGAAATTCCACATTTATTATAGAATATATATTTTCAAATCTAAATTCTATGTTTCATTTTCTGCAACAAATGATAGAGTTGCAATTTTTTTTCAAATAACCTTTATCATGTACACCTCCATTTATGATTGGAATGAAATTAATTCAATTGAAATGAATAGTGAGATGTTTACATTTGAGTTTGTCTAAAATCTTCGAATTTAAGTCTGAATTTAAATATCATTCTTTGATTTCTTTGAATTCAAAAATATTATTTTCTCAAAAATTTCATGAGTATTTAAATACATTAATTTTATTAACACTTATAGATTATGAATATTAAACATTTCTTAAAAAAAAACTTCCATTTGGTTAAAGAAATATCTTCATTTTCCTAAAAAAAATTTGCTTTTCCCAAAATAGCATTTAGATTCACAATTGAAAAATATTCCTATATAATTATGATGTATAAATAAATAATTTAAATATTTTATTTTTATAGAATTAAATATTTGGTTAAAATTTTTCAATATAAGAACCTTTAAATCTCTCAAAATTAGTACATTATTAAATTAAAAAAGTATAATTGGACCAAAAATATAACATCATGCATAATAATACAAATTATATATACATGGTTCAAAATATTAAAAAAAAATTTTATTACTAAATGAAGTACAGATTTGAAAATAACAAAATAGATAGACAAGTTGTGAGGCGATTAAGTCTTACTAATCACTAGTGGGTTATATGCGATTTTACTCAAAAAAAATTGGAAAAATCTAAGCAGGAACATGAAAATAAATTACGAACACACACATGGGTAAATTTTATTCAGAGTACAAGACAATCAAGGAGATGTAATGCTCCGTCTCATACAAATATTCAAATCATAAATAGAGCAATTGCCATCTACTTTGTATTATAAACATAAATCAAGCGGACACATGCAACACAATAACAGAGCTTATTTAGTTGTTTGAGATCAGTCAGCATCCAGCACCGCCTCCTCCTCCACCACCACCACCTCCTCCTCCTCCACCACCGCCACCTCCACCACCACCACCTCCTCCTCCTCCTCCTCCTCCACCACCGCGATAACATTTAACAGCATATAGATGAAATATAATATCACACTATAAAACAACTGTTGGATTTAATCTAATAAATCTATTTGTGGGCACATATGATTAATCAATGTGTATTGCTATCTTTCAGGATAACCCACTAAAGTGATCAATTAAGTTGGGTTAATGGGTATTTAAATATAATCATGGGGTTATATGTGCAGATACCAGGTTGTAATTGTGATTTATTGAAGGGCTAAATTACAAAAGTACAACATCTATAAATAATGGGTTATGGTCCCTAACCTAGTGTTACATTCTCTAATTCTCTTCACCCCCATCTAATAGAGAAATTCGGCTAAAGGAGAAAACCCTAAGGTTAGAAGATCCAAAACCCAAAATCAAGATCAATCTATGGATTCAGGTATAAACTTCCGCTTCTTTTGTTTTTTGTTAATCTCTTTAAATTAATCATGGCTATATGGTTTTAGATCTCAAGTAATGAATTAGAAATAACAAGTGGTATCAGAGCCACCTTGATAAATTCTTAGGGATTTAAATTTTATTGGGTTTTTTGATCTTAAATCTCTGGTTAAAGATTCAGTTTTGTTCTCGGATGAACAGTAATGTTCGGTGAACAGTAGCGAAATATTTTTTTTGTTCGGATGAACAGTAAGAATTTTTTTCCCGGATGAATAGTGACTGAAAAATCGCCGGTAAACAGTAACTTTTTGGAATTTTTTGGATTTTCCTTTAATTTTGTCTTCAATTTTTCTTGGATCTGGATCAAGAAATTTTTTCCGATTCTGGATCTGGTTTTGAAAATAAAAATCGAGGAATTTTTTGGGTTTGGCGGCGGCAGTTTCAGTTTGAAACCCTAAGGGTTCATGGCGAAAATTAAGGAGGTGGTTACCTCAAACGAACCTCGCGTTCGTTCAATTTTAACCGAGCTTCGCGTTCAAACGAACTTCGCGTTCGTTATCAAGTGAGCCTCGCGCTCAACGAACTTCGCGTTCGTTCTAAGGTGAACCTCGCGTTCAACTCAGGTGAGCGTCAAGCTCAATTTTAACGAACCTCGCGTTCGTTCTAAGGTGAACCTCGCGTTCAACTAAGGTGAGCGTCAAGCTCAATTTCAACGAACCTCGCGTTCGTTCCCAAGGTGAACCTCGCGTTCAACTCAGGTGAGCGTCAAGCTCAATTTTAACGAACCTCGCGTTTTTTTTTAACGAACCTCGCGTTCGTTCTTCAGTCGAACCTCGCGTTCGAACTTCAGTCGAACCTCACGTTCGAACTTCAGTTGAACCTCGCGTTCATTTTTTTTAACGAACCTCGCGTTCGTTCTTCAGTCGAACCTCGCGTTCAAACTTCAGTCGAACCTCGCGTTCATTTTTTTTTAACGAACCTCGCGTTCGTTCTTCAGTCGAACCTCGCATTCGAACTTCAGTTGAACCTCACGTTCATCCTTTTTTAACGAACCTCGCGTTCGTTCTCAAGTTGAACATCGCATTCAAATGAACCTCGCGTTCGTTCTCAAACGAACCTCGTGTTCGTGCTTAAGTGAGTCTCGTACTCAATACAGTCGAACCTCGTGTTCGAAGTTAAGGGAACTTCGTG
>NC_033803.1:22261699-22290094 GCF_001876935.1 Asparagus officinalis
TGCGCATACCATAGAGCGGTCCATCACCCTACCAAGTCGTGTTACCACCTCAAGGACAAGATCCAGACGCTAATTGATGTGGGTGTCATAACCCCGAAGCCTGCCAAGAATGTGGGAGCAAACGCAGTGTCAATTAGCTTTGGATCGGTGCCCACAACATGGTTCGAGCCGAAACGCGTCACCAAGGTGGGAATGAAGACGGTGAATGATGACCCACATGGACAGCGCCAAAAAGGGCTTGTGCCACACACAGCCCCAAACGGTGAAATCCTCTGGGTTCACCCCGATCTGATTGAAGATGAACAATGGGCCGGGTCGTCATCTGGGAAGAAGCCTAAAGGGAAAGGAAAGTCTTGCTGCGGAGTCTCTGCTATCCCAGGAGAAGATGACGAAAGAATCATAGCTTTCCCGCTCTCTGAAGAAGAACAAGAAGTTTTTGCGACCCGAAGCGGAAATGAATATCACTACAACTATTCGTCACTTAGTGAGCAGGGGGTGGACAAACGGGGACCAGCCAAAACTCTCACAGAGATGGGGGTGATTACGAGTCCCACACCGGGCAAAGAGGCTCGACGCCAGCCGGTGGATAAACCGAAAGAGAAGAAAGCAGTCTCGTTTCAGTCGCCCGATTGGAAAAGACAAACCGGAAAGCTCGAAGACTCCGCAAGCCTTCGATATAATGGCTCAACTAGCCAACATTCCAGCACGGATAACACTATATGAATTGTTGCGGCTGTCCAAGGAAACCAGGGAGGCTTTGCAAGAAGCTTTGGCCAACTCAGAAGTGTTCCTGACTCAAGTCAAGCCAGTACCTGAACAGCCGGAACTGCTGAGTCAACATTGCAACATAGCTACTAAAAACCTTCCCTGCATTACCTTCACCAAAGAGGACATGCAGACGAAGAATTCGAACCACGATCGACCGCTATACTTTATCGGATACATTGGCTCCAGCGAAGTCAACCGAATCCAAGTGGATCCGGGTTCCGCTGTGAGTATTATGCCGCTTCGCCTTATGCATAGCCTTGGCATTCCAGTCAGTAAATTGGCGTCTACGGGCACAGTCATTTACGGATTCAACACCAGCGGGTCAAGGCCTTTGGGAAAGATCCGGATAAAGTGCCAAATGGGCGATCTGAAGACGGAAGTCACGTGTTATGTGATTGATGCTGAGACATCATATAACTTACTACTGGGTCGGCCTTGGATCCATAGTAATGTTATAATTCCCTCAACCCTCCATCAGTGTTTGAAATATGTCGACACTGATAATAGGGTTAGAACGGTGGTCGCGGATAAGCAACCATTTAAAGGGTATGAGAATTATTTCACTGATTCTCTCCTTTATGGTAACGAATCCGATACTGAATCATCGGCCCAAGGCACGGACAGCGGAGGAGAAGCTGATACCGAAGCCGGATTTGATTACAATGGAGGTTATGTTTTAAACGACATTGTACCCTTTGTAATCAACCTCGACGATGATCAAACGTCAGAGGGCAGTTGTAACTGGCAACTTACCGATAATGAAATAAATAACGATTTAGAGTACTTCCTGTCTCTTGATGATATGATAAAAGAATTGTATGATAATCCTGATTTATATATGCCGCTTCGATCGTCCTATATAACAAAGGAACGCCTCCAGCATTCTTTCGGAACAACCATGATCATCCCGAACAAGATAGGAGGTGCAAAAGAAGTAATCTACGGTAAAGGAAAAAGCTCCCCGTTACCAGATCATTTCCTAAGTGAAGATGAAGATGATGACAAACCTGGTCGGCATTTATCTAAGTATAGTCCGGAAGCGCGCAAGCTCATGGAAAAGCAGGGGTACGATTTCACACTCGGAGAAGGTCTATACTTCGATCGAGGTCCTCGTACTCCAGCCAAAGCGGCAACTGTAGGAAGGTTTGATCGCTCAATTTGTGGACCTCTCGTTCATTGGGGGAATCGAGAGGGGATTTTGACTGTGGTCCTAACTGTAAGAAGGTTTGACCAAGTGGGTGTTTTGAGACAATCCTAACTGTAGGAAGGTTTGATCGCTCAATTTGTGGACCTCTCGTTCATTGGGGGAATCGAGAGGGGATTTTGACTGTGGTCCTAACTGTAAGAAGGTTTGACCAAGTGGGTGTTTTGAGACAATCCTAACTGTAGGAAGGTTTGATCGCTCAATTTGTGGACCTCTCGTTCATTGGGGGAATCGAGAGGGGATTTTGACTGTGGTCCTAACTGTAAGAAGGTTTGACCAAGTGGGTGTTTTGAGACAATCCTAACTGTAGGAAGGTTTGATCGCTCAATTTGTGGACCTCTCGTTCATTGGGGGAATCGAGAGGGGATTTTGACTGTGGTCCTAACTGTAAGAAGGTTTGACCAAGTGGGTGTTTTGAGACAATCCTAACTGTAGGAAGGTTTGATCGCTCAATTTGTGGACCTCTCGTTCATTGGGGGAATCGAGAGGGGATTTTGACTGTGGTCCTAACTGTAAGAAGGTTTGACCAAGTGGGTGTTTTGAGACAATCCTAACTGTAGGAAGGTTTGATCGCTCAATTTGTGGACCTCTCGTTCATTGGGGGAATCGAGAGGGGATTTTGACTGTGGTCCTAACTGTAAGAAGGTTTGACCAAGTGGGTGTTTTGAGACAATCCTAACTGTAGGAAGGTTTGATCGCTCAATTTGTGGACCTCTCGTTCATTGGGGGAATCGAGAGGGGATTTTGACTGTGGTCCTAACTGTAAGAAGGTTTGACCAAGTGGGTGTTTTGAGACAATCCTAACTGTAGGAAGGTTTGATCGCTCAATTTGTGGACCTCTCGTTCATTGGGGGAATCGAGAGGGGATTTTGACTGTGGTCCTAACTGTAAGAAGGTTTGACCAAGTGGGTGTTTTGAGACAATCCTAACTGTAGGAAGGTTTGATCGCTCAATTTGTGGACCTCTCGTTCATTGGGGGAATCGAGAGGGGATTTTGACTGTGGTCCTAACTGTAAGAAGGTTTGACCAAGTGGGTGTTTTGAGACAATCCTAACTGTAGGAAGGTTTGATCGCTCAATTTGTGGACCTCTCGTTCATTGGGGGAATCGAGAGGGGATTTTGACTGTGGTCCTAACTGTAAGAAGGTTTGACCAAGTGGGTGTTTTGAGACAATCCTAACTGTAGGAAGGTTTGATCGCTCAATTTGTGGACCTCTCGTTCATTGGGGGAATCGAGAGGGGATTTTGACTGTGGTCCTAACTGTAAGAAGGTTTGACCAAGTGGGTGTTTTGAGACAATCCTAACTGTAGGAAGGTTTGATCGCTCAATTTGTGGACCTCTCGTTCATTGGGGGAATCGAGAGGGGATTTTGACTGTGGTCCTAACTGTAAGAAGGTTTGACCAAGTGGGTGTTTTGAGACAATCCTAACTGTAGGAAGGTTTGATCGCTCAATTTGTGGACCTCTCGTTCATTGGGGGAATCGAGAGGGGATTTTGACTGTGGTCCTAACTGTAAGAAGGTTTGACCAAGTGGGTGTTTTGAGACAATCCTAACTGTAGGAAGGTTTGATCGCTCAATTTGTGGACCTCTCGTTCATTGGGGGAATCGAGAGGGGATTTTGACTGTGGTCCTAACTGTAAGAAGGTTTGACCAAGTGGGTGTTTTGAGACAATCCTAACTGTAGGAAGGTTTGATCGCTCAATTTGTGGACCTCTCGTTCATTGGGGGAATCGAGAGGGGATTTTGACTGTGGTCCTAACTGTAAGAAGGTTTGACCAAGTGGGTGTTTTGAGACAATCCTAACTGTAGGAAGGTTTGATCGCTCAATTTGTGGACCTCTCGTTCATTGGGGGAATCGAGAGGGGATTTTGACTGTGGTCCTAACTGTAAGAAGGTTTGACCAAGTGGGTGTTTTGAGACAATCCTAACTGTAGGAAGGTTTGATCGCTCAATTTGTGGACCTCTCGTTCATTGGGGGAATCGAGAGGGGATTTTGACTGTGGTCCTAACTGTAAGAAGGTTTGACCAAGTGGGTGTTTTGAGACAATCCTAACTGTAGGAAGGTTTGATCGCTCAATTTGTGGACCTCTCGTTCATTGGGGGAATCGAGAGGGGATTTTGACTGTGGTCCTAACTGTAAGAAGGTTTGACCAAGTGGGTGTTTTGAGACAATCCTAACTGTAGGAAGGTTTGATCGCTCAATTTGTGGACCTCTCGTTCATTGGGGGAATCGAGAGGGGATTTTGACTGTGGTCCTAACTGTAAGAAGGTTTGACCAAGTGGGTGTTTTGAGACAATCCTAACTGTAGGAAGGTTTGATCGCTCAATTTGTGGACCTCTCGTTCATTGGGGGAATCGAGAGGGGATTTTGACTGTGGTCCTAACTGTAAGAAGGTTTGACCAAGTGGGTGTTTTGAGACAATCCTAACTGTAGGAAGGTTTGATCGCTCAATTTGTGGACCTCTCGTTCATTGGGGGAATCGAGAGGGGATTTTGACTGTGGTCCTAACTGTAAGAAGGTTTGACCAAGTGGGTGTTTTGAGACAATCCTAACTGTAGGAAGGTTTGATCGCTCAATTTGTGGACCTCTCGTTCATTGGGGGAATCGAGAGGGGATTTTGACTGTGGTCCTAACTGTAAGAAGGTTTGACCAAGTGGGTGTTTTGAGACAATCCTAACTGTAGGAAGGTTTGATCGCTCAATTTGTGGACCTCTCGTTCATTGGGGGAATCGAGAGGGGATTTTGACTGTGGTCCTAACTGTAAGAAGGTTTGACCAAGTGGGTGTTTTGAGACAATCCTAACTGTAGGAAGGTTTGATCGCTCAATTTGTGGACCTCTCGTTCATTGGGGGAATCGAGAGGGGATTTTGACTGTGGTCCTAACTGTAAGAAGGTTTGACCAAGTGGGTGTTTTGAGACAATCCTAACTGTAGGAAGGTTTGATCGCTCAATTTGTGGACCTCTCGTTCATTGGGGGAATCGAGAGGGGATTTTGACTGTGGTCCTAACTGTAAGAAGGTTTGACCAAGTGGGTGTTTTGAGACAATCCTAACTGTAGGAAGGTTTGATCGCTCAATTTGTGGACCTCTCGTTCATTGGGGGAATCGAGAGGGGATTTTGACTGTGGTCCTAACTGTAAGAAGGTTTGACCAAGTGGGTGTTTTGAGACAATCCTAACTGTAGGAAGGTTTGATCGCTCAATTTGTGGACCTCTCGTTCATTGGGGGAATCGAGAGGGGATTTTGACTGTGGTCCTAACTGTAAGAAGGTTTGACCAAGTGGGTGTTTTGAGACAATCCTAACTGTAGGAAGGTTTGATCGCTCAATTTGTGGACCTCTCGTTCATTGGGGGAATCGAGAGGGGATTTTGACTGTGGTCCTAACTGTAAGAAGGTTTGACCAAGTGGGTGTTTTGAGACAATCCTAACTGTAGGAAGGTTTGATCGCTCAATTTGTGGACCTCTCGTTCATTGGGGGAATCGAGAGGGGATTTTGACTGTGGTCCTAACTGTAAGAAGGTTTGACCAAGTGGGTGTTTTGAGACAATCCTAACTGTAGGAAGGTTTGATCGCTCAATTTGTGGACCTCTCGTTCATTGGGGGAATCGAGAGGGGATTTTGACTGTGGTCCTAACTGTAAGAAGGTTTGACCAAGTGGGTGTTTTGAGACAATCCTAACTGTAGGAAGGTTTGATCGCTCAATTTGTGGACCTCTCGTTCATTGGGGGAATCGAGAGGGGATTTTGACTGTGGTCCTAACTGTAAGAAGGTTTGACCAAGTGGGTGTTTTGAGACAATCCTAACTGTAGGAAGGTTTGATCGCTCAATTTGTGGACCTCTCGTTCATTGGGGGAATCGAGAGGGGATTTTGACTGTGGTCCTAACTGTAAGAAGGTTTGACCAAGTGGGTGTTTTGAGACAATCCTAACTGTAGGAAGGTTTGATCGCTCAATTTGTGGACCTCTCGTTCATTGGGGGAATCGAGAGGGGATTTTGACTGTGGTCCTAACTGTAAGAAGGTTTGACCAAGTGGGTGTTTTGAGACAATCCTAACTGTAGGAAGGTTTGATCGCTCAATTTGTGGACCTCTCGTTCATTGGGGGAATCGAGAGGGGATTTTGACTGTGGTCCTAACTGTAAGAAGGTTTGACCAAGTGGGTGTTTTGAGACAATCCTAACTGTAGGAAGGTTTGATCGCTCAATTTGTGGACCTCTCGTTCATTGGGGGAATCGAGAGGGGATTTTGACTGTGGTCCTAACTGTAAGAAGGTTTGACCAAGTGGGTGTTTTGAGACAATCCTAACTGTAGGAAGGTTTGATCGCTCAATTTGTGGACCTCTCGTTCATTGGGGGAATCGAGAGGGGATTTTGACTGTGGTCCTAACTGTAAGAAGGTTTGACCAAGTGGGTGTTTTGAGACAATCCTAACTGTAGGAAGGTTTGATCGCTCAATTTGTGGACCTCTCGTTCATTGGGGGAATCGAGAGGGGATTTTGACTGTGGTCCTAACTGTAAGAAGGTTTGACCAAGTGGGTGTTTTGAGACAATCCTAACTGTAGGAAGGTTTGATCGCTCAATTTGTGGACCTCTCGTTCATTGGGGGAATCGAGAGGGGATTTTGACTGTGGTCCTAACTGTAAGAAGGTTTGACCAAGTGGGTGTTTTGAGACAATCCTAACTGTAGGAAGGTTTGATCGCTCAATTTGTGGACCTCTCGTTCATTGGGGGAATCGAGAGGGGATTTTGACTGTGGTCCTAACTGTAAGAAGGTTTGACCAAGTGGGTGTTTTGAGACAATCCTAACTGTAGGAAGGTTTGATCGCTCAATTTGTGGACCTCTCGTTCATTGGGGGAATCGAGAGGGGATTTTGACTGTGGTCCTAACTGTAAGAAGGTTTGACCAAGTGGGTGTTTTGAGACAATCCTAACTGTAGGAAGGTTTGATCGCTCAATTTGTGGACCTCTCGTTCATTGGGGGAATCGAGAGGGGATTTTGACTGTGGTCCTAACTGTAAGAAGGTTTGACCAAGTGGGTGTTTTGAGACAATCCTAACTGTAGGAAGGTTTGATCGCTCAATTTGTGGACCTCTCGTTCATTGGGGGAATCGAGAGGGGATTTTGACTGTGGTCCTAACTGTAAGAAGGTTTGACCAAGTGGGTGTTTTGAGACAATCCTAACTGTAGGAAGGTTTGATCGCTCAATTTGTGGACCTCTCGTTCATTGGGGGAATCGAGAGGGGATTTTGACTGTGGTCCTAACTGTAAGAAGGTTTGACCAAGTGGGTGTTTTGAGACAATCCTAACTGTAGGAAGGTTTGATCGCTCAATTTGTGGACCTCTCGTTCATTGGGGGAATCGAGAGGGGATTTTGACTGTGGTCCTAACTGTAAGAAGGTTTGACCAAGTGGGTGTTTTGAGACAATCCTAACTGTAGGAAGGTTTGATCGCTCAATTTGTGGACCTCTCGTTCATTGGGGGAATCGAGAGGGGATTTTGACTGTGGTCCTAACTGTAAGAAGGTTTGACCAAGTGGGTGTTTTGAGACAATCCTAACTGTAGGAAGGTTTGATCGCTCAATTTGTGGACCTCTCGTTCATTGGGGGAATCGAGAGGGGATTTTGACTGTGGTCCTAACTGTAAGAAGGTTTGACCAAGTGGGTGTTTTGAGACAATCCTAACTGTAGGAAGGTTTGATCGCTCAATTTGTGGACCTCTCGTTCATTGGGGGAATCGAGAGGGGATTTTGACTGTGGTCCTAACTGTAAGAAGGTTTGACCAAGTGGGTGTTTTGAGACAATCCTAACTGTAGGAAGGTTTGATCGCTCAATTTGTGGACCTCTCGTTCATTGGGGGAATCGAGAGGGGATTTTGACTGTGGTCCTAACTGTAAGAAGGTTTGACCAAGTGGGTGTTTTGAGACAATCCTAACTGTAGGAAGGTTTGATCGCTCAATTTGTGGACCTCTCGTTCATTGGGGGAATCGAGAGGGGATTTTGACTGTGGTCCTAACTGTAAGAAGGTTTGACCAAGTGGGTGTTTTGAGACAATCCTAACTGTAGGAAGGTTTGATCGCTCAATTTGTGGACCTCTCGTTCATTGGGGGAATCGAGAGGGGATTTTGACTGTGGTCCTAACTGTAAGAAGGTTTGACCAAGTGGGTGTTTTGAGACAATCCTAACTGTAGGAAGGTTTGATCGCTCAATTTGTGGACCTCTCGTTCATTGGGGGAATCGAGAGGGGATTTTGACTGTGGTCCTAACTGTAAGAAGGTTTGACCAAGTGGGTGTTTTGAGACAATCCTAACTGTAGGAAGGTTTGATCGCTCAATTTGTGGACCTCTCGTTCATTGGGGGAATCGAGAGGGGATTTTGACTGTGGTCCTAACTGTAAGAAGGTTTGACCAAGTGGGTGTTTTGAGACAATCCTAACTGTAGGAAGGTTTGATCGCTCAATTTGTGGACCTCTCGTTCATTGGGGGAATCGAGAGGGGATTTTGACTGTGGTCCTAACTGTAAGAAGGTTTGACCAAGTGGGTGTTTTGAGACAATCCTAACTGTAGGAAGGTTTGATCGCTCAATTTGTGGACCTCTCGTTCATTGGGGGAATCGAGAGGGGATTTTGACTGTGGTCCTAACTGTAAGAAGGTTTGACCAAGTGGGTGTTTTGAGACAATCCTAACTGTAGGAAGGTTTGATCGCTCAATTTGTGGACCTCTCGTTCATTGGGGGAATCGAGAGGGGATTTTGACTGTGGTCCTAACTGTAAGAAGGTTTGACCAAGTGGGTGTTTTGAGACAATCCTAACTGTAGGAAGGTTTGATCGCTCAATTTGTGGACCTCTCGTTCATTGGGGGAATCGAGAGGGGATTTTGACTGTGGTCCTAACTGTAAGAAGGTTTGACCAAGTGGGTGTTTTGAGACAATCCTAACTGTAGGAAGGTTTGATCGCTCAATTTGTGGACCTCTCGTTCATTGGGGGAATCGAGAGGGGATTTTGACTGTGGTCCTAACTGTAAGAAGGTTTGACCAAGTGGGTGTTTTGAGACAATCCTAACTGTAGGAAGGTTTGATCGCTCAATTTGTGGACCTCTCGTTCATTGGGGGAATCGAGAGGGGATTTTGACTGTGGTCCTAACTGTAAGAAGGTTTGACCAAGTGGGTGTTTTGAGACAATCCTAACTGTAGGAAGGTTTGATCGCTCAATTTGTGGACCTCTCGTTCATTGGGGGAATCGAGAGGGGATTTTGACTGTGGTCCTAACTGTAAGAAGGTTTGACCAAGTGGGTGTTTTGAGACAATCCTAACTGTAGGAAGGTTTGATCGCTCAATTTGTGGACCTCTCGTTCATTGGGGGAATCGAGAGGGGATTTTGACTGTGGTCCTAACTGTAAGAAGGTTTGACCAAGTGGGTGTTTTGAGACAATCCTAACTGTAGGAAGGTTTGATCGCTCAATTTGTGGACCTCTCGTTCATTGGGGGAATCGAGAGGGGATTTTGACTGTGGTCCTAACTGTAAGAAGGTTTGACCAAGTGGGTGTTTTGAGACAATCCTAACTGTAGGAAGGTTTGATCGCTCAATTTGTGGACCTCTCGTTCATTGGGGGAATCGAGAGGGGATTTTGACTGTGGTCCTAACTGTAAGAAGGTTTGACCAAGTGGGTGTTTTGAGACAATCCTAACTGTAGGAAGGTTTGATCGCTCAATTTGTGGACCTCTCGTTCATTGGGGGAATCGAGAGGGGATTTTGACTGTGGTCCTAACTGTAAGAAGGTTTGACCAAGTGGGTGTTTTGAGACAATCCTAACTGTAGGAAGGTTTGATCGCTCAATTTGTGGACCTCTCGTTCATTGGGGGAATCGAGAGGGGATTTTGACTGTGGTCCTAACTGTAAGAAGGTTTGACCAAGTGGGTGTTTTGAGACAATCCTAACTGTAGGAAGGTTTGATCGCTCAATTTGTGGACCTCTCGTTCATTGGGGGAATCGAGAGGGGATTTTGACTGTGGTCCTAACTGTAAGAAGGTTTGACCAAGTGGGTGTTTTGAGACAATCCTAACTGTAGGAAGGTTTGATCGCTCAATTTGTGGACCTCTCGTTCATTGGGGGAATCGAGAGGGGATTTTGACTGTGGTCCTAACTGTAAGAAGGTTTGACCAAGTGGGTGTTTTGAGACAATCCTAACTGTAGGAAGGTTTGATCGCTCAATTTGTGGACCTCTCGTTCATTGGGGGAATCGAGAGGGGATTTTGACTGTGGTCCTAACTGTAAGAAGGTTTGACCAAGTGGGTGTTTTGAGACAATCCTAACTGTAGGAAGGTTTGATCGCTCAATTTGTGGACCTCTCGTTCATTGGGGGAATCGAGAGGGGATTTTGACTGTGGTCCTAACTGTAAGAAGGTTTGACCAAGTGGGTGTTTTGAGACAATCCTAACTGTAGGAAGGTTTGATCGCTCAATTTGTGGACCTCTCGTTCATTGGGGGAATCGAGAGGGGATTTTGACTGTGGTCCTAACTGTAAGAAGGTTTGACCAAGTGGGTGTTTTGAGACAATCCTAACTGTAGGAAGGTTTGATCGCTCAATTTGTGGACCTCTCGTTCATTGGGGGAATCGAGAGGGGATTTTGACTGTGGTCCTAACTGTAAGAAGGTTTGACCAAGTGGGTGTTTTGAGACAATCCTAACTGTAGGAAGGTTTGATCGCTCAATTTGTGGACCTCTCGTTCATTGGGGGAATCGAGAGGGGATTTTGACTGTGGTCCTAACTGTAAGAAGGTTTGACCAAGTGGGTGTTTTGAGACAATCCTAACTGTAGGAAGGTTTGATCGCTCAATTTGTGGACCTCTCGTTCATTGGGGGAATCGAGAGGGGATTTTGACTGTGGTCCTAACTGTAAGAAGGTTTGACCAAGTGGGTGTTTTGAGACAATCCTAACTGTAGGAAGGTTTGATCGCTCAATTTGTGGACCTCTCGTTCATTGGGGGAATCGAGAGGGGATTTTGACTGTGGTCCTAACTGTAAGAAGGTTTGACCAAGTGGGTGTTTTGAGACAATCCTAACTGTAGGAAGGTTTGATCGCTCAATTTGTGGACCTCTCGTTCATTGGGGGAATCGAGAGGGGATTTTGACTGTGGTCCTAACTGTAAGAAGGTTTGACCAAGTGGGTGTTTTGAGACAATCCTAACTGTAGGAAGGTTTGATCGCTCAATTTGTGGACCTCTCGTTCATTGGGGGAATCGAGAGGGGATTTTGACTGTGGTCCTAACTGTAAGAAGGTTTGACCAAGTGGGTGTTTTGAGACAATCCTAACTGTAGGAAGGTTTGATCGCTCAATTTGTGGACCTCTCGTTCATTGGGGGAATCGAGAGGGGATTTTGACTGTGGTCCTAACTGTAAGAAGGTTTGACCAAGTGGGTGTTTTGAGACAATCCTAACTGTAGGAAGGTTTGATCGCTCAATTTGTGGACCTCTCGTTCATTGGGGGAATCGAGAGGGGATTTTGACTGTGGTCCTAACTGTAAGAAGGTTTGACCAAGTGGGTGTTTTGAGACAATCCTAACTGTAGGAAGGTTTGATCGCTCAATTTGTGGACCTCTCGTTCATTGGGGGAATCGAGAGGGGATTTTGACTGTGGTCCTAACTGTAAGAAGGTTTGACCAAGTGGGTGTTTTGAGACAATCCTAACTGTAGGAAGGTTTGATCGCTCAATTTGTGGACCTCTCGTTCATTGGGGGAATCGAGAGGGGATTTTGACTGTGGTCCTAACTGTAAGAAGGTTTGACCAAGTGGGTGTTTTGAGACAATCCTAACTGTAGGAAGGTTTGATCGCTCAATTTGTGGACCTCTCGTTCATTGGGGGAATCGAGAGGGGATTTTGACTGTGGTCCTAACTGTAAGAAGGTTTGACCAAGTGGGTGTTTTGAGACAATCCTAACTGTAGGAAGGTTTGATCGCTCAATTTGTGGACCTCTCGTTCATTGGGGGAATCGAGAGGGGATTTTGACTGTGGTCCTAACTGTAAGAAGGTTTGACCAAGTGGGTGTTTTGAGACAATCCTAACTGTAGGAAGGTTTGATCGCTCAATTTGTGGACCTCTCGTTCATTGGGGGAATCGAGAGGGGATTTTGACTGTGGTCCTAACTGTAAGAAGGTTTGACCAAGTGGGTGTTTTGAGACAATCCTAACTGTAGGAAGGTTTGATCGCTCAATTTGTGGACCTCTCGTTCATTGGGGGAATCGAGAGGGGATTTTGACTGTGGTCCTAACTGTAAGAAGGTTTGACCAAGTGGGTGTTTTGAGACAATCCTAACTGTAGGAAGGTTTGATCGCTCAATTTGTGGACCTCTCGTTCATTGGGGGAATCGAGAGGGGATTTTGACTGTGGTCCTAACTGTAAGAAGGTTTGACCAAGTGGGTGTTTTGAGACAATCCTAACTGTAGGAAGGTTTGATCGCTCAATTTGTGGACCTCTCGTTCATTGGGGGAATCGAGAGGGGATTTTGACTGTGGTCCTAACTGTAAGAAGGTTTGACCAAGTGGGTGTTTTGAGACAATCCTAACTGTAGGAAGGTTTGATCGCTCAATTTGTGGACCTCTCGTTCATTGGGGGAATCGAGAGGGGATTTTGACTGTGGTCCTAACTGTAAGAAGGTTTGACCAAGTGGGTGTTTTGAGACAATCCTAACTGTAGGAAGGTTTGATCGCTCAATTTGTGGACCTCTCGTTCATTGGGGGAATCGAGAGGGGATTTTGACTGTGGTCCTAACTGTAAGAAGGTTTGACCAAGTGGGTGTTTTGAGACAATCCTAACTGTAGGAAGGTTTGATCGCTCAATTTGTGGACCTCTCGTTCATTGGGGGAATCGAGAGGGGATTTTGACTGTGGTCCTAACTGTAAGAAGGTTTGACCAAGTGGGTGTTTTGAGACAATCCTAACTGTAGGAAGGTTTGATCGCTCAATTTGTGGACCTCTCGTTCATTGGGGGAATCGAGAGGGGATTTTGACTGTGGTCCTAACTGTAAGAAGGTTTGACCAAGTGGGTGTTTTGAGACAATCCTAACTGTAGGAAGGTTTGATCGCTCAATTTGTGGACCTCTCGTTCATTGGGGGAATCGAGAGGGGATTTTGACTGTGGTCCTAACTGTAAGAAGGTTTGACCAAGTGGGTGTTTTGAGACAATCCTAACTGTAGGAAGGTTTGATCGCTCAATTTGTGGACCTCTCGTTCATTGGGGGAATCGAGAGGGGATTTTGACTGTGGTCCTAACTGTAAGAAGGTTTGACCAAGTGGGTGTTTTGAGACAATCCTAACTGTAGGAAGGTTTGATCGCTCAATTTGTGGACCTCTCGTTCATTGGGGGAATCGAGAGGGGATTTTGACTGTGGTCCTAACTGTAAGAAGGTTTGACCAAGTGGGTGTTTTGAGACAATCCTAACTGTAGGAAGGTTTGATCGCTCAATTTGTGGACCTCTCGTTCATTGGGGGAATCGAGAGGGGATTTTGACTGTGGTCCTAACTGTAAGAAGGTTTGACCAAGTGGGTGTTTTGAGACAATCCTAACTGTAGGAAGGTTTGATCGCTCAATTTGTGGACCTCTCGTTCATTGGGGGAATCGAGAGGGGATTTTGACTGTGGTCCTAACTGTAAGAAGGTTTGACCAAGTGGGTGTTTTGAGACAATCCTAACTGTAGGAAGGTTTGATCGCTCAATTTGTGGACCTCTCGTTCATTGGGGGAATCGAGAGGGGATTTTGACTGTGGTCCTAACTGTAAGAAGGTTTGACCAAGTGGGTGTTTTGAGACAATCCTAACTGTAGGAAGGTTTGATCGCTCAATTTGTGGACCTCTCGTTCATTGGGGGAATCGAGAGGGGATTTTGACTGTGGTCCTAACTGTAAGAAGGTTTGACCAAGTGGGTGTTTTGAGACAATCCTAACTGTAGGAAGGTTTGATCGCTCAATTTGTGGACCTCTCGTTCATTGGGGGAATCGAGAGGGGATTTTGACTGTGGTCCTAACTGTAAGAAGGTTTGACCAAGTGGGTGTTTTGAGACAATCCTAACTGTAGGAAGGTTTGATCGCTCAATTTGTGGACCTCTCGTTCATTGGGGGAATCGAGAGGGGATTTTGACTGTGGTCCTAACTGTAAGAAGGTTTGACCAAGTGGGTGTTTTGAGACAATCCTAACTGTAGGAAGGTTTGATCGCTCAATTTGTGGACCTCTCGTTCATTGGGGGAATCGAGAGGGGATTTTGACTGTGGTCCTAACTGTAAGAAGGTTTGACCAAGTGGGTGTTTTGAGACAATCCTAACTGTAGGAAGGTTTGATCGCTCAATTTGTGGACCTCTCGTTCATTGGGGGAATCGAGAGGGGATTTTGACTGTGGTCCTAACTGTAAGAAGGTTTGACCAAGTGGGTGTTTTGAGACAATCCTAACTGTAGGAAGGTTTGATCGCTCAATTTGTGGACCTCTCGTTCATTGGGGGAATCGAGAGGGGATTTTGACTGTGGTCCTAACTGTAAGAAGGTTTGACCAAGTGGGTGTTTTGAGACAATCCTAACTGTAGGAAGGTTTGATCGCTCAATTTGTGGACCTCTCGTTCATTGGGGGAATCGAGAGGGGATTTTGACTGTGGTCCTAACTGTAAGAAGGTTTGACCAAGTGGGTGTTTTGAGACAATCCTAACTGTAGGAAGGTTTGATCGCTCAATTTGTGGACCTCTCGTTCATTGGGGGAATCGAGAGGGGATTTTGACTGTGGTCCTAACTGTAAGAAGGTTTGACCAAGTGGGTGTTTTGAGACAATCCTAACTGTAGGAAGGTTTGATCGCTCAATTTGTGGACCTCTCGTTCATTGGGGGAATCGAGAGGGGATTTTGACTGTGGTCCTAACTGTAAGAAGGTTTGACCAAGTGGGTGTTTTGAGACAATCCTAACTGTAGGAAGGTTTGATCGCTCAATTTGTGGACCTCTCGTTCATTGGGGGAATCGAGAGGGGATTTTGACTGTGGTCCTAACTGTAAGAAGGTTTGACCAAGTGGGTGTTTTGAGACAATCCTAACTGTAGGAAGGTTTGATCGCTCAATTTGTGGACCTCTCGTTCATTGGGGGAATCGAGAGGGGATTTTGACTGTGGTCCTAACTGTAAGAAGGTTTGACCAAGTGGGTGTTTTGAGACAATCCTAACTGTAGGAAGGTTTGATCGCTCAATTTGTGGACCTCTCGTTCATTGGGGGAATCGAGAGGGGATTTTGACTGTGGTCCTAACTGTAAGAAGGTTTGACCAAGTGGGTGTTTTGAGACAATCCTAACTGTAGGAAGGTTTGATCGCTCAATTTGTGGACCTCTCGTTCATTGGGGGAATCGAGAGGGGATTTTGACTGTGGTCCTAACTGTAAGAAGGTTTGACCAAGTGGGTACTTTACGTCCAGACTCTAACAGAGAGAGTGTTGAGTGCATAGACATGGTGAGAATGGGAGTTCTTATTCATTACATTGCTGTGGTTTTGGGAACTTCCCGTTACATAAATCGTCCACCCCCAGTTTCCTCTGCGGAACTGGTTCGGACATTATTATCAGTTAACTAACCGGGTTATCCTTAAGAATATTAGCTTAATATTCTCCAGGAACTTCCCGTCAAAAGTGGGGAAACAGTTTAGACTCATATACCTATTGGAGTATCAGGGAGTAGTTTAACCTCTTATACCGGTCGGAGGATTGAGAAACAGTTTATACTCGTATACTCTTTGGAGTTTTGCCGTTCTCAATTGGCTTACCTTAGCGTTATGACGCCGGCTTCAACCAAGGTCTGAATGCTATTCTTGAGAGCAAAGCAATCCTTGGTGGGATGAACGACCCTCCTGTGGTATGCACAGTACTTTGGGTCCGTAGTGTTGTCAGCTTCCTCCTGATTTGTGATAGGTGGTAGCTTGATCTTGTTACCTTCAAGGAGGGATTCGAAGATGGCTGGAACGTCTTCGTCCTTGAAAGAGTACTCTTTTTGGAGTCTCGGACCCGAAGTCTTTTGCTGCCTTCGGGATTGCTGTTGTGACGCTTGATTAGCACCACCAGCAGCTGCAGGTGCCTTGCCCTTACCACGAGAGGCGAAGTTTGAGTTCAGCGGATTATCCGTCGGTTGGTTCCTCTCGGCCTTCTTCCTTCGGAGGAAACGTTCGGCTTGTTCACCGCGCACCTTCAGATCCTTCCAAGTGTCAGACGGTGCTGTCCCCATTGCCTCCAATACGTCCAATGCGAGGTTGTTGTGGCAAGTCTGGAGAATGAATTCCTCGGTGATCGGGTCCCGGCAATTCATCGCCTTGTTCCGGAACCTTTTGACGAAGGTGTCGACTAACTCCCCGTCTTTTTGCTTCTCATCGAGCAGCGATCCGATAGAGATCTCGGTGTCGTCGTCGAAGAAATTTGCAAGGAACTTCGTCTCCATGTCATCCCAGCTGTTCACGCTTCCTGGCTTGAGGCGGCGGTACCAATCGAAGGCGGCTCCGCGAAGAGTGCCGACGAATGACCGCACCATCAGAGGCTCATTGCCGGAAATAATACCCAGGTGCGATTTGAAATAAATCAAATGCTGAGTGGGGGAACCCTTCCCATCAAACGGCATGAAGTTGATTAGATTGAACTTCGTCGGATATGGGATCGATTCCCACTCTCTTGGGTATGGACAGGGAATGCCTGTTTTCTTCGTCTCTTGAGCGATCCCTATCCGTGTGCTCCTCTTCCTGAACAACCTGGTTACGGTGACTTGGTTCACTTTGTTGGTTCCTGAATGCCTGGATTTGTTGCTCATGCATCTCTCTCATAGTCTGCATGGCCATCTGCATCTCGAACCTGAAGCTTTCTTGTTGTTTGGCTATGGCATCTTTGTTTGCTGGTTCCTGAATGCATGGATTTGCTGCTCATGCATCTCTCTCATCTGCTGCATGGCCATCTCCATCTCGAATTTGAAACTTTCTTTCTGCTTAGCCAAAGCGTCTTCAAGCATCTTGGCCATTTCTTCCGCGCTTATCATAAATGACTCGCGGGGTTGTCCTTCGCTGGACACTGTATTGTCCGATGCGACAGCAGAGCAGGAATCCGATTCTTCATCTTCCGAAGGCAATCTTGTCCGAACCCTACCATAAGTTCCTCGTGCGATGGCTCCGGACTGCAGACGGGTTACACGCCGGGACGCTTCCAGAAACGATTTGAGATCAATCTGTGTCGATGTCTCTTTGCTGGTCATGTTGGCGGTGACCCTTGGAAATTCTCCGTCTTTAACCGCCGTTCTTCTTTGTCGGAAATGCCTATGCCTTGGTTTTGACGTTTCGGTATTAAGCCTTTCGAACACTGAGATTCTCTCTGGGACTACCTTGATGCAGTTGCACTCAGACAGTACCGCCCGAATGAGCTTTGAACAAGGGCACTGAGTTTCCTGTTCTCGGGGACTCCTCTTTCTGGTTCTGTTCGTACCCCCAGCACGATAGTACAACTCGTCATTTTGACAGTCGGAGTAACCTATCGTGTGTGGGCACGACTTCTCAGGTATAACATTATCACTATCAGATGATAACGTTTCCTTCTGAGGGAGAATTGCCTTCCTTGGACTTTCAAGAGTCACGCGCCTTGAGACATGCCTTTTTGGGCGTGAATTCTCAGCGGGCTCCTGAACTTCAGCGGGCTCTTGGACCTCAATGCGCAAATTAGCGCGCGCAGTTGCCTTGAGCTCCTTGTCATGTTGGAGGTAGCGGTGACCCCCAGCGTGTTGATTCGTTCGGGGTTTTCTTAGTGGGCCCAAACGTTCTTGGATCGGAGCTTTGCTTCGCTCCTCGGGAAGTGGACCGAGGCGCTCCAAGACTGACTTTCTCCTTCGGGAGGATTCTGCATGATCTCCCGGAGTAGCTATGGGAATTCTCAGCGACTTAGCTTGGTCCGCCGGAGGTTGAATTTTGGTTAGAGGCTGCAAAGATTGCTCCTTAGCCTGAATTGCGGCTTCTTGACCACCTCTTTCTGCAACTTTCTACGAGCTTCTTCGGCTTGAGCCCGTGCCTGCGCTGATAGTGCGCGGCGTTTGCGGATGCGTTCTTCCAGCGTCGAACGATTCCGTTTGACACGGATCCATTCCATTGTTGGCGGCTTGGAAGAGGTGCCGTTCATCTGTTGTTGAGGCTGTTTGCCTCTCTTGTTCTTCAGACCCGCGTTGTAGCGGACTCCGTCGGTGGACTCCATCGCTTTGGCGAATTGTTTGGCCAAGCGTTGGCGTTGCCTTTGGCGGGCTCTCTTTGAGAGAGTCACCGCTCCTTTGGTGACGGAGGAATTGGTTGGAACCAGCTTGATCTGGTTGGAGATTGGTGGAGCCTCATCTGACGCAACTTTGGCGTCAATCGAGATGAGGTCGTCGTTGGTAGCTTCAACTTCTTCGTACCAACGCACCTTTCTGTTGGAAGAGAACTTGGACTTCTTGGACTTGCGGGGGGAGGTCGATCTAGACGAGGATGAAAGGTACTCCTCGAACTTGGTCTGATCGAACTCGTATTCGACCTCCTCCACGACTGGGATCAAGATCCGCGGCTGCGACGCTCCGATCTCGGCAGCGAGATCGGTGGCTCCCACTGTGGTCGCCAGATTGTTCGCGGGAAAAACCGTTGCTTTCTTCATTAATGATTCCATTGTACACTCTTGTAATAGTCTATCGATTACAAAGATCCGGTCTTTTTATAAGATCCGGTTACAACGAAAATCAAATAAAAAGAAATGAAAAATTACAACTTTGTTTCCTTGTTTGTCGAACGAATCACGAGCTCCTGTTTTGCGGTCGCTCGCTTTGTGGGTTCTTTGCCTGCGCCGGGGTTGTTTGCCGTGGACCACCGCGCGATCTAGATCCGGTCGGATCTACGCAGTACGACGGGTATTATTCCACGAAGGAAATAATAGCCGGGAGGGATTGATTCACCAAGGAAACAATCGCTCAAGTCTCGGGATCTAAGACCAAGCTTAGATCCGGAGTATGCCTGCGTAGATCTGAGATCTGATCCTCTCGAACACCTACCTTATTTGGGCCGAGCCACCCCAAGGTGGCTCGGCCACCGAGCCACCTAGGTGGCTCGGCCGAGCCACCACTTGGTGGCTCGGCCACCGAGCCACCTTGGTGGCTCGGTGAGCCGCCTCGGTGACTTGGTTTCCGAGCCTCTTTTCGGGTGTGTTGTTCCGTCGTTTTCCGCTCTTGGTTCTATCTGTGATTCAGTTCTGTGGTTGATTTATCCAGACTTGATTCGTTGACCTGATTTGGCAGTAAATCCGGATCCCGATTAGGCAGTAAATCCGCTTCTGAGTTGGAGTCCGAAACCGATCTTGATTCGATCGTGATTCGTTCGAGTCCGTTCTCGGTTGGATGACTCGTTGACTCTTCGAACACTTGGCTTGATCCCGCACGCGAATGGATGTATTCCGTTGCTTGCGTGCGATTCGTCGATCTCGTCGCCTCGTTGGTTTGTCGGTTCGTGCCGAGCTGAGCTAAGGGACCTATAAGCAATTTTATATGCCTACAAGTAGCAACCGAAAGAGTTAGGGAATTCAGGATTTATTTCTCCTTTAATTATTTTCGTGCTTTGCTTTCTTTCAGATAACTTGAAGAATCCAAACACGGATGTCAGGGTAAAAGAATCTTTTGCCACTACTGCAGGTACATTTGAGCTCTTCCTTCTTTCCCCGTCTTTTTGTATATATCCAACACCTAAATTATTCTGCAGGAGCCGTATCAGAGAGACCAGTTGAGGATGAGGCTTTTCATGATACAGGTCCTGAGGAACAAGGGTATGTCTCAGCACCAAGTTTCTCAGGATCTAACATTAGGCTGTTGGTCGACATGCTGGCTGAGCAGGCCACCAGAGGGGTTACAAGACCATCCTTTGAGGGTGATGCGTCTGCAGGTATATATCTAATTCTCTTCATTTTGTCAGGTCTTTTATCTGAATGATAAAGAATTATAATCACAGGACCAGTCACTAGAACTGATTCCGTCATGATTCCTGGCATCTCTAGTTTACCTGAGGATAATGGACTAGCCGGTATGCATATAATCTTCATCACCGTGATTTTTATTTGTCTGAATTTTTACTTGGCTAATGGAGGAGTGTAATCACAGGACCAGCCACCGGGACTGATACAGTTACGATTCCTGGCATTTCCAGTTTGCCAAAGGGTGATGGAATTGTGGGTATGCATATAATCTTATCACCACGATCCTCTTTATTTGTCTAAATTTCCATTTGACTAATAAAGAAGTGTAACCATAGGACCAGCTGTCGTGACTGATGCGACTACTGTTTCTAGGACCACTGGCTTGCATAACGGTAGTGTCTCTCCTTCACCGTTGAGAGGCAATGTCGATTTACCTAGAGAGGTTGATATACTCTCAACGACCACACCCGTTGTCATCTCGGAGCCCGTTGAGACTATACTGACAGAGCCGATCGTCAGACCTCAGTCTGCGGGGATCTCTATTGGTATTGGCATGCTTTGTAATTCGCTTTAAATTTCTTATCATGTTTGAGAATCTCTCACATTTCCGTATTATTGCTTGTAGGATCTCAATCATCTCTATATGAGCGTGTCCTCGCCCTTTTGGCTGATTCTGATCCCAACAAAGACATTTTCCGCATGGATCTCGGTTTTTTCGTCCTCTTCTTTTATGGCATGATCGAGAAGCTTCTTCATCAAGGATATTGTTTTGACCAGTTCAGACGTTCTCTTTCTCGCTACATGACGATGATCAGAGAAGAGGGATATCCGGAGTTAGCTGACTCTCTTACTGCCGATTTTATTGTCTTGGAGTCTGAACTCCGAGAGTTAGAGGAGTTAAAGGCTAACGGAGCTTCTTCTTTCGTGTCCTCTCAGTTGGAGCATAGGTTGTCACAATGGCATGATTTGAGATCTTCCATCGGCAGCGAGCTTCAGTCACATGAGAATTCTATTGCACAGCTGATGGCTGGTCTTGCAAGAAAGGACACTGACGGAGCCGAGTTACTCAGTTCTTTAGACTCCAACCGTGAGGAAGTAGACAAGTTGAAGAAGGCCTTGAAGTATGCCGAGGAGTCTGGTGCTATCATAGCAGAGGAGATGGCCGGACTAGAGAAATCTCGCGGACAGATGCTTGAGAGATTAGGATCTACGCAGGAGAGATTGATGAAGCTGAAAAATGAAGCCGCGAAGATCTTGAGCAATTCTGAAGAATCTATCCGAGTTGATCTGCAGGTTGAGCTTGAGCGGAGTTATGCAGATAGACTTTCTAAGTTAGAATTTCACATTCTTGCTCACTGACTGCGTTCGGGCCAATGAGCTTTTTGTTGTATGCTTTGACTTGATCCATTAGTAGAGACCCAGTATTTGATTTAATACACTCATCTTTTATCATAATGTTTCTTTATTGATTGCGAATCTAATGGACACAATATTTACTCATCTTTTATCATAATGTTTCTTTATTGATTGCGAATCTAATGGACACAATATTTACAGAATTTTTGGTAAATCCCCAGCCATCAACAGGTTTGATGTGCCTTTACCGATTACCGTTTGAATCGGGCTAGCATGTAGATTATTTAGTCCGTTCCGCATGTAACGTTGTGCTAAGAGAGTTAATTCACTTAGACTTGATGCTATGATTTTGAATACATAGACTTTATCGTTTCTTATGGGAAAG
Source organism: Asparagus officinalis (assembly GCF_001876935.1). Lineage (NCBI taxonomy): Eukaryota > Viridiplantae > Streptophyta > Magnoliopsida > Asparagales > Asparagaceae > Asparagus > Asparagus officinalis. Next base: position 22,283,358 of record NC_033803.1, read on the forward strand.
GGTACCCAGCAACGCGTGTTAGGCGATGACTTATCCCTTCTTAGGTTTCAAGATAAAATTCCCCAGACTTAGACTCTGGTGTCTTTTTCAATCGGCGAAAGACTAAACCGGCGATGTGTGTTAGACATAGACTTTAGGATTTTTGGCAAACCCCTAGCCTTCAACGGGTTTGATGTGCCTTTACCGATTACCGTTTGAATCGGGCTAGCATGTGAATTATTAAAACCCGTTTCACATGTAACGTTGTGCTAAGAGAATTACTTCTCTTAGACTTGATACTATAATTTTGAATACATAGACTTCACCACTTATTACGGGAATATGGCGTCCGGCAACGCGTATTAGGCGTTGACTTATCCCTACTTAGGATTCAGGATAAAATTCCCCAGACTTAGACTCTGGTGTCTTTTTCAATCGGCGAAAGACCAAACCGGCGATGCGTGTTAGGCGTAGGCTTATCTCTATTTAGGAGTTGAGATAAAATTCCTCGTGCATAAAGTGTGCGGATTTGAAGTTAAGAATTGTGTCTTTTCTCAAGGCAAAGACAAACCCAAAGTTGGAGCGGAAGAATTTTATATTCTTGGCCCCAGGTCTTGTTTAGGGTAAAGATGAACCCAAAAAATAAAAGAGGAAGAATTTTATATTCTATCTTTCAACACTGAAGAAGAAGAATTTTATATTCTATCTACAGTTAGAAAGGAAACTCGAGGTGGGATCTCCACCCCTAGAATCCGGAAAGATGAAACTAAGAGTGGGATCTCCACTCCAAGAATCGGAAAGATTCAAACGACCCTAACTTTTATAGGATTGGTTGTTTGATCCAAAAAGAGTCCCTCATTTATTAAGGAGAAAGTCCAATTTCGACCCTAACTTTTATAGGTTTGGTGGAAAAAGGAACAATGGCAGTCTTTCGTTTATCGAAAGGGATGACTCGGTCTTAGTCCTAACTATCTGTAGGTTTGACTAAGTGAGATTGGGAACAATCCTAACTTTTATAGGTTTGATTGTTCGAATTGAAAGTGGACCTCTCGTTCATGGAAGGAATCGAGAGGAGAATTTGGCTTTGGCCCTAACTTTTATAGGTTTGACCTGAAAGCAAAGAGAGCGGAATACAGGTAGCAATAGAAAAACTGGTTTGTACTAGCCACTCGATGGAGGATATCGATGCTAAGTGATTAGGACTTAACACGTCAAAATTTGAAAATTGTCACGAATTGGCGGATTGAAGTTTTGGTGGGCCCACCGTCAATTGATTTGATCAGTGGGGGATTTTGCGAGGAAAGATTAATCTGTCAAGAGGATCGAATCTTGTCTCAACAAAATAACTCATGAGAGTTAGTGAATTTTTGGTAAAAGAAAACATTCTGACATTTAAGGTTTAAATGTAGACGTCTTAATTATCACTTTTATAATGATTGGGTTATCCCTAAGAATACCACACGTGGTATTCTTCCGGGAACTTCCCGATACATTGGTTATCCTGAAGGTACTAAGGATAGTATTTTTTTCAGGAATTTACCGTTTATTGGCATCATAAGCCGATCGCCCTCCTTGGTAACTAGGCGATATGCGCCATTCGAGTAGACTGTTTCTACTATGAACGGTTCCTCCCATTTGGGTTCAAATTTTCCTTTCTTCTTAGAGTTAAGGATCATAGGCCGTCTTTCAGTTAGGACCAAATCTCCTTCTTTAAAACTCCGTTGTCGAACCTTTTTGTCGAAAGCTTGGGAAATTCTAGCTTGGTAGAACTCAATATGCTGTTGAGCTTCTAAGCGCTTTCCGTCGAGCATCTCGAGTTCTTCGAGACGTTTCTGATGTTGTTCTTCGGTCGTCATCTGGGTTGCGAGAGCAATTCGAAGAGATGGAATTTGTATTTCTAATGGAAGAACGGCTTCACATCCGTATACCAACGAATACGTGGTCGCTCCCGTCGGTATACGTACCGTGGTACGATAGGCCCATAGAGTCGCGCCAAGCTTGTCATCCCAATCTCGTTTATTAGTTTTCACGAGTTTTGACAAAAGCTTTATGATTGTCTTATTGAAGGCTTCAGCCAATCCATTTGCTGTGGGATTGTAAGCCGTTGACGAGACGTCTTGAATTTTGAACTTCTCGCAAAACCTGATGAAGGCGTTGCTGACAAATTGAGGACCGTTGTCATGTATGATTCGTCTTGGGACACCATGCCGGTAGATAATATGGTGTTTGATGAATGCGATGACGTTACTGGTCTTAACTTCTCTGAGTGGAATCGCTTCAGCCCATTTGAAGAAGTAATCAGTAATTGCCAGGATGAATCGGTCACCTTTGACTGACGGGGGATTTATAGGACCAACAATATCTATTCCCCAGGTCTCAAACGGCCATGATGTAACTGAAGGATGCAGATGCCCTGGAGCTTGGTGCATATAATTCGCGTGTATCTGACACGCATGACACTTTCGGGCATACACGACTGCGTCACTCATTATAGAAGGCCAGAAATATCCCATTCTTCTGATGCGGTCATAAAGTTTGGGGCCGGGTTGGTGTGCGCCACAAACCCCTTCGTGTCCTTCCTTGAGGACTTCCTCAGCTTCTTTAATCGATAAACAACGTAATAGTAAACCATCGTATCCCCTGCGGTACAACGTTCAACTCTCCGTGTTATAGTAAAATCTCGCCGCTCTTCATCGGATTGAATCCCTCTCTTTCACATCTTCTGGTAAGATTCCATGCAAGACATAATCGATGATAGGGAAACGCCAATCTTGGGGTTCAAACTCGACTTGGGTTGAATATACCTCTTGAACATCCTCTTCCTTGTCATCTTCATCGTAGATTGGCACTAAGAGTTGGTGAGTTCTTATCGTAACAAACTGTTCTGTTTTAGGAGGCTGCGCCAGAGATACGGTTAATGCTGCTAAAGCATCTGCGTATGCGTTCTGTAATCGCGGAATGTGTTCGATGAAGAATCCTTCGAACGATTCTGCCATCTCTACAGCCATCTTATTATATGGTATTAAATCCTGACTTCGGACCTCATACTCCCCTTGAATCTGCTTAACTATTAGTTGAGAATCGCCGAAAGCTTCGAGATACTCAACCCCCAGTTCTTTAGCGAAATTGAGTCCTATGAGTAGCGCGTTATACTCGGCTACATTATTTGAGCATGGCTCGGTCAACGAGTAGGCTCGAGGCATGACATGTTTTCCCGGGGAAACTAAGACAACTCCAACTCCAGAAGAAATCTTAGAACATCCAGGGGCACTTGCTACATTAGCCGCTCGAGAAGCACCATCGAAGTACAAACGCCATACTTGTTGGTGTGAAGTTACGTTTATCTCAGCAGTATCCATAGTTGGGTTAGCTGCCAGGAGGTCACAGATGGCCTGTCCTTTTACTGACTTCTGTTGTTTAAAGTGCAAGTCATATTGGGACAAGAGTAAGGCCCATTTTGCTAAACGCCAATTCATGAAAGCTGGCTGTGTCATGAATACTCGGACTGGGTTAACTTTGGAGAGAACATAAATAGTCTGTCTAACCAGGTAATACCGCATCTTTTGAATTGCGAATACCAAGGCGAGACATTCCTTTTCAATCATGGGATACCGAGATTCAGCGCCTACCAAGGTCCGACTTAGATAATATATTGCCTGCTCATGACCGTTATCGTCATCTTGTGCAAGTAATGCACTTAATGAGTGGCTCGTCGCCTTGACATAAATCAAGAACAGTTTGCCTGATTTCGGTGCAACGAGTACAGGAGGTTTTGAGAGATATTCTTTAATACTCTCGAACGCTTTTTGACAAGCGTCGTCCCATACGAACGATACGCCCTTCTTTGTGAGTTTGGAGAATGGTTGACATTTTCCTGAGAGGTTCGAGTAGTTCACCAAGGAAATAATCGCCCTTAATTCTCAGGATCAAAGGCCAAGCTTTGATCCGGAGTGTGATTTCTTGTAGATCTCAGATCTGATCTTTACCTCTCTCGAACTCCTGCCTTTTGTGACGTGGACGCTCGCCGAGAACCAGATCTGAATCTTCAAGTCTTCAAGTCTTCAAAACTCTGAGCTCAATCTTCAATTCGGCAGAGTTTCGAATAATAGCCGGGGGGGATTAGTTCACCAAGGAAATAATCGCCCTTAATTCTCAGGATCAAAGGCCAAGCTTTGATCCGGAGTGTGATCTCGTGTAGATCGCAGATCTGATCTTTACCTCTCTCGAACTCCTGCCTTTTGTGACGTGGACGCTCGCCGAGAACCAGATCTGAATCTTCAAGTCTTCAAGTCTTCAAAACTCTGAGCTCAATCTTCAATTCGGCAGAGTTTCGGCTCTCAAAGTTCCAACCCTGAAAATGAAACAACCCTTGGCCTATTTATAGGCACCCAGATCTGTGCCTAGGCACAGATCTGGGCTGAGGTGGCTCGGCCACAAGTGGCCGGCCACCCTGGCAGTAAGTCCGGATCCTGATTAGGCAGTAAATCCACTTCTGAATCTGAGTCCGAAACTGATCTTGATTCGATCGTGATTCGTCCGAGTCTGCCCTTGGTTGGATGACTCGTTGACTCTTCGAACACTTGGCTTGATTCCGCACGCGAATGGATGTATTCCGTTGCTTGCGTGCGATTCGTCAACCTCGTCGCCTCGTTGGTTCGTCGGTTTGTGCCGAGCTATGCTAAGGGACCTATAAGCAATTTTATACGCCTACAGATACCCCCTCTAAAGTATGAACTGACCATCGATTGTTGGCGTTGAGTCTTTATTTGCGACGCGTTGTCTGGCGTAGTGTTGTTGAGTTATCCTTAAGAATATTTATAAAAATATTCTCCAGGAACTTCTCAACCAAAAATAGGGAATAGTTTATACTCATATACCTTATTGGAGTAATTTCTGTGCCCGAATGAGCTGAACCGGCTTGATAATGAGTCAAAAAAGGCAGTAATTAGGCTCAAAAAATCTTCTGATCTTTCTGAACATGTGGGAGAGGCAAGAATAAACCAAGGACTGAACCCTCGGTCGATTTGAAGTTGTTTCGATGCTCGATTCAGCTTCAATTTGAATTCTGGTTCAAACCAGGTCTGGTCCGGTTCAACTTGGTCTGGTCCGGTTCAACTAGGCTTGGTTCAACATTATAAAAGAGGGTTTTTCTCTCCTCATTAGGGCCGGCCCCCCCTCTCTCTCTCCCTTTTTTTCACTTTTCTCTTCCCTCGAGCGTCCGTTCTCCCTCAAAACTTCATATTTGCATTAGATCTAGTCTTCCTTTGGATCTTTGACTGAGAAATCCCTCAAAACTTCCATATTTAGAATTTCTCTCAGGCCCCTCGAGCGCGTGGTCCGAGCCTCTTTCAAGATCTGATTTTTATTGGATCCACGAGCTTTCTCTCAGGTAAATCCTCAACCATTTTAGCATTTTTTATGCTTAATTCAATTTATGAATTTGTGGGGTCGCATGCGAGGGTTAGGATTAAGATTTGGCGCCTCGAGCTCACCTTTCAGGGGGGGAGAATTGCAAAAAAGAGGAACTTTTTCTAGATCTGATTCCTTAACTTATTTTGTAGGTCTCTATGTCTCGTATTGCGAGGGGTCAATCCTCTACCGCGTCGGTTGATGGCGCGCCTCCCTCTTATGCTGGTGAGCTATTTTTGGAAATTTACAAATTAGTCCATTTTTTCTTGGAAATTTGCAAATTGGTCCTTTTCACCCCATTTTGTTCTCCTTGGCGAGGCAATCGGGAAGAGCCTTGATTCTCCTTGGCGAGGATCGACGCTTTAAAGATATGTTTTGCTTGGTCAAAACCATATCTCAAAATCAATAAAGGGGGCGTTTTGACGCTGCATTGTGCCTTATAAGGCAGGGATATATAGTCGATATACCCTATCTTATAAGTGCATAATGTGGCCAAATCGTCTCACCCTTTATAAGGCAGGGATATATAGTCGATATACCCTATCTTATAAGTGCATAATGTGGCCAAATCGTCTCTCCCTTTATAAGGCAGTGACTCTATCTTACCCATTCGTAGGATGAGTTCAACTTTCTTTTATGATTGAGACTAACAACTGTTTAAATTTTTGCTTCCAGTGGAATATCCTTCTGGGGCGTTCTCATCTCACGCAGTGTACGGGCGTCGTGGCGAGTACTATTCGACTTCCGACGATTTCTCCCCTATCCCAGTCACTCCTCGGTTTGCTTCGGGCATGTCGACAGAGGTTGCCCAAGTGGTGAAGGAAGGTGGATATCGAGCTCTTCGCCAGTTGATTACAGATGCGCCCCTCGTGAAGGATGCCAGTTCGATTCAGCCTCTCAAGAAGACCGACTTTTTATTTGGCGATTCTGCCAGAGATCCGGATGCCGTGTTTATTGATGCTGAGCAGTGGCTTCATAAGACTGGCAGTGGTTTCATATATTTGCCGAAGATTCCTCGGCATCGTTCGTTGACTGAGCTCCGGCGTCAGGCTGTGACACGGGAGATGTCGTGGCGCTTGATGGAGGAGCATGAGAGCGTTCACTGCGGATACATCACTCATCAGGCAGCTCCTGGTTCGAGCAGGAGTCACATCACTGGATTGCATCCTGGAGTATTGGGGTTAGATGCACCGCCACGTAACGAGCTTCTTGCCGCTGCTTCTACTTTGAAGAATCGCCTCGCTTCTTTAGGACGGGAGATGCCTGCGACACGCCACAGGCTTATGGTTGGGTCCATTCTTTGGACAAGCTTTGGTGGACTCGCATGACGAAGTACGTCTTGAGCCGAT
>NC_033803.1:22291094-22294964 GCF_001876935.1 Asparagus officinalis
ACTCTCCCATTCGGAAGTGGAAAGTGTTGGTCTCCGGCCTCCACCTATCTATCAAAGCAGTGAGTAGGGGCCAATCGAGCCTCATCCAATGAAGCTTTGAACATGTCAAGAAGCCGACATGTCCTACAGCTGCTATTATGTGCTCATCCTCTAGATGCCAACGGCTATGGCTGAGGCTATGATCAACCATAACAATATCCGGGCCTCTCTGTAAAGAAAATGAATATATAAGAATACAATATTATAAGAATGCAATATTGAAATTATAAGAAACTTAGTTACCTCTGTAAAGGATATAACATGTGAACGGTGTCGAGGCTGGTCATATAGGACCTCATCACTAATCGGTCCAGGCTCCATGGTGTATATACCTGCACATACAATTATAACATATCAATAACCGATCCACGACTAATTATATTGTCTACATTAAAATAAATCACAATTTGAATATGTCAATTATTACCAATTAATTGCTATCTATTGAGTCTAGCTGGACAACGAGGTCGAGTATGTCCCGGTTGTTTGCAAAGACTATATTTTTTATGCTTGACAATTCCTTCTCGTCCTTGATCCATGGTTCCCCTAATTCGTACAGATCGTGGTCGACCTGCTTGTCTCTTGTATTGAGGTGGAATTAGTCGTGGTCCAGTATATTCGGGCCAATATCGACTATCATCGGGTGGATGAAAACTCTCACTGTATGTCTTTCGGTAATAAATTGTTGAATACCATGGTGAACAATACCGATTATATGGAATTCTCGCACCACCCGGCTGATTGGAGGAAGCCGCAAGAACATGTGCACAAGGTATTTTTTGAAGTTGTGGTATGTTACATGTGCAAGTGCAATCAACATCAAACAGTTTAACGGTGTAGATACCATCATAATCATGTACCTGCCATTCATTGTCATTGAATACAGTAATTTGACATAATCTTGCCGCCTCAATTCTTCTATGCAAAATAGACTCATTCTTTGGTGTGTAACGCGTTGTCCAGTCTACACCGTCCTCACGCCTTTTGTTGAAGTATGAGTTTAGCCTATAGAACGTTCTTGCAACCAATGATTGTATTGGCATAGCTCGTGCTCCTTTAAGAACGCCGTTAAAGCTCTCGGAGCAATTAGTTGTCATCATGCAAAACCGCACACCCTCATCCTTACATAATGCCCATCGATGCTCGAATTGAGGCTTCAAGTTATGTTCAATCCAATTATGTGCATCTAATGACAAAGACTTGATCTTCTCTCTACAATGTTCATACACTAATGTATCGGTTGCACACCCAGCTTGCCACAAAAGATTTTGCAAATTAATCTCACCGTGTTTTTTCTTAAAATTATCTCTTATATGCCTCAAACAATATCGATGGTGATGTGGTGCACCAAAACCCTCATGTAATGCCCTTATAATTCCTTTCATCCTATCTGAGATAAAAGTAATTAATATGGGCGCACGAACACTAGGAATCCACTTGTATATAAGTTCAAAGAACCACTTCCAACTAGAAGTATCCTCTACCTCCACAACTGCAAATGCTAGAGGAAATAAACCGCCATTTGCATCTACACCGGTCGCCACAAGAAGCACGCCTTTGTACTTGCCATATAGATGCGTACCGTCAATGCTCAATAACGGACGACAAAAAGTGAAGCCCTTAATAGCCGGACCAAATGCCCAAAATACTCGAGTGAACCTCTCCATCCCCGGTGCAATCTCTTAAGACAGTATTTCATATTCAGTACCTGGATTATTTCGCTTGATAGCTTCAAGATACTATGGAAGTAATTCATAAGATTTTTCCCAATCTCCAAATATTTTCGACAACGCTTTCCTCCTTGCATCATATGCCTTATATTTAGATATCTTAATGCCCCGCATATCATATACCCTTTGAAATATCTGACTTGCATTTAGATCAAGTTCAGCTCTAACTTCAGGCATAATTAGCTTACATATATAAGAGGAAGATGCAGAATAATGATCGACGTCCACCGACGGATTGCAACATGTATGAAGCCCGCAATATCTAGATATTACAAATTGCCCATTTGTTGATTTCCTCACAGCGGCATTTAGCAACCAAGGACATTTCCTGTTTCTCTCATCTTGCTCATTTGCATGCTCTACTTCATTCTTCTCGTTGAAATAACATTTTACATAGTAGTTGGTTGTATTAGTTTTTACAGGCTTGAATTTGACCCGATTTTTTATAGACCATTCTCGCACCGCAAAGATCAATGCTTCCTTGCTCTCGAATAGGTCCCCTTTTTTAAAAGTGAAGTCTTCAGGCCGTTGAAAGTTTGGACCAACATCAACAAATTCAGCTTGCGAAGTATTTATCCAATCTTCATTATGAAACTCGTCGGGCAACGGATCTTCAACTTCCACATAATCATTGTTAACATTAAATTGATCCATCCAACGAGAATCATCATCGATTCCAACTGCCACATGCATGCTATCAATTTGCACGTCTTCTTCTTCAATATCTTCTGAGTCATCATTTACTTCTTCTTCTACAATTGATCCGGCCGGTAGATCACCCGTAACATAGCCCGATGCGTCGTTAAATATAATACTTGACGTCCCACCAAGACAATGCCCACTTAAATGTTGTAGTTGACACCACGGCTCTTGACTTGGAGATGTCATAAAACCACTCGACTCATTGTCTAAGTCCATCATCCGAGAAAACTCTCCTTGTGGTCGTGAAACTTGGGCAAATTCTTGAATCGGATACTTCTCAATGAACAACTCAACTGACGCTTGCTTCTCCACTAATTGTTTCATGTCATTCAATTCCTCATCGTCGGTAATCGCCACAGCAATAGTTCTACTCTCATTTACCGGACAATTGAAGAACACTTTAATTGCATAACATGCTTTATTAATTTTCGTAACTCTGTGTATTTCATTCATCATTCCATCAAAATTTAATGACTTGGATAGCATAAACATTTTCCTAGAACCTCCCTCATACATCGGCATACTATTCAATCCGACGCCGAGGCTCCCATTAAAGAAGCAAATAATGGGTATAGAGTTTGCCATCGAAGCTGAAAATCAACAGTCCATCATATGTAAATAATCTATTATAACTGTAAATATTAATCTTAATTTAAAGTCAAATTTAAAACCCTAATCTCAACTACAAAGTAAATAATTACTAAATACGCATAATCCCAAATCACATTATTCATGTCTAAACCCTAATTATGGTTAAACCCTAATCTCAAATCACATTATTCATGTCTAAACCCTAATCATGTCTAAACCCTAATCACATTATTCATGTCTAAACCCTAATCATATCTAAACCCTAATCCCCTTTCCTAAATTTCAACCTTAATCCCAAATCTCAACTAAATTCATTCCTCTCAACCATAATTCCCAAATCTCAACCCAAATCCATTCCCAAATCCGAAATTTCATGGCTAATCAAAATTAAAAAAAAAAAAACCACATTTACCTTGGTCGCCGGCGGTGGTCGGAACTTGGTCGGCGGCGGTGGTCGGAACTTGGTCGGCGGCGGCGGTGGTCGGGGGGCTCTTGATCGGCGGCGGCAGTGGTCGGCGTCGATGGGTCTGAGGAGCGGTGAAAGAGGTGGGGGTGAAACTCGTTTGGGTGAAAATGAGTGAGGTAAAGAGGAAGAAAGTCACGGGTTTCAATTTTTTACCCCCCGATCGCACGGGACTGCTAGTCCCGTGTTATTCGAAATTGCCACGAAATACACGGGACTAGCAGTCCCGTGTATGTCGTAAAAAATCTTCCGCAGCAAAACCGACCCTTTTCTTCTGAAAAGGGTCGGTTTTGCTGGCGAAAAGTTTTTACGACATACACGGGACTGCTAGTCCCGTGTATTTCG
>NC_033803.1:22311664-22318235 GCF_001876935.1 Asparagus officinalis
GGGTGGCTCGGCCTTGGCCGAGCCACCTCAGGGTGGCTCGGCTTGGGCCGAGCCACCCTGGGGTGGTTCGGTTTCGGCCGAGTCCCCGGGTGTTTGTCCGTTTCGTCCTTTGTTTCCGGTTCTGGTTCTCTTGTGTGGTTGATTGACTTGGCAACGACTTGTTGACTTGATTCCAGATATGGCAGTGAGTCGGGTTCCTGATATGGCAGTAAACCAATTTCTGAATTTAAGTCCGGAATTGATGTTGATTTGATCGTGATTCATCCGAGTTCGCTCTTGTTTAGATGACTCGGTGATTCACCTAAACATTGGTTTGATTCCGCGTGCGAGTGGATGCATTCCAATGCTTGGGTGCGATTTGTCGCCTCGTTAACCTGCTCCGTTGCGTATAGCTTGGCTTCAGCGTTGGCGAGCTAACGGTCTTGTTTGGATACGTCGCCCGGTGGTCCGTTTGTTAAATCGGCGTCGAGCTGTGCTAAGGGACCTATAGGCAATTTTATACGCCTACAAATATAATACCTGCATCCTAGTGGAATTTGTCCGTCTAATTGTAAATTCACGCATAGTCTCGGCTTCAAATGCAGCCTCTCCCATGCCCATACTTTCAGTAAGCTGAGACACCCTTTGAGGTCACTACTTTTCATGAATGCAACCTTAGACATCTCTCTATATAGGTACGCCAAAACCGCACTACCCCACGATACCTGGCATGCACTTTATCTTTACTCGAATATGGAAATAATATTGAACCGATCATGTGCATAATGTATGCACGTGCATGTTGCTCAATCAATATTGGCAGCGCATCAAAAGGCAACGGCACCGAGAAGGTCTCTTTTAGCCACTTCAATTTAATATTCCTCCAGGCATTGACTCTGGAGCTACACCTAACAACTCCTCACACTTGTTCGGCCAAAAATGTCTATCACTGCCGGTAACGCACGGACCATCTATGCGGAGACCAAGTATCATAGCTACATCCTGTAGCGTAATAGTAGACTCTCCCATTCGGAAGTGGAAAGTGTTGGTCTCCGGCCTCCACCTATCTATCAAAGCGGTGAGTAGGGGCCAATCGAGCCTCATCCAACGAAGCTTTGAACATGTCAAGAAGCCGGCCCGTCCTACAGCTGCTATTATGCGCTCATCCTCTAGATGCCAACGGCTATGGCTGAGGCTATGATCAACCATAACAATATCCGGGCCTCTCTGTAAAGCAAATGAATATATAAGAATACAATATTATAAGAATGCAATATTGAAATTATAAGAAACTTAGTTACCTCTGTCAAGGATATAACATGTGAACGGTGTCGAGGCTGGTCATATAGGACCTCATCACTCGTCGGTCCAGGCTCCATGGTGTATATACCTGCACATACAATTATAACATATCAATAACCGATCCACGACTAATTATATTGTCTACATTAAAATAAATCACAATTTGAATATGTCAATTATTACCAATTAATTGCTATCTATTGAGTCTAGCTGGACAACGAGGTCGAGTATGTCCCGGTTGTTTGCAAAGACTACATTTTTTATGCTTGACAATTCCTTCTCGTCCTTGATCCATGGTTCCCCTAATTCGTACAGATCGTGGTCGACCTGCTTGTCTCTTGTATTGAGGTGGAATTAGTCGTGGTCCAGTATATTCGGGCCAATATCGACTATCATCGGGTGGATGAAAACTCTCACTGTATGTCTTTCGGTAATGAATTGTTGAATACCATGGTGAACAATACCGATTATATGGAATTCTCGCACCACCCGGCTGATTGGAGGAAGCCGCAAGAACATGTGCACAAGGTATTTTTTGAAGTTGTGGTATGTTACATGTGCAAGTGCAATCAACATCAAACAGTTTAACGGTGTAGATACCATCATAATCCTGTACCTGCCATTCATTGTCATTGAATACAGTAATTTGACATAATCTTGCCGCCTCAATTCTTCTATGCAAAATAGACTCATTCTTTGGTGTGTAACGCGTTGTCCAGTCTACACCATCCTCACGCCTTTTGTTGAAGTATAAGTTTAGCCTATAGAATGTTCTTGCAACCAATGATTGTATTGGCATAGCTTGTGCTCCTTTAAGAACGCCGTTAAAGCTCTCGGAGCAATTAGTTGTCATCATGCAAAACCGCACACCCTCATCCTTACATAATGCCCATCTATGCTCGAATTGAGGCTTCAAGTTATGTTCAATCCAATTATGTGCATCTAATGATAAAGACTTGATCTTCTCTCTACAATGTTCATACACTAATGTATCGGTTGCACACCCAGCTTGCCACAAACAATGTTCATACACTAATGTATCGGTTGCACACCCAGCTTGCCACAAAAGATTTTGCAAATTAATCTCACCGTGTTTTTTCTTAAAATTATCTCTTATATGCCTCAAACAATATCGATGGTGATGTGGTGCACCAAAACCCTCATGTAATGCCCTTATAATTCCTTTCATCCTATCTGAGATAAAAGTAATTAATCTGGGCGCACGGACACTAGGAATCCACTTGTATATAAGTTCAAAGAACCACTTCGAACTAGAAGTGTCATCTACCTCCACAACTACAAATGCTAGAGGAAATAAACCGCCATTTGCATCTACACCGGTCGCCACAAGAAGCACGCCTTTGTACTTGCCATATAGATGCGTACCGTCAATGCTCAATAACGGACGACAAAAAGTGAAGCCCTTAATAGCCGGACCAAATGCCCAAAATACTCGAGTGAACCTCTCCATCCCCGGTGCAATCTCTTCAGACAATATTTCATATTCAGTACCCGGATTATTTCGCTTGATAGCTTCAAGATATTGTGGAAGTAATTCATAAGATTTTTCTCAATCTCCAAATATTTTCGACAACGCTTTCCTCCTTGCATCATATGCCTTATATTTAGATATCTTAATGCCCCGCATATCATATACCCTTTGAAATATCTGACTTGCATTTAGATCAAGTTTAGTTCTAACTTCAGGCATAATTAGCTTACATATATAAGAGGAAGATGCAGAATAATGATCGACGTCCACCGACGGATTGCAACATGTATGAAGCCCGCAATATCTAGATATTACAAATTGCCCATTTGTTGATTTCCTCACAGCGGCATTTAGCAACCAAGGACATTTCCTGTTTCTCTCATCTTGCTCATTTGCATGCTCTACTTCATTCTTCTCGTTGAAATAACATTTTACATAGTAGTTGGTTGCATTAGTTTTTACAGGCTTGAATTTGACCTGATTTTTTATAGACCATTCTCGCACCGCAAAGATCAATGCTTCCTTGCTCTCGAATAGGTCCCCTTTTTTAAAAGTAAAGTCTTCAGGTCGTTGAAAGTTTGGACCAACATCAACAAATTTAGCTTGCGAAGTATTTATCCAATCTTCATTATGAAACTCGTCGGGCAAGGGATCTTCAGCTTCCACATAATCATTGTTAACATTAAATTGATCCATCCAATGAGAATCATCATCGATTCCAACTGCCACATGCATGCTATCAATTTGCACGTCTTCTTCTTCAATATCTTCTGAGTCATCATTTACTTCTTCTTCTACAATTGATCCGGCCGGTAGATCACCCGTAACATAGCCCGATGCGTCATTAAATATAGTACTTGACGTCCTACCAAGAGAATGCCCACTTAAATGTTGTAGTTGACACCACGGTTCTTGACTTGGAGATGTCATAAAACCACTCGACTCATTGTCTAAGTCCATCATCCGAGAAAACTCTCCTTGTGGTCGTGAAACTTAGGCAAATTCTTGAATCGGATACTTCTCAATGAACAACTCAACTGACAATTGCTTCTCCACTAATTGTTTCATGTCATTCAATTCATCATCGTCGGTAATCGCCACAGCAATAGTTCTACTCTCATTTATCGGACAATTGAAGAACACTTTAATTGCATACCATGCTTTATTAATTTTCGTAACTCTGTGTATTTCATTCATCATTCTATCAAAATTTAATGACTTGGATAGCATAAACATTTTCCTATAACCTCCCTCATACATCGGCATACTATTCAATCCGACGCCGAGGCTCCCATTGAAGAAGCAAATAATGGGTATAGAGTTTGCCATCGAAGCTGAAAATCAACAGTCCATCATATGTAAATAATCTATTATAACTGGAAATATTAATCTTAATTTAAAGTCAAATTTAAAACCCTAATCTCAACTACAAAGCAAATAATTACTAAATACGCATAATCCCAAATCACATTATTCATGTCTAAACCCTAATCATATCTAAACCCTAATCACATTATTCATGTCTAAACCCTAATTCCCTAATCTCAACTAAATACATTCCCAAATTTCAACCTTAATCCCAAATCTCAATTAAATACATTCCCAAATCTCAACCATAATTCCCAAATCTCAACCCAAGTCCATTCCCAAATCCGAAATTTCATGGCTAATCAAAATAAAAAAAACAAAATTTACCTTGGTCGCCGGCGGCGGTCAGAGCGAACTTGGTCGGCGGCGGCGGTGGTCGGAGGGCGCTTGGTCGGCGGCGGCAGTGGTCGGCGTCGATGGGTTTGAGGAGCGGGTGAAAGAGGTGGGGTGAAAGGGTTTGGGTGAAAAAAAGTTCGGTCAAGAGGAAGAAACTCACGGGCCCCCCGATCGCACGGGACTGCTAGTCCCGTGTTATTCGAAACTGCCACGAAATACACGGGACTAGTAGTCCCGTGTATGTCGTAAAAATTTTTCCGCAGCAAAACCGACCCTTTTCAGAAGAAAATGGTCGGTTTTGCTGAATAAATTTCGAAGAGGTCGATTTTGCTATTTAAATTTCGAAAATGGTTGATTTTGAAAA
The DNA here is from genome assembly GCF_001876935.1 of Asparagus officinalis. Lineage (NCBI taxonomy): Eukaryota > Viridiplantae > Streptophyta > Magnoliopsida > Asparagales > Asparagaceae > Asparagus > Asparagus officinalis. The sequence continues at coordinate 22,316,506 of NC_033803.1, forward strand.
TTTGTCCAAGAATGGTAAGATGATACATGAAGCGTTGTAGAATTAGAAACCTTAAAGGATGTACTTGCAATCACCATGCTTAAAAATTAGGGAAAAATGTGTCCAGGCCCCAAAATCAGAAACTTCATGTGCTGCAGCCCCTCCTAGTTTCACCATGTGGTTCAGCCCTTGGAACTGTGACATTTGTGCCTGCACAACCCCTTTTTAAACATTTATTACATGCCCAGCCTCAAGCAAAATCCCCAAAATAACCTTTTATCCAACCCTCCTCAAATCCTCAACCCAGTTCTCTCTCTCTCTCTCTCTCTCTCTCCTCATTCTCTTTAAAACAAGGGCTTTCTCACTCGTGCCCTGGGCCTCGCCTTCTCGCGTTCACACTCCGCCCAGGCCACCAAAGCTCACTCAAGTAGCTTCCGAAAGTATAGATTTGTACTGCTCTTATCATCAAGCAACACTGCTTAAATCTTCCCAACAAGTCAGTATTCTGGAGGAGGACTAGTACTCTCCGGCCAGTAATGTTCCCAACTACTTTAATTTCCACAGCATTGAGCGCTGTTGTTCCATAAACATTTTATATTTTCCGGAAGCAAACCCTCAAAGATACATCCCAGAGATTTCACAAGCTTCAAGATAAATACCTTAAACAAAAACAGGACAGGTTAATTTTCGCTAAATGCGACAATAAAGTTTTAACTTAATGGACAGACTGAAAATCACGATTAATAACATGAAGATCCAATGAGTTACCATTGCTTTTGTTAAGTTCCCATGGCATGCTTTTTCTTTACGTGTAGCTACCCAAGTCGTCATCATAAAGGTAAGGATAGGTAGGCATACCTGGAATATATCACAAACATAAGAGAAGTATTCAGTATCATTGTTGAAACATCGTGAATGATAACTAATTAAAGAAGGAAGAAGCAAGAATATAAAAAAGGTTATGTGCTAGGTTTCCAATTTTCTAAGAGTAAAAGAATATGATGCATATTATTAGTAGTGAAACGTTTATATTGTAATCGTCAATATCAAACGTGGTATAAAATAGAACTAACATGGTATAAATTAGAACTAACGCGGTATAAAATAGAACTAACGTGGTATAAATTAGAACTAACACGCTACAGAATAGAACTAACACTGTGCAGATTAGAACTAACACTCTACAGAATAGACCCGACTACCTTTTCCACACGAAACCCTTAGGTAGTTCATAGGTATTTATAGGAGATTGTGGGCTGTTGAAGAATCCCGCTGGACTCGGGATGGCCAGCTAGGGACTCGGGATTGGCCAGGGACTCAATCCTTATCTCACAACACTGTTTTTACCCGCGCTTTATACCGACTCCAAAACCTATATCTCCCACACACTTTTTTTTTTAACCCCGCTGGCTTTAGCAAAAAGCTGGAGCACACGTTCACAATAACGTCCATTTTGGTTTGTCAGAAATTGATAAACCTGGAGTATTAGTTTAATTTGCACAACTCGATGAATCAATTATTCCTAGACGGTCGCCACATTTTATTTTAATAATTTGATTAATGATTATAAAGGAGTTAGGGCTTTGACTAACTGTTACATTGAAAAGCTATTTATGGACGCTAAAATTAAGTATTGTTATGTCTAATTGCACAGTGTTAGTTCTAAATCTGCACATTATAGTCTAATTCTGTAGCAGGTGTTAGTTCTAATCTGTTCGAATTTTAGTTCTAATCTGGCACAAATGTTTAGT
>NC_033803.1:22319235-22321636 GCF_001876935.1 Asparagus officinalis
CATTTCTCTCATCTGCTGCATGGCCATCTCCATCTCAAATTTGAAACTTTCTTTCTGTTTAGCCAAAGCATCTTCAAGCATCTTGTCCATCTGTTCCGCACTTATCATCAGGGCCTCGCGGGGTTGTCCCTCGCTGGATACTGTATTATCTGATGCCACCGCGGAGCCGGCATCAGATTCTTCATCTTCTGAAGGGCGTCTTGTCCGAATCCTACCATAAGTTGCTCGCTCTATGGTCCCGGACTGCAGACGGGTTCTAGGTCGGGAAGCTTTCAGAATCGACTCGAAATCTTCTCGTGCCGATGTCCCTTTGCTCGTCATGTTGGTGGTGACCCTCGGAAATTCTCCGTCTTCAATCACCCTTCTTCTTCGTTGGAAGCGCCTAGGCCTTGGTTTTGGCGTTTCCGCACTGAGTCTTTCAAAAACTGAAACTCTTTCGGGGACCGCCTTAATGCAATTGCATTCAGACAATACCGCCCGAATGAGTTTGGAACAGGGACATTGAATTTCCCGTTCTCGGGGACTCCTCTTCCTGGTTCTATTCGTACCCCCAGCACGATAGTACAACTCGTCATTTTGACAGTCAGAGTAACCTATCGTGTGCGGGCACGCCTTCTCAGGTACAACACAATCATTATCAGATGATAATGTTTCCATCTGAGGTTGACTTGCCTTCTTTGGGCTTTCAAAGGTTACCCGCCTCAAAACATGCCTTTTTGGGCATGAATTTTCGGCGTGCTCTTGGACTTCAATGCGCAAATTGGTGCGCAGCTGCCTTGAGCTCTTTGTCATGCTGGAGGTGATGGCGACCCCCAGTATGTTGAGTCGTTCTGGGCTTCTTCATCGGGCCCAAACGCTCGTGAATTGGAGCTTTGCCTCTCACGTCAGGAATTGGACCGAGGCGCTCCAAAATTGGTTTCTTCTTGCGGGATGACTCTGCATGATCTCCCGGAGAAGTTATTGGGATTGACGGCGACTTTGGTTGACTCGCCGGAGTTTGACCTTCCTTAGAAGGCTGCACTGGTTGCTTTTTGGCCTGAGTCGCCACTTCAGACTTAGGCTTCCAGACTTGTCGTGTTGGTGGTGGCTTCTTCTCCACCTCCTTTTGCAGCTTTCTACGGGCTTCCTGAGCTTGAGCCCGTGCCTGCGCTGACATCGCGCGGCGCTTGCGAATACGCTCCTCGAGCGTCGAACGGTTCCGTTTGACGCGGACCCATTCTTTCTTTGGCGGCTTGGAAGAGTCGCCATTCATTGGTGGTTGAGGCTGTTTGCCTCTTCTGTTCTTCAACTCCGCGTGGTAGCGGAATCCGTCCGTAGACTCCATCGCCTTAGCGAATTGCCGCGCAAGGCGTTGACGACGCCTCTGGCGGGCTCTCTTTGAGAGAGTCACAACGCCCTGAACAGTAGAGGCGTTGGCGGGAGTTGGGTTGACCTGATTGGAGGTCGGTGGAACTTCATTTGACGCAACTTCGGCGTCAGTTGGGTTGAGAGCTTCGTGGGCTTCCCGAGCAGCTTCAAACCAACGAGCTTTTCTCCCGGAGGAGAACTTCTTGGACTTGCGGGGGGAGATAGAGCCGGACGAGGACACGTACTCCTCGAACTTGGCTTGGTCGAACTCGTACTCGACCTCCTCCACGACCGGGATTGCAATCCGCGGCTGCGACGCATCGATCTCGTTGGCGAGATCGTCGGCTCCCACTGTGGTCGCCAGATTGTTCGCGTGGAAAACTGTTTTCTTTTTCATTGATATGATTGTCATCTTGGGTTACAAAGATCCGGTCTTTTATAGATCCGGTTACAACTAAATCAAAGAAAATAAAGAAAAATTACAACTCTCCTCTGTGAACAAATCACGAGCTCCTGTTTTGCGGTCGCTCGCTTTGGTGGGTTCTTTGCCTGCGCCGGGGTTAATCCGTGGACCACCGCGCGATCTAGATCCGGTCGGATCTACACGAGTATGCGGGTATTATTCCACGAAGGGAATAATAGCCGGGAGGGATTAATCCACCAAGGGAATAATCGCTCGGATCTCGAGATCTAAGACCAAGCTTAGATCTGGAGTGTAGCCTCGTGTAGATCTCAGATCTGTTCTTTCTTCCTCTCGAGATCCTGCCTTTTCTGACGTGGATGGTCGCCGAGGATCAGATCTGAATGGTGCAAGTCTTCTGGTCTTCAAGCTCCGAGTTCACTCTTCAATCCGGCAGAGTTTCGGCTCTTGAAAGTTCGACCCCGAAAATGAACATCTCTAGGCCTATTTATAGGCTCTCAGGACAGTGGCTGCAAAAAGGGAATTGTCGGCCACCTCTGGCCACTGTCGGCCACCTCGGGCCACTGTCGGCCACCTCGGGGTGGCCGACACTGTGCCTAGCCACCTTGGGGTGGCTCGGCTCATGGCCGAGCC
>NC_033803.1:22322159-22323071 GCF_001876935.1 Asparagus officinalis
GGCCACCTCGGGGTGGCCGGCACTGTGCCTAGCCACCTTGAGGTGGCTCGGCTCATGGCCAAGCCACCTCAAGGTGGCTCGGCCACCGAGCCACCTCATGGTGGCTCGGCTAAGGCCGAGCCACCTTGAGGTGGCTCGGCTTTTGGCCGAGCCCCCGCGGGTGTTTGACTTTTGTCGTTTTGCGTTGTCTCATTTGTCCGTGTTTCGGTTGACTTGAGACTCTGATTTGATGATCTGATTTGGCAGTAAGTCGGATTCCTGATTTGGCAGTAAATCCGCTTCTGAGTTCGAGTCCGAAACTGATATTGATTCGATCGTGATTCGTCCGAGTCTGTTCTCGGTTGGATGACTCGTTGATTCCTTAACACTTGGCTTGATTCCGAACGCGTATGGATGCATTCTGTCGCTTCTGTGCGATTCGTCGGTCTCGTCGCGGATCGACCGTAACCATGTTGACTGTGAAGTCTTTAAATAAGGCCCCGATGTTGACGTCTAAGTCCAAAGTTAAGGATGTTGACAATTGATCATCTGAGCAAGCATCATCGACTATTGTGTCAAAATTGTAGTACAACTATGAGGAAGAGGAGGAGTAACCTATCCCTCTTTGAGGTTTGCTATAGTAATTGTCAGGCTTCCCTTTGGGGACATAGGCTGGTCGAAGGGGCATCTTTCGGCCTTGGCCATACTTTAAGCCATCCTTGCAGATGAAGTCATAACCCATCCTCTCCATCATGCATTTTACGACTAGGTTGTAACATGAGAATTGAGGAGCGGGTTTGTCTTTGTCTGACTCATCCCATAGCGTGCGTACGGGTTGGTCTATCCTTCCAAAGATAACCTCTTGCTGAGAAATATTCCGGGCGGGTATGACGAAGATAACTTTTGAGGACTCAATCATTTGTATGTTGGTGA
>NC_033803.1:22323638-22336260 GCF_001876935.1 Asparagus officinalis
GAAAAGTCATTGTACATCCTTGAGATCTAGTTGCTGAACTCATCATCAACAGGTTCTGAACCGGACGACAAATAAGCAAATGCGAGATTTTCACTCAAGAGAAACCCGTACGCTTCATCAGTGTCGATTATAGCAGGGTCTTCATAGCCAATCACAATGGGTTCAATATCATTAAAGACGAGACCCTTATTGTGCTCGGGCTCACTATCAACCTCATTGCCGCTGCCAGGCTCATCAGTCGGAGGCTCATCACTTGACTCGGCGTCCTAATAGAGCAGAGAATCGATGAGTTAGTTTTTGTCTCCCTTGAAGGGCTATTTATCCACAACCACCGTCTTCACTTGGCCAGAGTCACACACATATTTCAAGCACTAGTGTAATGTGGATGGGACTATCGTGTTGCTATGGATCCATGGACGGAACAACAGCATGTTATAGGAGGGTTCTGCATCAATGACATAGCAGGTCACCTAAGTTTTCATGTCACCCAATTAGCATTTGAGTCGAATCTTCCCAAGCGGTTGGGTTCCGATAGCGTTAAAACTAAAGATGGTGGTGTTTGTTGAAGACAACTGCTTTTGAGGTACCCCCAAATCCTTGATGACCTTCAGGGAAACAATGCTCAGCACAGACCCTAGATCCACCTAGATTCTGTCTACTCGAGAGGAACCGACGTATCCTGTAAAGTACAATGGTCGGTCGTAAGATGTACTTTTGATGAGCATATCCCTCGGAGTGAAAGTGATGCAGGGGATCTACTGTTTGGATGCCTAGCAGTATTATGGACATCCTATTTCCACCTCCTCTTCGAGAGTGGGCATGAAATGTGTGGCAAAAGCTTCCAAATCAGTCAGCGCCTTCATAGTGCTTCATGTAACGTTGTGCTTAGAGAGTTAACTCTCTTAGTGCTATGATATTGAATACATAGACTTTATCTTTCTTACGGGAATAGACTACCCGACAATGCGTGTTAGGCGCTGACTTATCCCTTCTTAGAATTTGGAATGAAAGTCCTCAGACTTGGATTCGGGTGTCTTCTTCAATTAGTAAAAGACTAAACCTGCAACGCGTGTTAGACGCTGACTTATCCCTACTTAGGATTCGGGATAAATTTCCCCATACATGTGAGGCACGGATTATGATGTTATTAATAACAATCTACTACAATGTCGAATATGTGGGCTTTTGTCCTTTTTATGGTTAAAGACTAATCGGCAACGCGTGCTAGGCACTGACTTATCCCTACTTAGGCTTTGGGATAAAATTCCCCAGACTTGGATTCTGGTGTCTTCTTCAATCGGTGAAAGACTAAACTGACAACGCGTGTTAGGCGCTGATTTATCCCTACTTAGGATTTGGGATAAAATTCCCCGTACGTGTGAGGCATGGATTATGGTGTTATTAATAACAACCTGCCACAGTATCGAATATATGGGCTTTTGTCCTTTTTACGGTTAAAGACTAACCGACAACGCATGTTAGGCACTGACTTATCCCTACTTAGGTTTTGAGATAAAATTCCCCAGACTTGGATTCTGGTGTCTTCTTCAATCGGTGAAAGACTAAACTGACAACGCGTGTTAGGCGCTGATTTATCCCTACTTAGGATTTGGGATAAAATTCCCCGTACGTGTGAGGCACGGATTATGGTATTATTAATAACAACCTGCCATAATATCGAATATGTGGCCTTTTATCCTTTTTACGGTTAAAGACTAACCGGCAACGCGTGTTAGGTACTGACTTATCCCTACTTAGGTTTTGGGATAAAATTCTCCGGACTTGGATTCTGGTGTCTTCTTCAATCGGTAAAAGACTAAACTGACAATACGTGTTCGGCGCTGATTTATCCCAACTTAGGATTTGGGATAAAATTCCCCATACATGTGAGGTACGCATTATGGTGTTATTCGTAACAAGCTGCCACAATATCAAATATGTGGGCTTTTATTCTTTTTACGGTTAAAGACTAACCGGCAACACGTGTTAGGCGCTGACTTATCCCTACTTAGGCTTCAGGATAAAATTCCCCGTTCGTGTTAGGCACAAATTATGAGAGTTAAAAAGGTGGTGTCTTCTTTTGGGGTAAAGACAAACCCGATACTGGAAAGGAAGAATTTTATATTCTATTTTCAATTGCAAAGGAAACCCCAAGTGGGATCTCCACTTCAAGAATCCAGACCGGTGAAACTAAGAGTGGGATCTCCACTCTGAGAATCGAATAGATTCAAGTAACCCTAACTTTTATAGGATTGGTTACTTAATCTAAAAAAGAAATTCTAACTTTAGTCCTAACTTTTATAGGTTTGACCGAAGGGGGAGGAGTGAAAGCCTATCATTTATCGAAAGGGAATTTTGATTCCGGCCCTAACTACTTACAGGTTTGACCGAGTGGGGGTTTGAGACAATCCTAACTTTTATAGGTTTGATCGCTTAATTTAAAACTGGACCTCTCGTTCATTGAAGGAATTGAGAGGGGATTTTGGTTGTGGTCCTAACTATAGGAAGGTTTGACCAAGTGAGGAGTTTTGAGATGACCCTAGCTTTTATTGGCTTGATCGCTCAATTTGTAGACCTCTCATTCATTGAAGAAATCAAGAGGGGATTTTGATTGTGATCCTAACTATAGGAAGGTTTGACCAAGTGAACAGTGAGAGTGGAAGTATAAATTACAGAGGGAGTGTTGATTCGTACAAATCATTCAAAGGGGGTTCCTAGTGTTAAGTGCCAAATACCTAACATGGAGGGGTTTGACAATTTTCAATAAATAGAAGATTAAAATACTGAGTACTATGTCCGGACTCTAACAATGGGAGTGTTGAGTGCACAGACGTAGCGGGAGTTTGTGTGGGAGTTTCTTATTCCTGACCTTCTTGTAGTGACCGGGTTATCCCTAAGAATACACTATACAGAATTCTTTCGGGAACTTCCCGTTACATGGATCATCCACCCCCAGCTTCTTGCAAGACTGGGTCTAATATTGAACTCAGTTGCGTGATCGGCTTATCTTAAGAATATTATGTATAAAATTCTTCAGAAACTTCCCGTCGAAGGTAGGAAACAGTTTAGACTCATATACCTTTTAGAGTACCGTGGAGCAGTTTAACCTCATATACCGGTTAGAGGATTGAGAATCAGTTTATACTCGTATACTCTTCGGAGTGTCGAAAGGAGCAGTTTATACTCTTATACTTGTAAAAGTTTTCATTCGACTTAATTGAGCAATATGACGCCGGCTTCAACCAAGGTTTGGATGCTATTTTTGAGAGCGAAGCAAGCCTTGGTAGGATGAAGGATTCTCCTGTAGTATGCATAGTTCTTCGGATCGGTAGTATTGTTGGCTTCCTCCTGATCTGCGATAGGTGGTAACTTGATCTTGTTATTTTCAAGGAGGGACCCAAAAATGGCTGGAACATCTTCATCCTTAAAGGAGTACTCCTTTTGGAGTCTCAGATCCAAAGTCTTTTGCTGTCTTCGGGGTTGTTGTTGCGACGTCTGATTAACATTAACAACTGCTGCAAGCACCTTCCCCTTACCACAGGAGACGAAGCATGAGTTTGGAGGGTTAGCCATCGGTTGGCTTCTCTTTGGATGAAGCTTAAGTTTGAACGATGCTACTCCCATAACTTCCAACACGTCCAAAGAGAGGTTGTTATGATAGGTTTGGAGGATGAAGTCCTCTTTGATCGGATCTTGGCAGTTCATCACCTTATTCCGGAAGCGCTTGACGAAGTCATCGACCATCTCATCATATTCTTGTTTCTCATCAAAGAGTATCCTGAGTGACACCTCAGCGTCATCATAAAAAAAATGAGTGAGGAACATGTTCTCTAGGTCATCCCAGTTGTTGACGCTTCCAGGCTTGAGACGACGGTAACAATCGAAGGCGGGCCCACAAAGGGTGCTAACGAATGACCAAATCATCAGGGCTTCATTGTCGAAGATCATGTCTAAGTGGGACTTATAGTAGATTAGATGCTGAGTGGGGGAACCCTTTCCGTCAAATGGCGTGAAGTTGATTAGGTTGAACTTCGCCGGATACGGTATCGAATCCTACTCTCTCGGGTAAGGACACGGAATACCGGTCTTCTTCACCTCTCGAGTAGACATCAGAGCATTAACTTTTCTCTCGAGGTCTTTCATCTTTTTGTCCTCGTCTGTATCCTTCTTTGGTTGATTTTGAGGAGGAACAATGGGGCCATCCCTAGTGTTATCATCATTGGTGGGACCACTCCCGACGTTATTATTCTCATTAGGGCCACCCCTAGCATTTTGGTCAACGGGAGGGTTATCCATATTGATGTATTCATCCACATCTGAATCGCTAGCTGTTTGGCTGACATTGTTGTGATGACTGGATTCACCTATCTGATTCGACGAGGCTCGGATCTGTTGATCATGCTCTTCCCTCATTCACAGCATAGCTATTTCCATTTCGAACTTGAAGTTCTCTTTTTCCTTAGCCAAGGCATCCTCGATGATTTTGGCCATTTGCTCAGTGTTGACCATAAACACCTCGCAGGATTATCCTATGCTGGATACTGTATTGTCAGAAGCGATGGTAGAGTTCGCATCTGATGCTTCATCTTCCAAGGATAATCCGTTATTCATCCTCTGATAGTCCCTACGCCTAGTAGTTCCCATGCGTAACCGAGTTATACATTAGGATATGTCCGAAAAATGTCGGAGATTGAAACTTCGCGTTGACTTCTCCTTATCGACCATATTGATGGTGACCTTTGGGAGTTCATCATCTTGCTCAGCTGATCTTTTTCTATAGAAATACCTTAGCTTGGACTTGGATGTTCTGGTAGAGATCCTTTCAAATACTAAGACCCTATGTGGAGCGGTCTTGGGGAAGCTACACGCTGATAATACTGCCCTGATAAGTTTGGTACACGGACAATGAAAGTCTGATTCTCGGGTACTTCTCTTTTGAGATTTATTCGTACCCCCAGCCTGATAGTATAACTCATCGACATTGCGGTCAGAGCAACCAATCAGCTGTTGGTTTAATTCCTTAGGTGTACCGTCGTTGTCTGTTCGGCACATCTTCTTCTGAATAGGTAGCGCTTAATTGGCTTTAGCAGGAGTCATATGTTTGGAATCACACTCGTGTGAGGATGAAATTTTAACGGGCTCCTGGTTTTATGCATACACCCCTACGCGGGTAGTTATGGGAATCAACTTGTTAGGAGGTCGCGTATGACCCCTAATCTGGATGGTTGTTCGGGGTTCCTTCAGCGGTCCTAAGTATTCCTTATCAGGCGCTTTGCCTTGATCTTTGTGTAAAGAACCTAGGCGATCTTTCAACGGAATTCTAAATTTGGAGAGGTCCACATCGCCATAGGGTTTCACCGAGGGTGTGGTGGGAGAAGGAGCGGGATCCGAAGTTGAAGAAGGCTGGGGAGCAACGTCGCTTGCTTTTGCCTTAGGCGATGATTTGGCCTTTGGCATCCAAATTTGTTTGGATCTTAGTGATCTCTTAACCGCCTCTTCCTTTTGCATTTCCTGTGCTTTTTGCACAAGGAACTGAGCATGCACAAGAAGTGTGCAACGCTTCTGAATGTGCTCCTCAAGAGTGGAACGGTTCCATTTGACACTAACTCATTCGTTAGTAAGTGGTTGGGAGGAGGTTCCCGAACCTTGCTGTGGAGATGGCTTAGCCACTTGGCGCTTTTTGAACTCCAAATCCGCTTGGTAATGGAGTCCATCCACTTGATCTAAAGCCTTGGTGAATTGGTGCGCGAGGCGTTAGCGTTGCCTTTGATGTGCTCTCCTTGATAGAGTTAGCACGCCTTCAGCAGTTAACTCCTTGATCACGGAGGAGTTCAGATCTGTAGATCTGGTCTCATTGGATGCCAGTGGATCATTGTGAGGTGTAGCAATAGCAACGGTAGCGGGGAATTCTCCTTCTTGAGTCTTCAAATCTGAAGACCAGCGGATCTTTCGGGTGGAGGAGACCTTCCTGCACTTGCGAGGAGAGGTGGATCTGGAGGAGGAGGAGGAGGCGTACTCCTCGAACTTCTGTTGGTCGAACTCGTATTCGACCTCTTCAGCCACCAGGATTTTGATCGCTGGTTGCATCACGACAGCTTCGGCAGCGAAGCTGTTGCCTCCTACTGTGGTTGCCAGCTTGTTTGGGTGGGAAATCGCTTTCTTCATTATATAACTTAGTACAACTTCAGTCGTTACAACAAGTTCAAAAAAAATAAATCGGTCTTTTTATAAGACCTTTACACAATGAAATTAAAATTCAGCAATCTCCTTCAAACAAACACAACGGATGTTTATCACCCGTTGCTTATGTGGGTTCTTGGCCTATGGTGGGGATGTTGATATCCCTGGACCACCAAATGATCATATCAAATTTGGAGCCCCATTGATTCGTGAAAAAATCAAGAAACTGAAGTAATTATCTTGGCAATAGCGAGATAACTACTCTTCTCGAGATCACCGCAACAGGACGATCTCAAGGGAAAGAACCGGACTGCAGATCTATCGAACTCTCCTTCTTTATACCGAAGAATTCATTGAAGTCTCCTCCTCCTCTCTGAAATAAGTTCTCCTTCAGTCTTCAGTTTGGCAGGGCTTCGCCAACGCTCGAGAATTCCAGATCTGGAAAAATAAAGGCCTGGGGCTGTATTTATAGGCTTAGAGTCCCCTGTTTTCGGATAAGAACGATCGATTGGATCTTATCTTCATTGTAACCACTTAACCACATTCTTGGATGATATTCTATAATTTAAAATAAATCCAGGTGGTTAACGATCGAAAAATAGCTTTAAACTGCCAAAATTCGGTTTTTCGGGTCATGGCTGAGACACTCATGGGTGTCTCGGCCATGGCCGAGATACCTCCGGGTGTCTTAGCCATGGTCAAGATACCTCTGGGTGTCTTGGCTAAGCCGAGACACCAATCGATGTCTCGGCGAGGCCCGGAACGTAGTTTCACGCACTCTGTCCATTTTCACTGTATTTTCACTACATGAGGGGCGATTCATCTTTCATAAGCGACGTGTAGCTCCCAATCCATTCATGTTTCCGTTATTCCGAAGTTATGTTGCTTTGCATGGTTCGTTGACTCTTTTCATGCATTTTTCATCATCAAATGAGTTTTTGTGACTCGGATAGCAATGTTCATCGTCTTCTCTTTATTTTGAGCTGCGTGTGGGAACCTATAGGTATTTTTAGATGCCTACAGTTTAAAGTGGGTTCATTGGTAGTGGTAGGATGCTTCCCTCAATGCTCGTGCCGAGTCTGCTTCCTTTAGACGATTTGATCGAAGTTGCGGTTGGAGCTTCAGTTCGTAGTAGAGGCTCTAGAGTGATCGAGTTCAACTATACCCAAGCTTGAACAATACGAAAGCCACGAGCTTGGAGAGAGATACAATGTAAGAGTTTGCAAAGAGCTAATGAGTCTCAAATCTAAGAATTCAGATTGAGTCTGCTTTAACAATCCAAGCAAGGAGCTAGGAATTTTCTTACCAAGCAAGTGAAACAAAACAAGCCTCTAATTAAAGAGCCTTGAGAATAAAAATGCCAAGCCCAGCCAATCAACCACCAACCTCTTTTCACATTGGTTGACGGAGGCTTTAAATAGGAAACAGATGGCATGAGCCATCCCTTAATTTTTGAGATTTGACCACTAGTGGGTGAGGAGCACCATACCCTCCCCTAGCTATGGAATATGACCACTACAGGGGAGGTGAGAGCCATGCCTCATTATCACCCAACACGTGGGAAGTGGGTAGGTCCAATCCCACAAGTAAGCAGCCCGCTTGCATTGCTTAGGTGAGGCTAGCAAAGCTATAAGAGAGCTCGAGAGCTGTCTGAATGCTCATGCAAGCTTGCAGGCGAGCTTAACGGATAGGCGGTCAGCTGGCAGGCCCCTCCAATGTGTGAGCTGGCGTTCGTTGGCAAGCAGAGTTCGTGTGGTGAACTCCCTGCAAGCATGCTTGGCTCATGAGGATGAGCGAAGCATTCAGGCTAGGTTGAACTCGTACTGGCGAGCTTAACAAACAGGCGAGGTTGAGCTCTACGGGCAAGCTCAATAAGGAGGAAAGGTTGAGCTCTATGGACGAGCTCAATAAGGAGGCGAGGTTGAGCTCTATGGGAAAAGTCATCAAGGAGGTGAGGTTGAGCTCTATGGGTAAGCTCAACAATCGGGTGAGGTTGAGGTCTACGGGCGAGCTCAACAAACAAGTGGGGTTGAACTCTACAGACAAGCTTAACAAACAGGCGGGGTTGAGCTTTACGGGTGAGCTCAACAAACAGGTAGGTTGAGCTCTACGGGCAAGCTTAATAAAGAGGTGATATTGAGCTCTATGGACGAGCTCAACAAATAGGAGTGATTAGGCTTTGCGGGTGAGCTCAATAATCAGGCGACGTTTGGCTCGTACTGGTGAGCAGACAAGCCTAAGCTATTGGCAGGCGGGCTCTGACACTTAGGCAATTTTCACAACCTATAAGGAGATGTTTTGCCTTTTCTGGACACTTGGTCTGGTTGGAACGTTGAGTCTTATGAGCCACAGGTGAGCTCAGACCCGCTCATGGAAAGAAAGAAGGTGGGAGACCTGTTACATCTTCCTATTTGTTATCCCCGGCCTCTGTACCTTTAGCCACAGCTTCTTCAGAAGTCTCAGCCTCATCTGTTTGAAGATCCTCTTCACTTTCCTTAGACTTAGCAGTCTTCCTCCCTCTTCTAGAAGATACGTCTTCTCGAACCGCTTCGTGGCTAGCTTTGCTGCTTTCTTCGCCTCCAACTGTGAAATCTTCTTCTTCCTTGTGGGTGCATTAGTGGCTATAAGCCATTTACAATATAAGAATGTCATTTACAACTAAGGCTCAACAATAAGAAGGTCAAACCGGGCGTTCGTGCAACCAGTCATGCTCAAAAACCATGCTCGAGTGCCATCAATTAGACCGCCACAAGTCTTCAACCTCCTGTTTGGGTTCCCAACATACAACTGGTCATAACTAAACTGACAGGAAAACCTACAAGGAAGATAGGGCTTGATACTATAGACATTCTTTACCCGGAAGACTAGATAACCGGGACGAACGTTCGGTAGCCAACGAAACACACTACATCTAAAACAGTTCTATTCTTCCTCGGCTCTTCTTCATCAAAGAGCATCTCATTATAAGTTCCTGAGATCTGAGGGAAACACTTGAAGAACTCCCAACTTTTGTGGGTTCTGAATTGTTTTGTTACCTCATACCACTGCCTTGCCACCCACTTGCATTCCTCTAAGATCTGCAACAGAGGAATGTTTGGATCGGCAATCTTGGGTGCCATCATCAAGTCAATCCGGTGGAGGATGAGCCACACCATCAAATAAGTGTACGACGGATCTATCTTAGAGGTAGGAATCTCACTGAAAGGCTTATTCCCTTCTTGTGTGAATGAGGTGGCTAAGTGATGAAGCCCGCTATGGATATTAGCGACCATAGCTGGGAGCAAAGCAAGCCTACGTCCAATCACCAATTGGATGGTGGGATATAAAATTTCAACAGGTAGTGCTTCAGAAGCTTGATGAGGCACTACATATTTCTTTAGCCATATAGCTAAGCACCTCGCTAGAAGATTCGTCGGCTTGATCTTTATGTGAGCATGCCATAAGAATGTCTCAAACTTCGTACCCCTTGGAAATTTACCTTTAGTTGAGCAGGTAGCGTAGGATTGGGCATTGATCTTTACTGTTAACTTATTAATCTCAGATAGGGTCAAGGGAGATAATTCACAAACCTCATAACCAGAGAGATAGTCGGCGAATTGCTTAAAGCTAATTTGCGGACACTTCTTGGGCTTTACGTCAGTCCCCGCCATGGAAGTTTGATAATGAGAGGTCATCTCCCAGAGGATGTCGTGAGCAATAGAGGCCATCTCCTTCATCTAGTTCAAGTGATGAGAGGTGGGAAAATATTTTTGATAAGGCATATCCCCTATTGGTAATCCGGACACCTTCATCATCTCAAGAAGGGGAAGACCTAACTCACCATGCTTAGTGAGAAAGGTGTTTGTGTCTGGATTATAAATCTCAAATAAGGTGAAGAAGTGGTCTACATTTATTAGGAGACCATACATGATGGCTCTTATTGAGATATATAGTCCTTTATTAGCTAACTCCTTACCCCAGAGTCAAAGCACATAGCTGCTCATCCTCGTCCATCATCTATCATGAGATGAGTGGACCCAACCAAAGCATCTGTACATCTTAATTGGCAGCTCTCTCCCCAATCAAGTGAGGCAATTCTTCATAGTATTCGCCTTCATCATCAATTCATGTTGCGGCATGCTAGTCTGGCTCAACACCCTAGGATGAAGTCTGTGAATAGAATTCGGATCACTTGAGCCGGGAGTCTTGCTATCCTTACTAATGAATCCACAATGAATGCATTCATGATCTTTTGTCAGCCACCAGGACATCTCCCTAGTCATCACTAAATTCTTAGTTTATATGAGGAAGTGATGTCGAGGAATTGGAGGCAGGTATCAGAAGACTCCACCATACTCATTCAACCACTACTCTGAACTACAGGATAGGTTATCCGAATCCTCAACGGAGTGACCAGATATATAATAGGTTTCTTCAATGGATGAGTTGACTCTTGACCTTTTGTTAGCGGCGGCTGTGATCAACTGACGTAGAGCATGACGACTCCCTCGCTGCACAAGCTCGGGAATGTCTTCTGGGCAATCCTTGTTAAATTGAGGAGCCTCCCTAATCAAAGGAGCCTTATCAAAAAAGGCATACACAATGTCACTTTGATCGGACACTTCTCTGTCAGAGAAGGCCGTGGATGGGAAATTGACTGCAATGAACAAACGTGGAATATATTGGAACGCGGTTAAAGAATATTTCTAAGGAAAAATAGGGAGTTAAATTGATCTCACAATTTTGTAAGGTATAGTCGCTGCCTTGTAATTTACGAGACGACCACAACTGTCTCACATATACAAGACAACGTGCGTTGTCCTACAAACTACGGGACAATATACCCTATCTTGCAAAGTATGAGACGGTGTGAAACCATCTTTTTGCCTTAGAATGTGTTTTAGCCAAGAAAAACACACCTACTAAGGATTGATCCTCGCAAAGGAGGATACCGGCTCTTCCCGAATGCCTCACGAAGGAGAAAAAACGAGGAAACCTAGTAAAAACCCAAACTTTTGAATTGACAATATCATAAAAGCTTACCCCCGAAGGATGGAGCAGTAGACTCCTCCCTCTTAGATGATCGGGTAACTAATTGGCCCTTGGGAACACACGATCTCTTATGAGATATGATGATAAGATGGATCTTGGCTGAAATCCAAGAAGAAAGTCCGGGTTTTTTTTGTGAGTCTTAAATAAAAGAACAAAATAACCTAAGATTAAGAAAACCAGTTCGGTCTTGACCAAGGATTAAGAGGAAATAAAGCTCGGTTGAAAAGAACGTGGGGAAAGAGATCAAAGTTCAAAAAAAACCTTTGAAACCCTAGAAGAAAACTTACATTTTGATCAAGTTGAATGGTGGAAAAGGAGAAAGAAGGCTTAAAATATCTATTTGGAAGGTTTTACAGGAATTTTAAACTCAAAGAAGCGGGTAGATAAAGTCCCAAAGCACCACAACTTCGAACTTAAAAGAAGCCGCCCCGACCGATTTTCCTTTGAGCGAGACAGTTGACACTATCTCACATATGCGAGACAGTGTACGCTATCTCGCACAAAGAGGACCGTTGGAGCATGATTCTATGCATTATCAGCGCATTGTTCGTACATCTACAACACTCCTTCAGCATATACACAACATACTCAGGGTAATTACATTCCAAATTTTCCCTCGGAAGTCCAATACACATTGTGGTAGCTTTCTTCCAAAATTACCCCTGGTAGTTCAATTACAACTTAGCTATGAGCTCTTGACAAAGAAGATCAGTTCAACGTCAACTTGATGACACGAGCAAGTTCAAGATTTTAAATATCAACAAATCAGCTCCAGTTCCTGATTTTAACATATGGTCAGTGACATCGCAAAACTAGAAATCAAGAAATTGAATCCACTCATGCGTTCCTCTACACAATCCAATGTTGGGCAAAAGCAGGGCCCATCTTGTCTAAAGTATTTCAGACTCGATAAAATACTGAGGAGGCTGAAAACTTTGGAGGGGGTAACTGTAGGCATCAAAAATTATCTATAGGTCTCAAACACAGCTCAAGATAGAGAGACGATGAAGAACATCATCATCTAAGTCAGAGAAGACTAACCAAAGCAAAACGAAGCAAAGAAAAATACAAAACAACGGGAGGGAAGACTTGGAGCTGTCTCACTGTTGGTGAGATAGTCTCCACTGTCTCGCATACCCGAGACAATGTAGACTGTCTCGGCTATGCAAGATAGTTATGGCTTTCTCGCCAATAGCGAGATAGTCTCCCAAGGTTTCTGACAGTTTTTGTGATGTTTTGCATAGTCCACTTGGTTCCATAACTGCTTAGGGACATGCATTAATGTAAAGGGACTGTTATATCTTGGAATTATGCCCACTACCTATGAAAAGTTTAGCATTTAACGCACTTTAAGGTAGTAGGAGGCAGTTACAAAACCCTTGCCACTGTCTCCTTTGGTCGAGATAGTGGA
>NC_033803.1:22336272-22343514 GCF_001876935.1 Asparagus officinalis
AAAGGAGACAGTGGCCAAGGGGCTGTTTGCATTCTTTTTGATGGTTATGCTTCCTAATGACTATAAATACCCCACTACACAATTGTGCATGGTACTGAAGAGCGGATAGCAGAAAGAGGCCAGCATTTGGTAAACTTTAAGAGCAATAGAGACTTCTTCATCCACTTTCAAGCATTCTTAGGAGTTCTTCGGTGTTTCCTTGAGTTCAAACTTAGATTTGATCTTGAGAAGAGTAGTTGTCTTATCTTTGCTAAAAGCACTTTAAATCAGTCGCTTGTTTTCACTGCTGATACATAACTTCAAGCCTCTCGTATCTTACTTGAAATGTTGCTCGGTGGTCCACGGATAACACATCCCCTACAAAGGCAAAGATCCTACGCAAGTAGAAGCTACTACATAGGAGTTTCTGTGTGTGTTTCTAGGGAATATAATTTTGTTTCTTTGTAAAGAAGAGAATTACACGTGTAAGGCTTATTCTTTTGTTTCTGTTGAACAATTTAATTGAAATTGTAAAGAAATTTTTTCCCAAAGTAAACAATTGTATACATGGTAATATTGTAAGATATTTTACCAATGAATGGAGAAGTACCCCCCCCCCTTTTTTTTTACTTGAAATTACATTTTCTGTGTCGTAAAATTTCAAAGTGTTAACTTAGTAACTTAGCTTCTTTATGGACTTGAAAATTCTACCTGCCAACTCGAGGGCTGACTCACCTTTTGTTAAAAAAAGACATGTCTGAAACTCGAGTAATCACATGATGCTTTAGTTTTTAGTCTAAGTATAGAACTAATAAAACCAATTGGACCGACCGCTTGCTAGTCGGCATCTAACGTCTTAAGATGAGTGCGTGAGCAGCTTTCTTGAAGTCAATTGTTAGTTACCGAGGGTCGACTAGGGGATGGTCGATTGCTCACTTAATAAATGTCGTTTAATGAGTTTCTAGAAGCCTTTATTGGTTAGGTAAAATGTCACTATTTTAAACAATGTGATGCTTTGTCTGTTATCAAAAATTAATTATGATGCTTTGATTTTTGAGCGAACAGTCATGGATTAACAAGGGAGTGGCACTTTGAATCTCGTAATAGATGTTTAGGATTCCGAAATGAATCTCGCTCGCTCATTTTGAAATGGGGCAACTGTTCCATTAATTACATGTGTCCCTTGAATGTTATAAATAGCCTGATAGGGAGGGGTAGGATGGGAGGAGACCTCTTTACATATATGTGGTCAAAAAATTTTCAGAACTCTTCTTCTCTAAACTCTCAAGTTCTTTTCGATCAAACCATTTTTATGGCTTTTTAGATCTCTACTTTTGGCCACAACGATGAGAGGATCGCTCTCCTTAGGCCAATCCATTCCAAGGTTCATGCTATAGAGCTCAAGCAGTACTACAAGCACTACGATATCCCGAAGGCGTTCACTTTGGTGGTACCGACGAGAAATGAAGCGGTATACCACCATAGCAGGCACCGCTATACTTGGCCAACCTCTAATATGGTCTGCGACTATCGCTCAACTCCTTTATAAGGGATGCGTGCACCACAATGGGGGTTGCTCACTCCCTATTCACCCCCAACGCTATTGGGGTGTTGGTGGGTTTTGTGGTCATTTTCCACCGCGTCGGTGTCATGCTGACTCTACGCCTGAACATGCATTTGGTTGTCATCAAGTCGACAAAGAAGGATACCCACTATTTCTTTCATTATAGTGGGGATTTTAAGTTTGTGATGGATGCTCCGGAGTCAAACAGGGATTGGAAAGGAGCACTTCTTATGGGTGTTCGAAGCCGACGATGTGCTTGCCTACCCTAACTGGCTGTAGATAAACAGGGATGCCTTGAGGCCATGCCCTCTCAGACCCGACGAGGGGTGGAAGCTTGAGAAGATTCACTCCTACACTGGGTCTTAGTAATGGGTTATCCTCTTTGATATAGCATTACTCTGGGTGTCGCATGTCTTTCCATCCTCGCCAAACGAAGCTTACAAGTTTAGGTCCAGGATGCTGGCCTTCCTCCTTGGAGAAAGCCAGTAGGGGGAGGCAAGGGGTGAGGAGTCAGGCTCCTTCGCCAGGCCCTAAAAAAGATTAAGGGGGAATCTTTCCCCTGAGGAGATGGCTGGGCTGAAATCACAGGCGGCCAAAATTACCCCCTAGCTATTAGGGTGGAAGTGGACCAAGAAGCTAGCGGTCAAGAAAGGACAAGGCCTCAGCAGGCCATCAATATAGGTAGGCTGGGTCGGACAAGGAGCCACAGCAGCAACAATAGCAACTGACTGAGGAGCAGCCATAGCCCGAAGTTGTCGTCCTTGATGACCCCTCTCACTAAGAGTCAGAGGAGGCGGCCCTAGTGACAGAAGTCGTTGATACTAGGGCCTTTGTTGAAGAGACCGTCGAGCTAACTCTGGGGCTCAAGTCGACCAACAGGCCAAGGAAGGAGCCGATTAGGTCGGCTGGGGGTGCTGAAGAGTAGGTATCACCCCTCCCAGAGTCTAGTGTAGGCGAGGCCACTCAGGAGCAGGAAGGCTTCTGGCCTTTCCCCCACTGGATCTCCGACATTAACCCCCAATCTTAAGAGGAGGCACAGACGATGCTGGCGGGAGTGCCGATGGGCCCCTGCTTGCCTAGGAGGGAACTCCTCGATAGTGACGAGTTCCTCCCGTCGGTGTCGCCTTACAGGGAGTCTTCGATTGTAGGGTCTATGATGGCCCCAATTATGGTAGTGCATTAGTTTTCCCTCCTAAAGGATGAGGGGTTCTTGAAGAGGATGCCAAGCTTCAACTTGCATCTGGCTCTCAAGGCTCACTAGGTTCAGGGGGATCTGCTAGAGTAGGAGCTATATGAGCAGCTTTGGTATATGCATGATGCTCCGCAGGGGTGGCAGGCAGAGTTGATGAGAGAGAAGTCAGCCAAGGAAGAGGTAGAAAAAAGAGTTGACGCCTTGGAGGCCGAACTTAATAGCGTCAAAACCTGCTAGCACCGAGAGGTGGATGTTATGGAGAAGTTCCTCCACGGGGTCTGATCCTATAGTGCCAAACAAGCGGCTTCGATTGCTAAACACAAGGGCGAGGTGACCCGATTAAACGAGGAAGCCAGTCGTCTTTAGCAAGGTATTGCCGAGCGAGACGATTGGTTGATGACTTTAACTGGGGAGGTCGAATCCCAAAGGCGCCTTAAAGCAGCAGCCAAGGGGGATGCTCGTTCAAGTCGCCTGTCGATCGAGTAGCTGAGGTGAGACCTCGAGGCTAAGCGGTTAGCTCACAAGGCTTCTGCAACACTCGTCAAGGACCTAGAAGGTCGGCCGGCTCATTTTGAATCTGAGTAGTATACGATAAAAGTGGTCGAGGACTGGCGCCATGGCCCCTTGGGTAAAACTGAGGTGACCTTGGCTTGCAAAGCCTGTGTCGACCATGTAGTCTTACTGCTCCCTACTAGCTTTCATCTCCCACCAGACCACCTTTATCCTTCGTGTGTTTCTTGCTGCCTTGATCTCCTAAAGGAGAACAAGGTAAGCAGAGGGGGGTTGGATTTGACAGTGAGTGACAAGAGGGAAGAGTTAGGGGATGAGATCGAATAAGACCCTCTTGCTTCTCCTGATGTACTATCGAGAACTCTGCCGAGACTATTTCTCTTAGAGAGACTACCATCGCTGCCGAGACAGCCGCCTTAGGGGAGACTGTCGTCGCTGGGGAAGCTGTCGTCTCGGGGTGAAAGTGTTGAGAGCTTATATCTATTTTTTCTTTTTCCTTGTAAATATCAACATATTTTGTAAATATTATAAAGAACTTAAAATGAAGCTTGCATTTTAGAATAAAAATCGACCTTGTTCTCACTCTTGAGTCTGTCTTTTTCTTATTCTATATTTTTGCTTTGCTTTTCTTACTTGTAGTTTTGTTCTGATCTAGAGAGCTGAGTGTTAGCGCTGCAGTGAGTTAATCATGTTGTGTCAACCCGAATGTTAGGGGTTCGAGATGATTGATTCTCTTCCCTCCTTACTTTGGGTAAGTGGTCGAGTCTTCGGCCGACAAGGATTTGGTAAGTTGTAGTGCTTAAGTCCCTTTTTTGAAGATGAGTGAGCAGTTGGACTTCAAGCCTTGGGTTTATTTAGGATAATACCAAGGAATTTTTAGATGGAATAACAATCCTGATGTTGGGTGCCCAGGACTTACGTAGATGCTTGGGCCTTCAGTATGACCATAATAGTCGAAAGTTGACTATGGGAGTCGATCATATGGTGAGTGCCTTGGATTTATTCTTGAAAAGGCACCAAGGGCATTGAATTCAATTGAAGTCGAATGACTAGAATTTATTAAAGTTGACTAGGTATTTTACAATCCTGAGGCTGTGCCTAGGACTTAATAAAATCAACTAGGTCTTTCGCTCTACTGAGGGCCGCCCTGGGGGCAATTAGGTAAAATAACAACCTTGAGGGTGGGTTCCCAGGTCTTACATAGATGCCTGGGTCTTTAGTATAACCATAATTGTTGAGAGATGACTGTGGTAGTCGACCATATGGTGAGTGACTTGACTTTGGGAGTCGACCATATGGTGAGTGACTTAGGTTTATTCCTAAAATGACATCAAGGGCTTTGAATTCAACCGAAGTTGAATGCTTAGAACTTACTAAAGTTGACTAGGTCTTTTACAACCCTAAGGCTATGCCTAGGACTTGCCAAAGTAAACTAGGTCTTTCGCCCTACTAAGCACTACCTTGTAGGCAATTAGGTAAAACGACAACCATGAGGTTGGGTGCCCAGGTCTTACGTAGACACCTTTGTCTTCAGTATAACCATAATGGTCAAGAGGTGACTGTGGGAGTCGACCATATGGTGAGTGCCTTGGGTTTATTCCTGATAAGGCGCCAAGGGCTTTGAATTCCTACATAGATTGAACACTATAGGAGTTTGAGATAGCGACCGACTTAGCCTTAATAAAAATTTCCATAATATTTTTAAATGAAATTTACAGAGTTGTTGAAAATGACACAGCGAGATTATTGAAAGTAACGTCGCAAGTGCTTGATATTCCAGTGATGTTGGAGGACTCTCCCATCTGGGGCCCTTAGTCGATAGGTACCAGTTCGAAGCTCTTCTGGAATGTGTAGGGGCCTTACCAGGTATGTGCTAGCTTGCCTGTCCTAGTGTCTTTATCCAAAGCAGCTTTGTGGAGGACAAGGTCACTAGCATTGAATCTCCTATTGTAGTAGTGGGTGATTTGTTGCTGATTGGTGACCTGAGTCCGAAGTGCTTTCTTTTGGGTTTCTTCTAGGAGGTCGAGGCTGACTTGGGGTCCTGCTAAGTTCATGTCTTCATCAAAGTGTTGTAGCCGAATGGTCAGCATGCCCACTTTGACAGGAATGACTACTTCAGCACCATAAGCTAGCTTGAAGGGTGTCTCTTCAGTTGAGATCTTGTTGGTCATTCAGTACGGCCAGAGGATGCTAGGAAACTCTTCAACCTAATTCCCTATGGCGGCATCTACCTTCTTCTTTAGGGCTTACAGAATGCATTTGTTGGTAGCCTCTACAAGTCCATTGGATTTAGGGTAGGCGACGGAGGGCAACTTGAGGTGAATGTTGTATTCCTAGCAAAAACTATGGAAGCCTATGCTGTCGAATTGGGTGCCATTGTCAGTCACCAAGGACAGGGGTACACCAAAATGACAAACAATGGATTTACACACAAAATTTGTAACATTGCTCTTACCAATCTTAGCTAGTGGTTCGGCTTTGATCCATTTGGTGAATTAGTCAATTGCCACAATGAGAAATTTCCTCTGCCCTGAAGCTTGGGAGAGAGGTCCTAGCAGATCCAGCCCTCATTAGGCGAAAGGTATCAGACTTAGGATGGAAGTCAGCTCGGTCACTGTTGATTGAGGGATGGATGAGAAAAGATGCCACTTTTGGTAATGGGTGACGAGTCTCCTTGACTCAGCTAAGATAGCTGGCCAATAGTACCCCTGGCCGATGACTTTATATGCAAGGGTTTGGGCCCCAGGATGATTTCTACAGGTGCTTTCATCCTGGAGTACATAGTTGGCTTCTGGTGGCCGAAGGCAACGCAAATAGGGCCCTCTACCGCTACTAGAATAAGACATCTGGTAGAGTTGATTGCCAATCATAAGATAACGGCGAAAGTTCCTCTATAGATGCCTGGCTTCGACAGGATCTTCAAGCATAGTGCCCTATGTTAGGTAATGGGTGATGTGATCTAACTAATGTAGTCATCAAAAATTGACTATAGGTTCACGCATGCAGTTCGAGACGAAGAGAAGGTGATGAATGATGTTATCCAAGTTAAATGGGATTGTTTGATGCCGTGAAGAAGCAAACGAACGCATGAATTGAGTCGACAAAGCGTACAAATCAATGGAATGCGCAAAATGGCAAAATGATGGAAAAACAAACATGTGCTTTACACCTGTACTGTGAAACACCATTGGTGTTTCGTACCTGATGCGAAACACCATTGGCGTTTCGCACCTGTCAGAACTCCCGGGACGTGTTTTCAATGGTTTTGATCTATTTCGACGGTTCTTGAATCTCCCCAACTACCGTAAGGCTATCCTTAAATGTGGTTAAGTGGTTTTAATTGAGGATAAGATCAGTCATTAGTTCTTATTCGAAAACACATCTTCCGGAGGCTATAAATACAAGCCTAGGGCCCCTATACACGAAAGGTCAGGAATTTCGACCTGGAGGCGATGCCCTGAGATTTTGGAGAGCAAGGAGAACTAATTTTAGAGAGGAGGAAACAAGTTCTTGGTGAGTTCTTCAACAAAAAGAGGAAGAGTTTGAGAGATCTGCACCCCTTCAACACCGTTCTTCTACAGTTTCCTTGAGATCGTACTGTTGTTGTGATCTTGATAAGAGTTTTTGCCTCACCTTGCTGAGATATCCACTTCAATTTTTTGTTTCCTTCGTGAGATAACGAAATCAATCGAATCTGATTCGTGATGGTCCACGGCTAAACCCCAGCACAGGCAAAGACCCAACATAAACAACGGGTGATAAACATCCTCTTCTCGTGTTTCTAGGGAATTGTTGATCTATTTTTTTGTGTAAAGAAGTCTTATAAAAAGACTCATCTTTTTTCGAATCTGTAAAAGTCGATAGATGATTGTAATGGGTTTATCAAAGAAATTAATTTTCGACACAAACACGCTGTCGACCATAGTGGGTGTTAGACCCTAGAGGGGGGGGTGATTAGGGTCTTATGCTAATCTAATCCGATTAAATACCAATTAAA
>NC_033803.1:22344514-22359967 GCF_001876935.1 Asparagus officinalis
GGAATAGTATGGCTAGCCCGATTCAAACGGTAATCGGTAAAGGCACATCAAACCCGTTGATAGATGAGGATTTGCTAAAAATCCTAAGAGAAATCGAAGGCACTTGCTACGCCAACAATTTCTTCATTCAAAGTATTCCAGACCACACGCAAGCCAGTTTAGGTCTGAAAACT
Organism: Asparagus officinalis; assembly: GCF_001876935.1. Lineage (NCBI taxonomy): Eukaryota > Viridiplantae > Streptophyta > Magnoliopsida > Asparagales > Asparagaceae > Asparagus > Asparagus officinalis. Next base: position 22,344,688 of record NC_033803.1, read on the forward strand.
TTGAAGGGGGTCTTGTAGATGGTAAAAAAAACCTCTATGGGTCTACAGGAAATCTGCCTACGAGAAGAGCTCGCACGCGCAGTTTGCTGACGCTAAACCAGCGTAGACGTCGACTGTAGCTCACAGCCAGGTTCGCCTAACGGTCGACTGCACGAGCAGCGCAGGTTAGGGTCGGATCAGGATGGCGGAAATGTCGGCCCTCTCGCTCCGAAACTCGGCCTGAGCCGAGTTCGGAGTCCAGAATCGTCGCCAGCAAGCCGCAAACCGTCAGTAAAGCTGGGTATCCATACCTCACAGTGGCTGAGATGTGACGCTTCCATATCTGCTGACCGAAAGGAAGAAAGAGCACAAGTAGCCGCCAGGACCGTGCAAACGCGCTGCTCGCAGTGGCACAGCGCGAAGGGACATGGAGCAGTGTGTCGCAGTCAACTCTGAGGCATTATAAATGCCGACTGCACCTCAGCTGTCTGAGTCTGTGAGCTAGGATCCCGCGCGGCACTCGCCAAGCTGGCTAGACCACTCGAGTAACTGTACACTACTACTTCACCGCCTCTCCTGATCCGGAAAGGAGAAAAGCGTCGTGCTCAACAGGCACGCCGGAGCCCGGTCACAGCACAGTACAGTGATCGGAGCAGACACTTCATTCGATCTGCGAACTTCTATATGCGGTTCATTAATGCTGGTCAAATCCACTCGGATTAGCAGTCGTTTGTTGCCTCAGATACAAGAATGGGCCTATCCAGTCGATAGGTGACAGGACATATGAGCACAATCTCCTGGAATGACCGTTCATCCGGGTATGAGGAACGGCGAGACGTCTCCTGAAGAGATGCTGGTCACATCCCATCAATTCAAAGGAGAGTCAAGCTGTTCCTTTCCTTTCATTTAAAAACCCCTTCGCACACGATGGAAGAGAGTCGCAAAACTTGGAAGAAAAAAGAGTTGAGACCGAAGCTGTTAGCGCAATGCCCTTGCATTACAGCACCTGCCGCTACGTTCCGAGCTCCGATCGCTGACAAGACTAAGGCAGACCCGACTGCATTGCCCCGAGCTTCTCTGCAGGAACTGATAAGCTTCTCCAGCAACTCTAATTTCAAACGTCCAACAAGGAGAAGTCAGACTCGAGCTCGCGAGCATCGAGCGAAGCGTCCTAATAGGCCAGCCTAAAGTCGCCCACACAAAACAAAGAGGGCCTTCTCTGCTTCTGTTGTAAAGCTATTTGATTTGTTAGTTTGTAATAAGCTTTCTTATAAATACAAACGAAACTCGCTTCGCTTCGGAAGAGATTCTAATTTTCACGCCTACAAGGAGAGAGAGAGAGAGAGAGAGAGAGAGAAGAGAGAGAGAGAGAGAGATGAAGGGGCGGCGGGAGGAGGCGGCGGGATGAGAACGAGGGGGAGAAGAGAGAGAAGAAGATGGTCGTGGGTTTTGTTTTCTTGCGTCGGGTTACATGAGAAGGAGGAAAAAGAAAAGGAAAAAAATATAAATATATAGGGTTAGGGTTAGGGTTTTAACAAAAAATTTAAATAAAATTAATAATTAATTACGTATTAAATTAAATAATTATGGAAAAATTATTTACAAATTAATACGTACTAGTTACATTAATACAACAGATTATATAAAAAAATACGTAATAGTAATAATAGCATAACAGATTATACAAAATAATTTGTAATAGCAACGATAGCACAACAGATTAATTCAAAAGTTTTCACTGCTTCAAATTTATTTATAATTATCAAAATCATTTAAATAAATATAAAATTGAATATTTAAATCGTAAAAAATTCTAAAAATTGAGAAAATATAAATACTCTTTTAAAAATAATAATTAATTATTTTTAAATACCAAAAAATTATTTTAACTAGTATCGAAAATTCACGGTCATTACATATACAGATGATCACTAAGCATCTGAGGTGTCCAATCTGTTGGTGCATCACTACGTAGATGTGACGCCCCTGGGTTCATACAAGGTTGCAGTCCGAGGTGAAACTAGGAATATCAAACCTGTCATGCACCACACCGTACAATAACATATTTCACCATCACAATTACTATCTCTCTAGTAGAGTCAACAACAGGTAAAGGTACAAAAACAAGTAAAAGGTAATACAAGAGATATATGATGAAATAATAGAGATAAAAATGATATTTCATCATCCAACATACAAAAATATAAAGTGAATCTCTGAAATAACTAGTCTGGAGATCTCAACAAGTCTTAAATACAAAATATCTGATAAAAGGAAATAAGGCACACAACTTTTACAACTTCTAGAACATAACTCTCAAATGTCTAAACAAAATATCTACAGTGGAGCTCCATAAATAAAATAAAACTACAAATGAAAGATGGACGCTAATAAGTATCGCCATCAACCTGCGACTCTTCGTGCACCTGGCTCGTTACCTGAAATGAAAGAGGACAACGAGCGTCAAAGTGCTAGCGAGCAACATCACAACCAACCCCAAGGGAGAGGGCTCGTTGCATATAGAAAATACAGTTAATACATATATACATGAAATCATTGATCCTAACAATAAGAGGATTTTAGTATTTAGGAAATTACAATACGAGCATAGGTACGTCGAGCGAAATAATCCAAATAAGGAAACACTCATGTATATACCTTGTATCTTAATTTGTAAATCCCTAAATACCAAACCCAAGATCTAATACAGGAATAATAATATAAAGAAGACTAACCCATCTCAGAACTCAAATACCATGTCATGTCAAAACTTACATAAGTGTCATGTCCAGCCTATGTAAGTGTAAGTGTTATACTGAAGGTTTAAACATGTGTCCAACACATGGACTAAGACTAGGTATAGTGGATGCCCTACACATGGACTGCATATATAAATTGTCCAATACATGGACTGAATGATGAATGTCCAACACATAGACTGAATATAATGAATGTCCAACACATGGACTGAATATGATGAATTTCCAACACATGGACTGTACATAATAATTGTCCAACACATGGACTGAATGAAATGTGTAGAATATCGACAAGATATATGAAAAGGATGCATATACACTAATTTCACACGTGTCTCAGTGTGCAAATCTAAACTCATGTCCGCAAGCCATCTCACATATGAAGATACATAATAAACAATAATTTCTAACGCCAAATATTCGAGGTGACTCCTCATTCACATTAAAGCACACAACAAAAGTAAACATGCACAAACTATGCCGGCGATCAACCGAAATAGGCAGAAACCCTTCACAGGTTTCTGTCTGCTTCGAAATAAATCTATAAGTGATATCATTATTTTCCAAGCATAATATTACTAATATTAACATATATGAAACAACATGAAACGAAATATTAGCATGTAAATAAATCGTCGAAACCCTAAACATTTATATACACATGTTTAAATATTTTAAAAGCAAAAACTTGTGATTTAATTCATGATTAATAAATTTAAGATCTTAAATTTGTCAAGGTTATGTTGGCCTTCTTGTTTTGATGATGTTTAACAAACAATTTACTTCTAATGTTGTTTGTCTAGTGTTTGTGTTTTCGTATTTATTCTAGGCAAACAACGAGTTGGAGGATGGATGGAATCGAACATTCACGGTCATATCAAATGGAGGTTGGTAAAATTGTGGAGTGAAGCCATACAATTCAAGTTGAAGATCCAAGTTCAAGCTTCATCCGTAAGTTTACCAAGTTGAGCTACAATGAAGATCAAGATCAAGCTTGGGTAATTTAGCAGAAATTTTTACGGTCGACCGTCACGGTCGACCGTCAGCTCGAATTTTCCCATGGTCGACCTCCCGGGTCGACCGCCAAAGTCTTTGAAAAATTCTCAGCTTCGAAAGTGGCTCGCGGTCGACCGCGAGATTTTCACGGTCGACTGCCGTTCACTCTAAAGACTAGTTTTGGTACAGAATCAGATTTCTGATTCTTGGGTTTTTTGGTGTTTTCCCTTGGGGTTTTGGCTGAGATTTTGGGAGGCTATATATACCCCCTTGCTCTCATCTTTCATGAGCAATCCAAGAAGTTTTTAAACAAGTTTTATAAGGGTATTTAAGTGGATTTATGTTTGGATTAAGTTTGTTTAAAAGCTTTTAAGCATTTGGAAGTTTGGTTTTGTGAAGATAACTTTGACAAGAGCTTGAGGAGATTATCTATTGGTGTTTGAGCATCCAACTACTCTTCCTCTACCTCTTCATCTATTGAGAAGTTTTCTAAACTCTTTTCTAGCTTTACATTTACTTAGTTATTTGATTATTATTCTTTAAAGCTAGTTTTTATATTGAGTTTAGAATTGATTTTATTTTCTTATTGCTTACACACACAACCATTGAGCTTATTGTATTCATACATAGTATATTTGGGTTGGTAAGTGTTGTAACATTGAGTGTGAGCTTACATTGAGTTCTCATCTATTGTAGAGAATAAATCATTTGTTATAGTGTGTTGTTGTAAAGTTTTCGGTGAGCTAGAAAATCGAGTGAGAGTGTGAGGTGTGAACGTTGATCGGTGAGCGTTGAAAACCAACATTGTAAGGTGTAAACGTTATTCGGGTGAGCGTAGAAAACCCGGTTGTGATAGTGGATTTCTCCCCGGGAGTGGGGAGCGGAGACGTAGGACGGAAGGTCCGAACTCCGTGATCATTTGCTTGTGTTTGAGTTTGCTTTGTCGTTTCATTTGTGCTTAGTGTTCATTACATTCTTGTCGCCATCGTATATTACCCTATCACTTTTGTAGATTGTTTATTTCACTCTTGTGTTAGTTTATATATCCTTGTATATATTTTTATCATATAGGATATATCTCATTATCCTAGCCCACATATCTTATTGTATTTCATACTTGCTAGGATAACTTGTTAATTAATTTTAATTGGCATAAAATTGGATTAGATTAGTATAAGACCCTAATCACCCCCCTCTAGGATCTAACAATTGGTATCAGAGTTTGGTGCTCTTTGATTTAAGGTCTAATTGTCTTGAGTTAAAGATCCAAGTTATCTTTTTGTGCTAATCCAATTTTGAGATTTTTGTATCTTGCTTGCATATATATACATTATGGATATGCACGGTGCACCTTGTTTAGGTTATGCCATGAATGTTGCTCCTTGTTTAGATAATTTCTCCTATGCCCAATGGTGTGTTAGATTTAAACTATTTGTTAGATCTAAACATTTTGATTTATGAAAAATTATAGATGATGCTTATATTGTGCCCACTTTGGAGAAATCCAAGTGGTATAAAAATGATAAAAGATTATTTACTATGAACAAGATTTTGTTAGAATATTTGCTAAATGCTTTTGATTCATCTCTATCTAATAAGTTTGTTTATTTTGATAGTGCTTACACCTTATATAAATTTATTGAAGCACATCAATGGGACTTGGAGGCGATCCGACAAGCTTTGGAGGATCCCGCTTCAAGTTCATATGGAACATCATGCACACGGCCACTAGGCGATAGCCCTAGTGAGGTTTGCGAGTTCGAAACCATTAATGATTTATCTAGTGATGAACTTGCTTGTGCTAGTAAAAAATTATTACATGCCTATAACAAATTGCATAAAGATTTTATTGATTTACAAAGCAAGCATGATAATTTAGAATCTGATCATGAGAAGCTAGTGTCAAAATTGGATGTCATTACAAAAGAAAATACCATGCTTAAAGAAAACAATGACATGTTAATTTTGGAAAATGAAAAATTAACCACATCTATAACTAGCTTATCTCATGAAAAAGATAATGCCATGTTAGAAGTAAAGAACATACAAAATGATACTGCTTCTTTTATAAATGACTATTTATGTTCTACTTCTAATGTTAATGCATATGTGCCTAATGATGAGTTGAATGATGTTAAAAATCGTATTACCTCTTTAGATTCAACTTTAAATTCATGCATTATTAACCATAAGAAACTTATGGACTTGTGTGCCAAGTCCCGTGTTAACACTTCTAAATCAAACACACACTATGCACACTTGTATAGCAAAGTTTACAAATGCTCTATTTGCGGTCGTAAAGGCCACCTTGCTAAATTTTGCTATGATGCACACAAACCTAAGATTGCTAATACTCCATGTGCATCTCATAAGGCTTCTTCTTCATCACATGTACACACACATGCACCCATTGTTCATCATAAGCATGCTAATGTGTATTATTCTGATTTTTATGGTAGAGTTGGTCACTTAGCTAAGTTTTGTTTTGATTTGTGAAAAGTTTCTAAATCGCAAAATATTTCAAGTAGACTAACATTGTTTCAAAATGTTTCTCATTTGCAAAATAATCATAAAAGACCATTTTTATTTGCAAATGTTCCTCGTGCACATCCACATGATCAACATAACCAAATGCATCCTCTTCATTGCACTTATTGCAATCGAATGGGTCTTTTGCATAATTATTGCTATAACCGGACCCGTGCACTAAATGCGTCCAAATGGGTTCATAACCCAAGGGCTTTAAGCTTGAATGATAGGGGTCATGTCCCTAACCAATCCAGCACCAAGAATTCTTGGGTACCAAAATGATTTTTAAACCAAGAATTTTAGTACTTTTTCTTTTTCTTTTTCTTGGTTTTAAAAAACATGTTCTAAACTTGTTATATGAAAACAATTTTTAATTGATCAAATCTTTTGTTTTCATGATTATTTGTTTCGATTTTGATAAGAGGTTTGTGTTTATATAACCCTTCGGGTTTATTGGGTGTTTACTCCCAAATCATGTTTACCGGATGCAAGAATGATTATATGGGTTGGAACAAGCTTAAGAGCTTGATATATTATTGCCTCTCTTAAAATTCTTTTGTCAAAGATTTTGTTTTTGATTTGTTGCTTTGAATTCATTATATTTCACTTATATTATGATATTTATATGTTTGTGCTCATGGATCATCTATTCATGCCTTATAATGTATTCTATGAGTGATTTGATCAAGTTATACAAAGAAGATTTTCTTTTTGATCAAACATTATTTTTGGACTCAAATCATGATTTATGATTTCATTTGAGTGATTTGTTTTCATTTAAAAACTTTTTTTATGGTTCTCATATTTTCCTCATTCCTTTGTTTTCATAAATTTATTCATACATGGTTTTGATGTTTGAGTAATGAGATATTATTTCATAATGACATATTAATATGTGTTCTCATTATCTTGTTTGCATGTGAGTTGTTTAGCAAATTTTTACTTGCTCACATGTTTTGCCATGATCTTTATTGCATTCACTCTATATGGCATTTTGATAGGGGGAGCAATCCACACACACACACACACACACACACACACACACACACACATATATATATATATATATGTACACATACATATATATATATATATATATATATATATATATATATATGTATATATATATATCTAAACCAAAAAGCATGAGGGATCTCCGAACAAACTTCCTTTTCAAGTTTTTCTTGGAAAAGTTTTATCCTTTCAGTAAATTTTTCTTCATTAATTTGTTTTGCAATCTTTTCTAGTTTAATCTCATCAGAAATGTCTTGAAGGAATTTTTCTTTATAAGATAAAGATGAGACTAAATGATTAAGATAAGCTTCTTCAGGGGCATTGTTAAACTTGATAGTATATTTGAACCCATTATTATGAAAATGAAGGCCATTGTCATCAACGGAAAAGGGTTTGAGAAGATTAATGAAAGGAGTGCCAAGGATAATGCTTTGTTGTAAGTCTTTGACTAAGATAAAGGATGTTTTCAAACATAAACCTTGATTGCAAACATGAACATCAGAAAGTTTATATTCAATACTAAGACTATGTCCTCCTGCAGAAGAAAGGCTGTGGGTCGTTTTTTCAAAGTATTGAGAGGGAACAATACCTTCTCTAATACAATTTAGGTCTGCTCCAGTGTCAATTAAAGCAGTATCTCTGACAGTGAAGCTGGACTGAATTTTGAGAATAATATCACATTTCCATTTTTGATTTATATACTTTTCTACAGAATCAATATTATTAGAGCATTTTTTATTATTTGGTTGAGATTTTAAGGTTAAAATTTCTTGTTTAAGATTTTTAAGCTGAATTTTGACTTCTTTTTGTTCCTTTTTGAGGTCTTGAATAAATGCCTTTTTAGATGGAAAGGTTAGAGTAGAAGAGGCACTCTTATTCTTTTTTATCATCTCTAGGTACTTCTTTAACTGTATTCCCTTTTCTTGAGGATTAGTAATGGCATTAATGGTCTCAAGAACAAAATGTTCCTGTTCATCTAGGGTATTTAATTCAGAAGAACTATAAGATGTTATAGATGAATCTTCAGAACTATTTTTATTTTTAGAAATGCAAAGGTTGTTGCACTCATCATCAGAGGAAGAATTATCATTAATAAGATTTAAAGAATTAATAAGTTTTTAGCCGGTGGAGGAGTCGGCCTGCGGTGGTGAACCATAGACCCCGTCAGCCGGTGTATATCCCCGTGAGAAACAACTCACTTTTTGATTACTGTGCTTATTCTACAATAAAACAATTGTAGAAATTTGTAGTAAAAAAACTACTACATATACTGCATGCTTGATTACTTTTATTTCTTAGCTTTAATTCTAAGCATTTTATTATTCAGCCTTATCGCTTTAATCATAAGCACTACTCTGATTTTACTGCTTTCTTTGAATTGAATTTTAATTCTCTATCTTATTCTAGTATGATCTAGAATCTCTAGCATATTTTAGTCCTCTTTCTTTGTTCTCTTTTTACTTGCCTTCGTCGCAACTTACACAGCTTTGTTCTGTGTTCATCCGGTGTTGTTGACTGGTGGGGACATTGTGAACTTTTTTAGAGTCCTTCTTATGCTTAATTTTTAGCTTGATCTTTTGCTATCTGCTTAAAGTCTTTTTATCCTTAACTAGTTGTCGCAGTTCACACGGTTTTGCCCGATAAGCTTTGTTTGCGTCTAGGGCCTTTCTGTCCGTGTTCATCCCTTGTTGTTGACAGGTTGGGTTTTAAAGTCTTTCTTAAGATGCCTAAGCTTCTAAGCTATCTCTCTCCTGACAAAAAGAATACCTTTGTTAGAACTATGTCAGTAAAAAACTCAGAATCTTTAGATTTCGAAAATATTGACCAAACTATTCAAAATTGGAAAATGCCTAAAGTTAGTACTAATGATATTTATTGTAAGGAAGGTTTTAAACTAAAAACATCATATCATGTTAAAACCATTGAAAAAACAAAGACTGTAACTTCTCACACAGAGAAATTGCAATTACTTAGTGATAACGACATCAGAAGAATCACTGATGATCCCACTCTTAAATTCCTTCATCTTGGTCTAGTTCAAGTATCTATCAGACCCCTTACCAGAAAAGGCATTAACACCTCTGTTCTTGTTTGCTTACGAGACGGAAGGTTCTCTGTTTTTACAGACTCCTTAATTGGTCTAATTGAATCAAGTCTGAGCAATGGTCCTATCTTCTTCAATGCCTTTCCAAATTTTTCAGTCTCTTTATCAGACCCTGGTATCCTTAAAGTGTTAACTTTAAATCTTCAAACCTCTGGATTTAATATGGATATAAATTCTGAGAATATTGCTTTAACCTATAGGATCTGCTATAAAGCCATGAATACTCTCACACCTTTAGCTAAGGTTAATCCTGAAAAAGGAGCAACTACGCTATTTCTTACCCATGCTAAAAATAATCTAGTTGTACCACGAACTTTAAAATGGAATGAAATTCAACTGCCTTCAGTTTGGAAATTAAGTCAAGTCGTTGAACCTTTACCCCCTGAAAATTCTAATCTTCAAAAAATTGTTGAATATCCAAATGGTGATGTCGAGGTTAACTTTTCTTCCTTCAGAAAAATTACTCTTGAAGCTAATGAAGAAAAACGTGCCTCAGTTTCCTCTTGTTCGACCCATGGTAAAGATTTCCTTAAAAACAAAAAACCAATAGGAATTAAATATAACATGGAGCCAACTGCCATCTATGATGATTCAGATTCATCAGGTCTAAGTATTAATGTTATTGAAAATATTGATAATACACCCCCTTTTGAGATTGATAAAGAATATCTAAGAACTGAATTCAATTCTCCAAAAAACCAAAATAAAAGAGTATGGTTTTTCAAAACTTATGAAAAGGACTTTAGATCATCTATTCGAGCCCTATATTATGATTGTATGCGAACCATTAGAAAAAATATACCTTTTTTCTTATGGTATGAGTTTGTTTACATTGAAGATCAAAAGAATTCTCTTAAACATTTACCTACTGAAAACCAGGTCTACATGCTAAAAAAGATCTCAAACACATGGAAGACAGAAAAAGATAAAGAAATCGAATCTTTACATCCTCCTCTTGAACCAATAAAATTCAGCAAAGGGAAAGAAGAGGTCAAAGCTACTCCTATAAAAACTCTTGAGCCAAGTTCCAACACAGCTAGACAAGAACATATCTCGCTGGTTATTGAACAAAATAATTTTACTAACATTAACCTTCAAACAATAGGTAAACAAACTGATAGGATTGAAAATATGCTCCTTGACATGAAAAAGCCTATCATCAACCAGATATCTATGCCACCTTTTGCCCCTCAGGCTTTCACTGAGAATATCAAATTAGGAAATAATAAACCACTTAAACTAAGTGAGAAAATGAGTAATCTTACTGAAGAATTAACTAAGAGATTAAAAGACCTATCTTTGAATAGATCTCCTACTATCAATGTTTTGTCTGAAAATAAAACTCGCTTAAATAATACAATTGAATATTCAACTGATTATGATGAAACCATACAAACCATAAGAAAACAACCTTCTAGCTCCAAAAATTACTATAGAAGACCCACTCCTGCTGATATGCAATTTGAAGAAATAACTAATAATCATAAGGCAAATTTTGATGGGAATTCTCTTGTTGAGTGGAATCTTGATGGTTTTACTGAATACCAAACTATACATCTCTTACAAGAAATGCTTATTTATGCTAATGCTTGTAGACAGCATGGCAATTCTGAAAAAGACATTGCAAGCGGAATATGTTCTTCCTTTTCCGGTCAATTGCAAGGCAGGTGGGATCATTATCTTACCCCAACAGATAAAAATAACATTTTAAATAATTATAAACAAAACCAATTAGGGGAACCGATTCGCGATGCGAATGGGAATTTTATTAGTGATGCTGTTTACACCTTACTCCTTTCCATTTACCATCACTTCATTGGCTTAGCTAATAGCCTTCAAGATAAAGTTAGAGAACAACTCATGAACTTTAGGTGCAAGACCCTTACAGACTTTAGATGGTACAAAGATGTCTTCCTTTCCAAGGTCTACCAATTACATGATTGTAATAACCCCATTTGGAAAGAAAAAATTATTTCCGGTCTTCCTTCCTTATTTGCAGAAAGAATAAGAGAATCCATTAAAGAGCAAAGTAATGGAAGTATACCTTATGATCAAATCTCTTTTGGAGAACTAATTCAAAGGGTTAATACCATTGGCCTAAAACTTTGCAATGATGTTAAAATTAACAATCAATTAAAAAATCAAAACCTATTAGGAAAAAGGGAATTGGGAGATTTTTGCTATCAATTTGGGTTCCAAATGGAAAATCCAAGAATAAGAAATTATAAAAAACGACAGAAACCAAGAAATAATTGGAATGAAGAAAAAACACCTCCTAAAAGAAGGGCTAGAACAAATAAAAACCCCACTTGTTATAAATGCAAAAAGAAAGGACACTATGCCAATAAATGTCCACAAAAAGATCTAAAAACCAAGGTCAATGAAATTTTAATAGACTCCAAAGAATTTACTACGGAAGAAATTGATCAGTTTATTAATAATATGAGGATTAGTGATGATGATTCCTCAGATCACGAAGATTTATGTAATAATCTTTGCACTTGTTTCAACTTTTCTGAAAGCTCTTCGGAAACTTCCCAGATAAACACTTTGAGCGAACACGAACAATTTATTCTTGACACCATAGATGCTATTACTGATCCACAAGAAAAAAGAACTCAATTAACTAAGTATCTTGAAATGACCAAGAAAAAGGGAAAAAATCTAACAAAAGCTCTTGAAGAAAAGAAAGAAAATGAATATTATACTTTCTCTGAAATTATAAACAGAATTCAAAATGAGAAAAAACTAGAGAATAAGGTAAACCTTGAAGAACTTCAAAAGGAACAAGGGAATTTAAAAATAGAACTTTTTGAATTAAGACAAAAAATAAAAAATTTAGAAACTTATCTAGAAAATAAAACCATAGAAGCATCTGATAGTTTCAAAAATATAAAAAACTTTGAACATGAGGAAGATTCTGATGATAATGAATTTATAAATTCTATAGAAAAATATGTTGAGAAAAAATGGAGATGTAATATCACACTTAACATTATGGACGAATACTCTGTCCAACACACAGCTCTTATTGATACTGGAGCAGATGTTAATTGCATTAGAGAAGATCTTATTCCTCTGAGGTTCTATGAGAAAACATCTCATCTTGTTAGTGCTGCAAATGGACAATCTCTCAAAGTTCGATATAAACTCACTAATGTGTACATTTGCAATGATGGTCAAAATATTAAAACCTCTTTTGTTCTTTTCAAAGATCTCAAGCAAGGTATTATTCTAGGAACTCCTTTCATCAATAATCTTAAGTCTTTTATTGTAGATTCTCATGGAATACATACACAGGTCTCTACACAGGCCAGAGACCCTAATATCTCTTTTTGGTTTAATAAGGAACCAGAAGATATGTTAGTTAACGACCTTTTTTCTGCATTACAATTTAAAGAGGAATTCATAAATGTTCTTTCTAATACTGAAGACAAAGATTGCCCAGATTCTTTTAACACAAAGATTCTTAACAACAAAGGGTATATTCGTCTTTCATATATTAAAGAATTTTCTCGTATTCCTTATGACAACAGATATTTTGACATACCAGTACGTTTGAATGATGATCTTCTGGCCGCCTGCAGAGAAGAAATTGAAATACTTATCAAAGACAATTTAATAAAAGTTGATTATGACACATGCTGTTCGGACCCTGACTCTGAACATGGAGTTGCTAGTCAAATTATTGATTACAAGAGCTCAAATAATTTGGTCTGGGTTAATTATCAAGTACCAGAATATCAAATTGAAAATATTATACATGGTAGAGTTTTCTCAAAGTTTTATATCAAGATGGGTTTTTGGCAAATGCAGATCCTAGAAAAAAATCGATGGAAAACTGTTCTCATCCTGCCTTTTTCTTTCTATACTTGGAGGAGGAGGCCGCCAGGCTTTACTTACTTTCAACAAAAATATTTAAAATTTTTAGAACAATATCTTCATGAATGTAGAGAATTTATCATCTTGTTACCTACTGTGATAATTCTCTTTTCAAAAAATTTTGAAGAACATTGGAAACAATTAGAATTATTCTTCCGCTATTTCAATGAAATATTAATTTCAAACATACATTTTCGAACTTTTTGCAGGAAAAAGATGACTCATCAGGCTTTAATATTACAAGCTAAAGGAAAATCTCATTGCTTAGCTCCAGCATCTCCTTCAAAAAGGACCAAATACTTTTATGATCCAGGATTAAAATATCCTGATTATATGCTTGTTAATAATCTGTGGAACAGCATTTGCGATCAAGAAAAACGCCAAATCAGAGTTCATATGACTCATCTAGTCAACCTTTTAAAAGAAAAGGATGAGAAATTTCTTAAACAGAACAACCAGCTGAAAGAAAGATTCATAGATCTTTCGTATGAGATTAATTATCTCTATCCCTATTCCAATAAAATTACACTAACATCTCATGAGATGTTTCAAATCCTTGGAATACCAGAATACATTCGGCAGGATATTTGTATGGAACGACTTAACAGAGAGCAGTTATGGTCCAAACTAAACAATTTGCCTCAAGACATTCAAGATATTATTAAGGCAAAAGTTGAAGATGACAATATTGTCTCCCTTCTAAAAGAGCACAAGGAACAAACAATTTTTATCACAAACAGTTCTCCTAGGTTCACGATAAATATTAATCATCTTCCTGTCTACATCCCGCATCTTGATGCTGGACTTGTCTACGAGTTACAAATCGCAAGGGAACCTCCATTCTTCTACAATCCAACAAGGCTTAGGGGTCTGCCAACCATAATCAAGACAGCCATCTTTTTGTCTCCAATAACTTTTGCACTTCTTCAATTTAACATTACAGCTACCCTACATGAACGAAGCGGGCCTGACTATTTTCCGAGCCTACAAATTTGGGAAATCTCTACATTCTATGAAATTCTTCCTTGGAGTTCATGGTTTAATGAAGAACGCTATGATACAGGCCTCGATCGTTTTCAAAGTACCATTCGTTTCTACCAAAAACTTGAAACTCTATTCGATGATTATTCCTACTTCATGACTGATGGACTCTGAATCATCTGTACTGACATTTGCATGGGGGAAACCTCACATCACAGAGCTACAAAGGCAGTCATTGATAAATGGATGACTAATCCACCCATTGGGCCAGAAACCAAAGAAGTTTATGATGTGTGACCTATGGTAAAATTCATCTACCATTAACTTATGGTAAAATTCATCTACCATTAACTTATGGTAACTACTGATTAATATCAACGGCTTAAACACTAAGTCGATCACACATTATCTTTTCCAAAAGTTTAAAATATCTAACATTTATAAATTTCTTACACAGCTAAATAAAGTAGACTGCAAGCCTACATATCTATCACCAAATCAGCCTTGGATGCTTAAAGAAGAAGAAAAATTTCGTCAAAAAGGCTACATGAAAAGTAACTATTCTGCCTTGGATGCTGCATTTCTGTCAAAAAGGCTAGGCGTAGGTGTTGGTAGAATTGAAGACGGTGGGGACCTCCAAGCTTTAAAGAAGCTTTAAAAAATAAAAAGAAATCTTTGCATAGTACCAGAAAAACTCTATATAAGGAGAAGAAGTTGAAGCATTAGGGGAGGCGTTTTGGAGAGTTGAAGTCTTATCCTCTCTTGTGGAATCCCTCCAGTTTCCTCTTTTTAGTTTTAAGTTTTAGTTTGAGTGTGAGTGAGCTTTGCTTTTAATCTTTCTTTTGAGTGTTTTGTGTGCTCTACTACTAGTTCCAGCAGGATCTACCAGCTTTCGGTCTGTAAGTTTTTAAGTTTGATTTCTTTCTAGTTTGTAAAACTCTTATGTAAAGATATCTAGTTTGCTTCTGTTACTGTTCATTTCCGTCTCTGTTACTGTTCATTACTGTTCACACTTTTACTGTTCATTTTTACTATT
>NC_033803.1:22360967-22364973 GCF_001876935.1 Asparagus officinalis
AGGTCATGAGAGGTGGGAAAGCAGGTGCCCAGTACTCGAGTGGGTTTGGACAGCTCGCCGAATGCCGGCAGACCCGGCTCTCGACTCGGACGGATGAGGTGAGCTGCATTTATGAGTGTTCAGGTTGACTCGACACCTGTCCGATCACTCATACTGTGAACGGCCACTCGACGGGCCTGGAGTACCGTGCCTTCTCCCTTTAGGTCGAGAGAGGTGGGAAAGCCCGCCTTAGCATGTGGGGTAGCGGATACTCAGCTATCCTGGCGACCTTGAGGCTTGCAAGCGGATCCGACTTTAGACTCGGTCAGGCGAGTTGTAAAAGAAAGGCGAATTTCTGTTATTTAGTTGACTTGCGCGGGCGAGTCGATCAGTCAGGCGGACCTGTGACACGAGTGCGTTTGACGATCGCACGGCTTGGGCCCGTGTTGGCGATTCTTCTTTGTAGGCGAATTTCTTGCAAGTTTACAGAGGTATTTTTTACCGTCTACAAGACCCCCTTCAAAGTTTTCAGACCTAAACCTGGTCTGGAATACTTTGAATAAAGAAGTTCCTAGCGAAATAAGTGCCTCTGGTTTCCTTTAGGATTTTTAGCAAACCCTCAGCTATCAACGGGTTTGATATGCCTTTACCGATTACCGTTTGAATCGAGCTAGCCATACTATTCCCCTCAGTATGATGAGTTGTCGAGTAGTTTCTCTTAGACTTGATGCTAAGATTTCTACTCTAACCCCCAGCCCTCTGAGGCGCGGGTTAAAACGAGGCCATCTCATTGGCGGTTCAAGGCTTTGGACAGGTCAGTTGTCTCCACAGGCGAATGAGCCGTTCAGGCGAAGTTAGGTTTTGGAGGCGAAATTTTGCTCAACTTGCGGAACTGATTAGAGTTCTCGCAGGTGAGACTTTTCCTTTAGGCGAAACTGGGTTCAGTGTGAGTGAGCCACGCGTCCCCCGGTGGGGCTTTGTGCTTTCCAGCTAAGGCGGCGTGGTTCCGTCATGTCGCGTTCATTGTGATTCGATGATGTGATGTCAGCTTCGTGCGTCTCATTTGAATCGTGACCGTGGCCTTCGAACCAAACCGTCGGATATAGCCGTCGCTTTCTCGGGTTTTGGGTTTTGGCTGGCCTGTTACCCGTTTTGGCGGTTCCTTCGAAATGTTGGGGGCCATCTAGGTCGTTGATTTCGATCGTGGTCACGTCTCTCGTCCGCTAGTGTTTCGCCTTTTGAGGGCGATCATGGCCACGTAAGCAACTCCGCCTTTAAATAGGCTGTTCCCTTCCTTTGAGAGCTACCGTGCTCAGGAATCTTGAAAAATTTCTAAAGAGAGAGAGTTCCCGCTTAATCCCCTCAATGGCGCCAAAATCTAAGAAGTGTGTTGCGAAGGGAGGAGGTCCCGGACGCTATTCCGACCGCCTCGCCACCGATGCACCCGCCAGCGTGCCTGAGACGCACTTGGGTAAGTCGAGGGGTTCGTCTAACGACCTTGTGTAGGTTACAGACGTCGGGTTGGGAGGATGGGTGTCGCTCGTCCTCCCTGGATTCAGCCATCCTTTGGCAGCTTCCCCGATTTGGGGCAAAGTCGGCCCTTTTTAGGCGGATTTTACATTTATTCGTAGAGGACGATCTCTGTCTCTACAGACGAAATTAACCTTTATCGGGTGAAGGCGAACTCGTTTTTGATAGGCGAGTCCGACTTCTTCTCTGGTAAAGGGGAGTATCGTTTAGACAGGCATATCTCGTTTTGGTTAAGCGGATTTCATCTTTTGATAGGCGAATTCGCCCGTCTCGGCTTGATAGGCGGATTTACCCTTAGGGCGGATTTTGTCCTGATTCTTTGGTTCTTTCTTGCAGTGACGGCTTGATAGGCGGATTTACCCTTAGGGCGGATTTTGTCCTGATTCTTTGGTTCTTTCTTGCAGTGACCTTTTCTGACGAAGCTCTTCTGAAGGGCATGGCCATCGGTCTCACCGGAGGCACAAGCTATACGGTGCCTCCCCGATTTCCCTCCTTAGATCCGGTGCATGTGTTCTCTGCTGATAAGCCGGATGGCTTGATAAAGAGAGTCACTGATGGGCATCATCTAACGCTACGCGAGTTGACCACCGACGTGATGTTGACAGACAAGGCCAGGACGGAGTTACAAAAGCCCCAGTTCTTGTTCGGCGATGCCGCGACTGATCCTTCCGCCCTGCTGATCAAGGAGAGCAGGCGGTTCCGTGTGGTGGACGGGGTCCACCATTATCTTCCCAGCATGCCGAGAGGGTTTTCAATCGTCGAATTGCGATCTTTCGCGGTCCCCAGAGTGATGAACTAGGATTTGACCCTTACTCAGGATGGGGTCACTTGCAGTGTCTTCACGGGCTCCATGGCTGGGTACGGGGTGGAGAGTTCCTGCAAACGGGTGACCAGTCTGCGTCCTGGCCTACCGTTCAACGAGGCGCCCGTCGGAGAGACGACAGCTGTCGCGGAGACCTTCCGTCATCGTTTCTTTCAAGCTGGCGGGAGATTTCCCCCAAAGGACTTTAGGGCCCCAGGGTGGATCTACTCTGCGCCCGGAAGTAAGACCTGGTGGTCCAAGATTACCGATTACATTTTGGCCGAGAATTCCGACCTCGCGAATTCGGAGCTGTATGCGGCCATTCAGGCCACTCGACATGGTCTGAAGATTAATGCTTTTCAGTTCTATAGCATCTTGGAGCTGTATTGTGCGGATAGTGGCACATTTTTCACCCCCAACGGTGAGCTCAGCATAGCCCTTCACGAGATGTACGACGTGTTAGGACTGCCTTTAGGAGACTTTCCGTATGAGGAGTACGTTCCAGGTCAAGATGAGATTGACCAACTTTCAGACCGCTCCCCTTTGGTGGTCGAGACCCTGTGGGAATTGCTCTATCACTATCATATATGCCTTAATACCTTAGGGGCGGTCGACCACAAAGGTAAGAAGAAGAGGGCCCCGGGGATCAGCCACAAGAACTGGGTTAATTATTTATTCCCTGAGAATGATGTCAAAGGAAGGCCTGCTCTGCCACTGAGCGAATGTGACCAGGCTGAAGTGGAAAGGAGGATGGCTGAAGGGGAAGCCACTGTAGCTCTCGAGCATGACGAGGGCGGGTTCAAGTCCGGAACGGTCTTCCACTCGTTTCACCACCAAGCCCAGTCCCCTATATCTGGAAAGGCTCTGTTTGCGGGGTACCTCATGTTGTGGCTGAAGAGGTGCGTAATCCCCACTCATTCTTTTGAGGCGCTTCCCATGGAGGTCGTGTATCCTACGGTTTACTTAGCCCACGGGAAGTCCTACTCCTTTGTGTCGGCGATGGTAGCGTGTATGCATCGGGCGACTATCGATGAGGGGGAAGGAGAGGTCGTCAGGACCCCCAACCCTAGGGTGGGGTTGCCGTACACTTATCTGATGGCGTGGTTCGTATACCACTGCGAGTGCTTGATGAGTGCCCCAACGACTCTTCAAGGAGACAAGTTCGTCCCATTCCTTCAGCGCTTGGAGAGGTGCTCTTGGAAGTGTAAAGATATTCCCGATGCACGGAAGATGCTCTCCCATTTCGGGCATTATAACTTTCTCCGCTTCTTCCCCTACTTCAGTGGAGGGGGATATGGGGAGTCTCTTAGAGATGTGCCGACGGTGGACCATCACACAGTTCTCTCCTGCGGCGCTTTTCGATGGTTGGTGAACATTCGGCCGGGGTATCATGTCCTACGAACAGGCTCTGTGTGCTATCTCGAGCCGTATATCCCTTGCAGGTTTGCCCGCCAGTTTGGGTACGACCAATTGTACGTGGGCAACGTCAATCCCCGCCTGCACTTCGAAGGAGGGCTGGTGGATGGAGCTCGGGGATGGTTCTGGACTCATGCTGGTGGTACCCATGCCCGTTTTGAACTACCTGCGAAGGATCGTGATTTGCACCAGACGCTCCTGTACTGCCGATGGTATCGGGGTGCCAGCGCTAATCCCGATGGCTTCTGGTTCCAGAGCTCGTGTCTGGCGGAGCACGGG
>NC_033803.1:22365973-22368914 GCF_001876935.1 Asparagus officinalis
CTTAACCCCCAAGGTCTTTTTTAGATAACCCCAAAAATGCTGGAGGTTTTCTGGAAATAGATTCAGAAAGAATGCAAAAGTTTCGGGGGTAAAGTGATATTTCCGAACTCTTTTGGGGTTATCTCAAAATGGGCCAAACTTCTTAGGGGGTTTTGTAAAATTTACCAAAAATATATATAAGACCACGCCACGCCACAACAAAGTTTTCTCTCTTTCATCAGCCTCCTTGCATGAAGCCAACTCACATTCCTTTGCCCTAGCTGGAAAGGGTGGTTGTTTGTTTGCTCCCAAACAAGGACGTCATTTTTGTGAATTTATGTGTGTACCCAAAACTTCAACCTAGGCACCTGCCACTCCCTTTTTTATTTGATATTGTATAAAGTCAGATCAGCACATGTTTAACAGCTATATCCCCCCTTCTCCTGATCAAAACATAGCAGTCTCTGTTGCTTTTATATAATTTACCTTCTCACTGAAAGTTTAAATGGTCTCATAATTGACTATGCACTCCTCCTCGTTATACACTCAACAACAACAAAAATGCATAAAAACAGGTTGAGATATTATTGCTATTAACTGTCTCAGGAACTGATATACACAAGTGATTCGCAAGAGGGGAATTTATGAGGGAATGTTTTAGTTTTAGTTTAAGAAATATGTTTTGAATTAATATTGATTTAATTTAACGTCATCATCATCACTGTAGGGAAGAAATCTCTCTAAGAACATAAGCAACCTATTAGAGCCTTATCCACAAGCAAAACAATTAATGCCTATTACTCTGAGTTTCTCTTCTGACAATTTCTAACTGCATCCTACCAATATCGTCACTCAATCCAGAAAACCATGTTGATAGTATCATGATTTGGACAGAACACATACCATTGTTTTGGTTTCGAATTGTCACAATCTTAAGTTGAATTTGGGTTTATTTACTACCTCACTTAACCAAGGGATTTCTCTCCAAGTGATATAGAATTGCTCTTCGACTAATCTTTTCTTTGTTTTTCAAGCTCGATTCGCATTTGGAAACCCTTGTATATATATTGATCCTTCTATAAACTTATCTGAATGATCAAGTAATTAAGTATCTCGTTACAATTTTGGTACAAGTATGCAACATCCACCAGCTATACTCATGCTGTGCCATGAGTCATGACATGGACCATTATGAAAGTTTGAATGAAAATGATCTTCAGAGTAAGAGATGACGTGAATGATGTCCGAAAGTAAAGAGCCAGGCAGGATCTCCTTGATAGAGAGACCAGAGGTACAGATTTGGGAGCACATAAGGGTGGTGTTATGATTTTTAACATAGGAACATAATCCTTTTTTTGGTTAAATTTCACAAAAACCCCCCCTGAACTTCGGAGCATCTCATAAAACTTCCCTGGGCTTTAAACTCTTCTCACCAAACCCCCAACCAGTAATTGACAAATAGTTAAATGGGCTTAAGAAGAAAAATGAATCCAACTTAGCCATTTGCTATTTACAGGCAATGTAACCCCGCTCCCCAAAATCAAGGGGTCTTTTTTTTTTATCTCGGGGACGTTTTAGTTATTTGTCAGTTATAGATAGGGGATCCATGAGAAAAGTCTCAAGGTTTAGGGGGGTTTTGTGAGATAAAAGAATCAAAAAGGGTTAGTGCAAAACCCTCCAAAGTTGTGTGTGTGGGCCATTGTGAAACCTACCCTTTTTTTTTTCTTTCTTGTTTTTAACCAAAACTTACAGGATGCGTTTACCCAGCTCACATCATCTCATATTACCAAACAGAAGAAAGAAATCATTCTCCTTCCACGCGGCCTCTCTTTGCTTTCTTTGGGAACCACTTTTATCATCTCAAAGAAGACTTGCCTTAATAGTAGGCCTATTGTCTTTTGCCCTAAAGTGGTTTGCAGTACATATTCTTGGTTGTTCTTAGGATTCACTTGCATTGAATTTTTCCCTAGTTTTTCTAAAGTTGAGGTATGGCTAGTCTCTTTCTCCCTTTCCCAGACAATCTCTCTTGAAGGAAACTCCAGATACCCACTGCCTTGTGTCCAACATCATCCACATGGCTTCCTTCCTTCATCTTCAGCAGTAAGGTTTAGCTAATGAGGCCAGTACTTCCGCTGTCTTCAGCGTTACTCAAAATCTTTTAGCGTCTGATCACATGTACTCAATGATGAGAGTCTTTTCCCTATTATACTGTTGCCTGAAACCAAGCATCATATACATGTTGTAGCGCCACACAGTTAGGAATTTGTTCCCAGTGTCCCCTTTCTCCACTCTAACGATCTATGGCTAAACCACCTTTGGGAACCAAAATTGGTTTATGTAGATTAAATCATAACATCCAACACCCCCGGCGCCCCCCAAAGCTAGAAGGAACAGTGGTTTGGTGAATAAAGGTAAGGGGGGTTACTTAAGGACCAAGGAGGAATTGGACTCGGGACATGAGGGATGACCGGCCAGGTGGAGATTTGCAGGACGTGACTTAGATTGAGTTCATGCCTGAGGTGACTCCCAACTCCCAGCTGGTCATTTGTTGCTCTCCTTTTTAGAGTCTTAACATGTGCACTCAAAAAGATGGGTGATGGTGATGAAACCATGGAGATATGAATGGTATAAGCAAGATATGGAATTTTTCTTTACAAAAATTCCTCATATGTACCACTCCTAGTCTGAGGAACTTCAGGTTCTGGCTTACTCTTTTCTGGGGCACAAAATTGATAGAACATATGAAACCAAAGACTATGTAAAAAGCAGTAGAATGAATTGCCACTAGGGGTGCATTCGGTCCGGATACGGCTCGGATATGATGCTTATCATATCCATATCCGCTTACCATATCCGCTTACCCATCTCGGATACGGATAGGGATATACCTCGGTAAGAAAATTTTATAACCATATCCGCTAAAATCGGATACGGTTACGGATATACATGCGGATATATAAGC
>NC_033803.1:22369914-22370869 GCF_001876935.1 Asparagus officinalis
TTATTCGAGTTGTCTTATCTAATATGTAGCAGGTGAAGTCCATGTAATAGACACGTATCAGATATCTGTCAGGACACCTTTGATATGGTTTGAGACGAAGTTGTCTTTTCTTATTGCTTCATGTAGTAGCTTTTGGATTTGGTATTTAGCTATTTACAATTTGAGCTAACGGGATATTTGACATACCTATGCTCATGTTGTGAATTTCTAAGTATCAACATCCATTTATTTCAGAGTAGATGATTGTTTATCTGTATATATTAACAAGTATTTTCTTATATACACCTAGCCCTTCCCCCTCGGGTTGGTTGAGATGTTACTCGCTAGCGCTTGATGCTCGTTGTTTTTTCCCCTTTCAGGTAACGAGCCAGGTGCATGGAGAGCTGTAGACTGATGGAGTTGCACACTAGTGTTTATCTATTTATTTTGTTAGCAGTTTAAGTTAGAACTTTACAGCAGATGTTAATTATAAACATTTGAGTTTATTATTCTAGTTTGTAAAAGCAATAGGCCTTAATGTCATTTCATTAGACTTCCTATGTTGAGACACTTGTATTCATTTCAAATATTTTTCTCTCAGAGATTTGTCTATTTATTTCATTGGTGCTTATTTCTTTAGAGCATATCTATCATTCAGTGTTTCTTTTGTATACTTTCTTTTGCTTGTTTTGTACCTACACCTATTATTGATTCTAATAGAGAGATAGTAATTGTGATGGTGAAACATGTTATTGTACGGTGTAGTGCATCCAAACCCGCAAAACGGTTCGGTGAGAGGACTATACGCAATTCGATTTTGGCCTGGTCCGAACTCAAGCAAAACTCGGGTGACGAAACGATTTCACTGACCAAGTGCGAAACGGTTCACTTGGCCCAACAAACTAACCCCAGTGCGAAACGGTTCACTGGTTCTAGTCTGGAAGATACATCAACAGTCTTATCCGATCACATGAAC
>NC_033803.1:22371906-22372377 GCF_001876935.1 Asparagus officinalis
CGGTAGTGCATGGCATGGCACAAACCGAGGAAGAGACGACTCAACCTCTACCGGTAGAGCAGTTGGCTGAGGTAGCTTTAGCTCATGGATCGACTTCAAGTGGCCCTTCCCCCACCATATTGATGAGCTTAATCCGAAATTATGGGGGCCACTAAAGGAAATGCTGATCGGATCGTCCAAAGAAGGCCCCTGATACTATAGGGAACCATTTGTAGACCACTGATATGTTGTTCATCAATCGTTTGACAAGAAGAGCTCGGTCCTGGAGTCACGGATGGTCTAGTTTTTGGCCTTGTAACAATCCTACCTCCTAGGATGATGAAATCATCTTGGGGATGCCTATTTTAACATCCACCAAGCCCTCAAGTGTTATCTTCTGCTAGGGGCCATGGTCGAGTAGAAGTTATTCTCTCAGCTCGAGCTCGCTTAAGGCATCCCGACCAAATCCCAAGAGGCGCTAAAGGTAAAGAG
>NC_033803.1:22373377-22375239 GCF_001876935.1 Asparagus officinalis
ATGATCAGCAGATCGCGGCTCTGACCACTCACCAAGGAGAGCCCACTCGACACAATCATCAGAATCAGGGTGAGAATGAGCGGGAAGGGAATAATGTCAACATAATTATTCCCCCTGTCAACAACGACAACGGAGGCGGTCCCACAGATGAGGAAGGGAATAATGTCAACATAATTATTCCCCCTGTCAACAACGACAACGGAGGCGGTCCCACAGATGATAATGCAAAAGAGGACCACATTACCTCTCCCCAAAGCCACTCGAAGATAGAAACGAGTGAAGACAAAAAGATGAAGGACTTGGAGAGCAAAATCAATGCACTGATCAATGCTCAAGAGGTAAAAAGATCCGGTATACCATGTCCATATCCAAGGGAGTGGGAATCGATTCCATATCTGGCGAAGTTCAATTTAATCAACTTTACGTCGTTTGATGGAAAGGGTTCCCCTACCCAACACTTGATATATTTTAAGTCCCACTTAGGAATAATCTCCGGCAACGAACCCTTGATGGTACGGTCATTCGTTGGCACTCTGCGTGGAGCGGCCTTCGATTGGTATCATCGCATCAAGCCAGGGAGCATCAACAATTGGGACGACATGGAGGACATGTTCCTGACGAACTTCTTCGATGACGACACTGAGGTCTCGATCAGCACTCTGTTTGAGGAGAAACAGAAGAACGGTGAGACAGTTGAAAACTTTGTGAAGAGGTTTCGAAATAAGGCAATGAATTGCAGGGACCCGGTCAGCGAAGATTTCATCCTCGAGACCTGTCACAACAATCTTTCCTTGGACATCCTCGAAGCTATGGGAATGGCGCCACCAAAGACCTGGAAGGACCTGAAGGTGCGAGGAGAACGAGCCGAACGATTCCTCAAAAGGAAGAAGGCGGAACGGGGCCAAATAGCTAATAATGCTCCGCAACGAAAGGCACACGCAAATGCCGTGAATGCAAATCAAACATTCGAGGTGCAAGCGCAGCCGCAACAGCAGCAGCAAAAGGCGCCTCAACAACCAAGGTGGCAACAGCAGACCCCGAGGCCGAAAGCTTCGGAACCAAATTTACCGAAAGTTTATTCGTTCAGAGAGGACGAAGTTCCCGGTATCTTCAAATACCTCGTTGAGAATAAAAAGATCAAACTGCCTCCAGTTCAGGATCAGGAAGATGCCAAGAGAATCAATGATCCGAAATACTGCGCATTCCACAGAGCGGTGCACCACCCCACCAAGGTATGCTATGCTCTTAAAGACAAAATCCAAGCTCTCATCGATGTTGGGGTCATCACAATGAAGCAGCCCAAGGAGAAGAAAGTGGGTGCGAATGCAGTGACGATTAGCTTCGGCTCCTTTCCCGTGAACCAGTTCCAGCTTGAGCCGGTAATAAAGGCGGCTGTGAAGACGGTGAATGATGATCCCCACAAACAGCGCCAGAAGGGACTCGTACCACACACGACCCCTAACGGTGAGATTCTTTGGGTTCATCCAGATTTAATTGGAGACGAACAATGGACTGGAACCTCTTCCAAGAGAAAATCAAAAGGGAAAGGTAAGACTTGTTATGGAGCTTCTGCTATTCTAGGAAAAGATGATGAAGAAATCCCCGCCTTCCGGCTTTCTGAAGATGAACAGGAGGCTTTTGCGACCCGGAGCGGGAATGAGTACCATTACAAGTACCCTGATGCTTCCGAGCAAGTAGGTACCAAAACCCCTCCTTTCAAGACATTGGCAGAATTGGGAATAGCAGCAATTCCCCCAACGCCTGTAGCTACGGAGAGAGTCCAGCAGAAGGAGAAGGGGAAAGAGCCTTTACGCCAGGAGACTCAAAACCCGAGGCAGTCTCGATTCAATCATCCGATTGGA
>NC_033803.1:22376239-22377302 GCF_001876935.1 Asparagus officinalis
AATTTTGATAAGTCCACACTATCATGAAGCTTAAAGGGGGGTGTGGAACTTGTTGTGATGGGAACCGGGGCCTTTGGAAACTCAAAAAAGACTGCAGGAGGTGAAATAGGAGCGAAACAAGGCTTGGTGGCTTGGAAGCGACGCGAGTCTCCATTTGGTGACTCGGCCTTGGCCGAGCTCCATTTGGTGACTCGGGCTTGGCCGAGTCAGTACGTGATAGTTTTTCTTTTTCGACGATTTTGGGCATCTTTCTACCCTTTTTTTCTCCATACTTTACATAGTTTTGGTGGTTCTTGGGCCACCTCTTTTTTCTGTAGTTTTTTGGCTTATTGTATAAGGATTCTTGCATGCACAAGCAATGCGCAGTGTTTCTGCATGCGTTCCTCAAGGGTTGAATGGGTCCTTTTGACACGGATCCACTCATCCGCTGCTGGTTTGGAGGAGAAGGTACCCACTCGCTATTGTGGTGTTTGGCGCCTCCTAGACCTCAGGTCCGCCTCATAACGTATCCCGTCAACTGGCTCCAAAGACTTGGCAAATTGGCATGTAAGGCGTTGGCGTCGTCTTTGTCGTGCTCTCTTTGACAGAGTTGGTGTGTTTTCAGCAATAGGCTCCTTGACCAAAGAAAGGTTCAGTCCTGAAGACCCGGCTTCTTCAGACATCATAGGAGCATTAGGGGATGAAACTGCAGCAGTAAAGGTGCAGAGCTCGTCATCTTAGATCTTCAGATCTGAAGACCAATGAACTTTTCTTGTGGAAGAGGTCTTCTTGCTCTTCTGGGGGGAAGATGATCTAGAGGAAGAAGACATATACTCCTCATACTTCTGTTGGCCGAACTCGTATTCAACCTCTTCATTAATCGGGATAAAAATCATTAGTTGTGACACTACAGCCTTTGCAAAAAGGTCGTCGCCTCCCACTGTGGTCACCAGTTTGTTTCTTTTCAAAAGTTGCTTTCATTATCATCAAACTTGTTACACCGTTTATCGATTATAAGTTCGAAGAAAATAAAGAAAAGTTGATCTTTTTATAAGATCTTCTTACAATGAAAAATAAGATTACA
>NC_033803.1:22378302-22379182 GCF_001876935.1 Asparagus officinalis
TCAAGAAAATCATTGTTGAAAATCAAATGAATGGGGACCAGACTTGGGCTGCAGATTTTGATCACAAAACGGGCCGGACATGCTGTTTTAAAAATCAAATAAATCATATGATTGGGCTAGAGAAGAACAAAAAGCAAATTCAAATGTGGAGATTGTTGCTTGGGGCTCAAGACAAATCCAATGGCTCATATTCATTGATGATTACTATAAATAGGGGTAGAGAGTGAGGGGTTAAGGGTGTGAAAATTTTTGTAACTCCTTTTAGAGAGGAGGGCTACTCTTAATTGAGAAGGCCTTCCAAAAATTGTAACTTTAGTTGCAATTAATAAAAATAATTTTTTCCTCTTTAAATTTGTTCTTTCTCCTCTTAAGATGGAGAATTATTTAAAGGTTTGCATTTCTTTTCTTTTTCTCTTTTATTGCTTATTAGTTTAGATTTATTTCTATGCTTGTAGTTAGATTTTATTTTCTTGTTAAATAGCCAAGAGGCTAGAACCCTCTTGCCTTAGATTTATTTTATGCTTATAGATTAAATTTATTTCATGCTTATAGAATATATTTATTTTCTTGCATTTAATTCTTGCAATTTTATTTTGTAGTTTAGATTTTATAATTTATTTTGTAGTTAGATTTTAATTTCTTACACTATTCACCTTGAGGCTAGAACCCTCTTGGGTTTAGTTTTTCTTTTTGTTTATTTTTTATTTTGTTTGATTCGCCTTTAGTCTAGAACCCTCTAGGGAATCACCCTTTTCTAAGAAGTGGGTTCAATTGTAGATTACCCATGTCTATAATTGAATCCACCATGTTAAATTTCTTGCATTTTCTTTTATTCTAGAATTTTGTTCTTCATTCTTGATTTTTTATTTGTTTCTTGATT
>NC_033803.1:22380182-22381018 GCF_001876935.1 Asparagus officinalis
TTTTGTTGATCAAACATCATTTTTGGTTTAAATGGTTGATTTATGATTTCATTTGGTTGATTTGTTTTCGTTCGAAAACTCTTTTTGCATGATTCTCATGTTTTCTCTCTTTTGATTTCATAAATCAATTTTTTTTTATACATGGTTTTTAGGCTTGTATTTTGAGACACCTATTTATCGTGACATATCATTATGTGTTCTCATTATCTCTTGGATGTGAGTGATTTTTGGCATATCATTTATGCTTGCTCACATGTTTGCCATGATCTTCATAATTGCATATTCTTCATATGGCATTTTGATAGGGGGAGCAATCCCTATACTATTTGATGTTTGATACTCACCCGTGCTTATTGATAGGGGGAGCTTTCGCTCTCTTATTCTTTTGTCTCCTTTTTGATGTTGTCAAAGGGGGAGAAATATTGTGAGTATACATTTTTTCGTGTTTATATGCATGTGAATTATAATTTATATATTTATTTCCTTTAATGCATATATCCTTTTTGTAAATTGTTTGTCATCATCAAAAGGGGGGAGATTGTTGGCCTTCTTGTTTTGATGATGATTTACAAACAATTTACTACTAATGTTGTTTGTCTAGTATTTGTGTATTCCTATGTATTGTAGACAAACAACGTTGTTGGAGGATGGATGGATTGCGCCATAACGATCATATCAAATGGAGGTTGGTGGAATGTCGGGTTGAAGCCTTGCAATTCAAAGTTAAAGATCAAGTTCAAGCTTCATCTGCATGTGTACCAAGTCATGCTTAATTGAAGATCAAGATTGCTTGGGTAATGTAGTTTTAGATTTTATATTATGTGTGTTATATACTC
>NC_033803.1:22382018-22382841 GCF_001876935.1 Asparagus officinalis
CATTGGCAGTTGATGAGGCCACCCTCTCCCCCTTAGCTCGTTCGCACAAAACGTTGGTGGATCAAACCATTGCCAGCCTCCAAGACACCCTTGCAGACAACATCAAGCTCACATTGGAAGAAAGCTGCCCCTTTGAGGAGTTCAAGGAGGCCCTTGAATATCATATGGGCTTCTTGATCAGGTTATTGGGTCCCTCCGCCGCCAATCCGTACTTCAAACGTTTAGAGGATGCAGAACGGACCATCCGACAGCTGCTTGCCTTTGCACCATGAGTTCCAAGATCCTTCATCTCGTGTCCGGCGAGGTCCAGATAGCATTAGAGGAGCACAATCGTAGACTAAAGGAGACAACGTCGTTGGAGGCAAGGCTGACGAAAGAGCTGGAGCATGCTACGGTCGAGAATGAGCGAGCGTGCCTGGCGCACCAAGAGGCTGATTCTCGCATCTCCCACCTGTCTTCGGAGATACCGGAGACCAAACAAATTATCGCTAATGCGCAGGCCTTATTGGCTACCCAGGAGAAGGCTCGTGAATAGGTGATGGGGGAGTTAGAGGAACTCGGGTCTCGATAGCAGCTGGCCATTGACGCTATTAAGGAGAAGGGTCGAGCCCTCAAGGAGGCGAGGCACACCGTCCAAGACTTGCTTTCGCACTCTGAGGAGGATATTCGTCAAGAGATCCTAAAGAGGCTCGAGCTCAGGCGCACCGAAGAGATTCGCGAGTTGGAGTCACGACTGAGAGATTTGTAATTTGCTTTTGATTATATCATTGTATTCAAATCTCTCTTAATGAATGGAATCGTGTTTTTATCCCAGTCATTGTTC
>NC_033803.1:22383841-22384590 GCF_001876935.1 Asparagus officinalis
GAAAAGTGATTGTTTTGATTTGTTTCAGTTAGGATTTTTCTTTTTCTTTATCTTCTCAAAAAAAAAAAAACTAATTTTCTTTCTTTTCTTTAAAAAAAATAATAAAAATAAAAAGAAATATTTTGGTGTATGCAACAGTGGATTAGGGATAATACACATCGATTAATTCGCTTTGAACCAATCATAGAAATGGAGCATCCTAATCCACCCGTTCTTCATGATATGTGCTATCCCATTAGGAATGCAATCCCCTCATGCATTAGGCTCCCCGAAACAAATGGAATAAGTTTTGAGCTTAGACCGCAATACATAAACATGCTTCCCAAATTCCTTGGTAATGAAACAGAAGACGCATATATTTTTATTTCGGAATTTGAGGAAGTGTGTATTATGATTAAAATGAGAGAATTAAATGAAGATGCGGTTAAGCTTAGATTTATTCCATTTGCTCTTAAGGATAAAGCTAAAAAATGGCTGTACAACTTACCAATAAATTCCATCTCAACTTGGGATGAATTTGTCACCGTTTTTCTTAAGAAATTTTTTCCTATTCATAAAACGGTAAAGCTTAGGAACAGCATTCAAAACTTTAAAATTATCCCGGGAGAACCTTTTTGGAAGTATCTTGACCGATTTAAAGATCTTCTCATCCAATGTCCTTATCACGGTTTAGAGAAATAGCGATTGTGCCAAATAATTTATGAGGGATTAGATTATTCTGCAAAAACTTCTTTAGAATCAATGTGCCA
>NC_033803.1:22385590-22417657 GCF_001876935.1 Asparagus officinalis
ATATATAGTCTTTAAAAAAAATTGTGTAAATCAAGATAACTTGAAAAAAATATTTTCAACTCTAAGTTACGCATGCAAAAATTTCATTGTTTTTAATTAAAAATCTAACGTAAGACTTAAGTAAAGTATACTAGTTGAAAAATCATTTCTTAAGAACTTTATTTGGAGTTATCATAAAAGGTGAACTTGAATATGTCACTAACTAAGAATTAGAAAATTTAAAATCTATCAATTTGATCAATTATTACTTAACTCTATTAATATGGCAAGTGACAATATTTATAAAAAAAATTTTAACAAAAAGAAAGAAAAAATATAACTAAAAAGGTAGAATAAAGAGGCAAATATGTATTTCTCACCCCCACACCTAAATTTTGCATTGTCCTCAATGCAAATTCGCTTAAGTACAAAGTAAAGCAGATAAAATTGAAGAACTTACAGTTGTTTGGTTGACAATGATGATAAGGATATGTAATTACTGTTAGTATGAGGATGAAGAAATCAAATAAGAGGAAAATTGTAAGTAAAAAAATTTATTTTTTAAACCTATGTTACTTATTCAGATTTTTGTTATGTTTTTTTTTTACAGATAATGAGGTTCATGAAGAACCAACACCTCTTCCTCTCCGAGCGTAGGAAATTCTAAAAATGGTTTCAGACGTTGACCATTTATTTTAAAAATATTACCATTTTTAGGATTTTCTATCTCGACAGCTCCATGTGGAAAAACTTGTTTAACAAAAAATGGACCGATCCATCTTGATCTTAATTTTCCCGGAAAAAGATACAATTTTGAATTGTATAATAAAACTTTCTGTCCTGGAGAGAAATTTTTTCGTAAAATTGATTTATCATGAAAAATTTTGGTTTTCTCTTTGTAAATTTTTGAGTTTATGTATGTATCATTTCTAATTTCTTCCAACTCATTTATTTGGAGCAATCCGTTCTTACCTGCTGAGTCTGAGTCAAAATTCAACTGTTTTATTGCCCACATTGCTCGATGTTCTAACTCTACTGGTAGGTGACAAGTTTTTTCGAATACCAGTCTGTATGGTGACATCCCCAAATTGGCCTTGAAAGCTGTTCTATACGCCCACAGAGCATCATATAATTTTACAGACTAATCTTTTCTGTTATGATTAACTGTTTTTTCTAAGATTTGTTTGATCTGCCTGTTTGTGACTTCTACTTGTCCACTGGTTTGGGGGTGATAAGGAGTTGACAATTTATGTGTGATTGAATATTTCCTCATCAAAGCCTCGAAAGAACGGTTACAGAAATGTGTACCGTTATCACTGATGATCGCTCGAGGTACTCCAAACCGGGCAAAAATGTTCTCTTTCAAAAATTTGACAACGACCTTATTGTCATTAGTTTTGCAAGCTACCGCCTCAACCCATTTTGACATGTATTCAACGACTACTAGAATATAGATATTTCCAAAGGAATTTGGAAATTGTCCCATAAAATCGATACCCCACAGATCAAAAAGTTCAACGGATAAGATGGGTTGTAAGGGCATCATATTTCTTCTAGTGACCTTCCCTAAAAGCTAACAGCGGTTACAGGTTTTGCAAAACTCGAATGAATCCTTGAAGAGAGTGGGCCAATACAGCCCAGATTGGAGAACTTTTTCAGCTGGCCAAAGTGGCCCCCACATGCTTGTTCATGACAAAATGATAGAACACTCCTAGTTTCTTCTGTGGGAACACACCTCCTAAAGATCTGATCAGGACAGTATTTGAACAGATATGGATCATCCCAGTAAAAGTATTTTACTTGGGAGAGAAAACGAGATCTATCCTGTTTGGACCAATGAGAAGGGATCTGATTCATGACTATGTAGTTCACAATGTCAGCGAACCAGGGAACAGATTGGATTTCTAGGAGTTGTTCATCTGGAAAATGTTCATTGATTGGAACGGTTGATGTTGGTGCATTTGGGAGTCGAGAGAGGTGATCTGCTACGGGGTTCTCTGTTCCCCTTCTGTCAAGAATTTGAATGTCAAACTCTTGAAGAAGGAGAATCCATCTAATGAGCCGTGCTTTAGCATCCTTTTTGGTCAAAAGATACTTTAGTGCGACATGATCAGTGAAAACTTTGGTTAAAGAACCGATGAGGTAGGACCTGAATTTTTCTAAGGCAAAGACTACAGCTAAAAACTCTTTCTCTGTGACAGAGTAGTTTTGCTGGGCATCATTCAGAGTCCTACTGGCGTAGTAGATCACATGCGGTTTTCCATCAAACCGTTGTCCTAAAACAGCTCCAATCGCAGAATCAGATGCATCACACATCAGTTCGAATGGTAAGGTCCAGTCCGGTGCATGAATGATAGGAGCTGTGGTTAGCTCCTTTTTCAGATATTCAAAAGCTTTGAGGCAGTCGGGAGAGAAGACAAATGATGTATCCTTGGCTAAGAGATTGGTCAAGGGTCTAGCAATTTTGCTGAAATCCTTGATGAAACGTCGGTAAAAACCAGCATGACCAAGAAACGATCTGACATCTTTGACAGTTTTGGGAGGAGGGAGATTGGAAATGAGATCTACCTTAGCTTTGTCCACTTCGATTCCCCTATTGGAAACTACATGTCCTAAGACAATGCCTTGTTTGACCATGAAATGACATTTCTCCCAATTGAGAGTCAGATTTTTCTCCCTACACCGTTCTAGGACCAGTTTAAGATGATGCAAACATTGGGAAAATGTGTCACCAAAAATGGAAAAGTCATCCATGAAAATTTCGAGAAATCGCTCTACCATGTCGGAAAAAATACTGATCATGCAACGTTGGAATGTGGCCGGTGCATTGCACAGGCCAAAAGGCATGCGTCGGTATGCGAATGTTCCATACGGGCAAGTGAAGGTGGTTTTCTCCTGATCTTCTGGAGCGATAGGGATTTGATTGTAACCTGAATATCCATCCAGGAAACAGTAGAACTCGTGTCCTGCTAAACGCTCTAACATTTGGTCAATGAAAGGAAGAGGGAAGTGATCTTTCCTAGTGGCTAAGTTGAGCTTTCGGTAGTCAATACAGACTCGCCATCCAGTTTGGATTCGAGTGGGAATCAGCTCATTAGCCTCATTTTGGATCACGGTGATCCCAGATTTCTTTGGAACAACTTGGACTGGACTCACCCATGAACTATCAGAAATGGGATAAATGATCCCATGATCGAGACATTTCAGAATATCTTTCCTAACTGCTTCTTTCATCACTGGGTTTAACCTACGTTGAGCATCTCTAGTAGGTTTGGCATCATCTATCAAATGGATTCGGTGTTGAACAATGGTTGGACTAATCCCTTTGATATCAGCCATGGTCCATCCAATGGCTTCCCTATTCTCTCTTAAAACAGCTAAGAGAGCTTCCTTTTGACCGGTAGTCAACTCAGAAGAAATGATAACTGGTAAAGACTCGTTCTCCCCTAAGTAGGCATACTCTAGATTTTCGGGTAGAGGTTTGAGCTCTAACTTAGGGGGTTCCTCCACAGATGGGCGAAGCTGGACTCGGGGTTCTATCTCTAAAGGTTCTCGTTGCCAGCCAACAGCAAAAACATGATTGACCAGCGGTTCTATCTCAAGTTCGTCATCAGAAAGCTCCTCAATCATTAAATCAGATGCATTTGAATCAGACTCACACTCTCCCTCTTGTTGTTCACTGGATATTCCTTGAATGAAATTCACTTCCATGGGTTCATCAGATGGATCACTAGGCTGTCTCCCTAAGTTGAAGATATTGAGGTCAACAGTCATATTCCCAAAAGATAGTTTCATCTGACCGGTTCTACAGTTTATCAAAGCATTTGAGGTGGCTAAGAACGGTCTTCCTAGAATGACGGGGATTTGACTTTTGAGATTGGAAACGGGCTGCGTTTCCAAGACAATAAAATCAACAGGGAAAATGAACTCTCCAACTTTGATCAGAACATCCTCTACCTCTCCTTTGGGAATTTTTACAGATCTATCAGCTAACTGTAGAGTGCATCTTGTCGGTTTAAGTTCTCCTACACCTAGCTGTTGATAGACTGAATAAGGAAGGAGGTTGACGCTGGCTCCCAAGTCTAGAAGTGCCTTATCAATGTGAGTGTTACCTATGACGCATGGAATTGTGGGACAACCTTGTATTTCAACGACATGGGTTTTGAAAAAATTTCACTGAGGTTGGCAGCTAAGAAGACTTTCTTGGGGACGTTGGTGGTTCTTTTCTTAGTGTATAAGTCCTTCAAGAACTTTGCATAAGAAGGGATTTGTTCGATTGCATCTAAGAGAGGGATGTTGATCTTGACCTGTTTAAACGTTTCTACCTATCTAGATCAGGCTCAATTTGAAGTTCAGCGTTTTGGTCATCGGAAGGAATTGCTTCATCGGAAGGAGTGTTTTGAATGGGAGAAGGGGTTTGATCCGGTGGCATTCTAACCTGATTGTCTATTTGTTTTCCTGATCTCAGAGTGTGAATTGCATTCAGTTGGGCTGGAGTGTTAGAACTGGATCCAGTGTCTTTAGGGTTTGCACCAGGTTGACTTGGGAATTTTCCTTTTTCTCTCTCACTCACGGCAGCGGCTAGTTGCCCAAGTTAGGTTTCTAACCGGACTATGACTTGTGTGTTCGAGTTGAGCACTTGGCCGGTGGTTTGCATGAATGAATTTAGAGTGGTGGATGATTGGGGATGATTGAGTCAACATGTTGGTGGTTTGTGTAGAAGCTTTGATCATAGCTTCTAAACCCTTTTCTAAGACACTTAAACGTTTGTCATGATCAGAATTTGAAGGATTTGTATGCTGGTGAGGATGAGGATGTTGGTTTGGAAAAGGTGGGTTAGCAAAATTGTTCGGTGCATTGAACGGGACAGTGTTTCCCCTCGGGAATTGCGGGTTTGACGCGGGAATGAAGTTTTGATTTCCGGGAGAGTTTCCTTGGTTCAAGCAAAATTGGGATGATTTCTCCAACCTGGATTGTAGGTTGGAGAGAATGGATCATTTCTAGGGCGCTGAAATGCAGCGTTCATCTGTTCTAAAGCGTGGTTGTTTCCTAGAAGAGGACATTCCTCTGAAACATGGGTAGGAGACTGACAGTTATGACATCCCGGGGCAGAAATATGATTGATTTGAGCCGTAGCTCGTTCCTTAACTTCTAAGGCTTCTAACCTCCGCAGAGTCGTCGCCATCTTCGATTCAGAAGCAATATTTGACTCCAAGGAAAAACCACTAGACTTAGATTGGGGAACAGATGAAACCCTGTCAGCAATATTTGACTCCAAGGAAAAACCACTAGACTTAGATTGGGGAACAGATGAAACCCTGTCATCACAATTTTCCCACTACATTATTTTCTCGGATAAACTCTCTAGAAATTCCCAAGCTTCATCGGCGTTTTTCCTCATAAAATCTCCCTGACACATCGATTCTAAAGATTTTTTTGAAGAATAATCCAATCCTTCATATATGACTTGGCACAATCGCCATTTTTCTAGACCGTGATGAGGACATTGGATTAAAAGATCTTTAAATCGGTCAAAGTATTTCCAGAATGGCTCTCCCGAGACAATTTTGAAATTCTGAATGTTGTTCCTAAGCTTTACCGTTTTGTGAATAGGGAAAAACTTCTTAAGAAAAACGGTGACAAATTCCTCCCAAGTTGAGATGGAATTTGTCGGTAAGCTATACAGCCATTTTTTAGCTTTGTCCTTAAGGGCAAATGGAATAAATCTAAGCTTAATCGTATCTTCGGTTAATTTTCTCATTTTAATCATAATACATACTTTCTCAAATTCCGAGATAAATATATATGCATCTTCTGTTTCATTACCTAGGAATTTGGGAAGCATGTTTATGAAATGCGGTCTAAGCTCAAAATTTACTCCATTTACTTCGGGGAGTCTTATGTAAGATGGAATTGCATTTCTGGTGGGGTAACACATATCCTGAAGAACTGGTTGATTTGCCATTTCTTGGATTGGTTCAACACGGATTAAGCGATGAAAATTATTTAGAACCCAAAATTGCATACACCAAAACAATTTTTTTTAAAGAAAGAAAGAAAATTTGTTTTTTTAAGGAAAGAAAGAAAGAAAATTAGTTTTTTTAAAAAAAAGGAAAGAAAGAAAGAAAATTAGTTTTTTTATATGAGAAGATAAAGAAAAAGAAAAAATCCTAACTAAAACAAATCAAGGCAATCACTTTTCAATCAACTCTAACTCTAGGATTTAGCCTAACTCAACTAGACCCGCCCCTAACCAAAAACTCCTACAGTGAAAAGATCAAAGTTTTACCCAGGTAGTTAGCCAGGTAAGGATAGTATCTCTCAATCATAGGATATCGAGACTCGGCGCCCACCATGGTTCGGCTCAAGTAATACACTGCCTGCTCGTGACCGTTATCGTCATCTTGTGCAAGTAATGCACTTAATGAGTGGCTCGTCGCCTTGACATATATCAAGAACGGTTTGCCCGACTTCGGTGCAACGAGTACAGGAGGTTTCGAAAGATATTCTTTAATACTCTCAAATGCCTTTTGACAAGCGTCATCCCATACGAAGGACACGCCCTTCTTTGTTGAGCTCGAATCCTTAGGGGCCAACGTCTAATGAGTTTTAGAAGGCTCGGGTTTGTGAAGTGAGGAATTAGTGATTTGTGGGCTAAGGAAAGGGTGATGAAATCCTTACCTTATCTTGATTGGGGTTTTGCCCTTAAGAATGTTTTAAGTGTGTGCCAAATCAAGTGTAACAATCACTTTGGTGAATTCCTACACTATATGAAATGCAACCCTAGAAATTAAAAGCCACTAAAAAGGATGATAAAAAGAAAATCTTTATATTTTTTAATTATGGTCAACAACAATCAAATGTGAGAAGATGACTCATGTTTGAATTTATTATCTTGTTAGTTAATGTCCAAGTGAAAGATGAATTTTATTATGGTCAACAAAAATAAAATCTTTTTTTTAAATCCTAATTATCTCTAATTATGAAGCTAGCTAAAGATGGTGGAATTGAAAACTTGAAAGAAGACTTACCCGAAAGCAATGCTCCAAATTCTTGATCTTTAATCCAAAATTTTTAAGCTCCAAGCGGTTCCTTCACAAGAAAAATACACAAGTTAAAGAACCAAATTAATAAAATCCTATTTTAGCACCTTCCCCGGCAACGGCGCCAAAAACTTGATGCGGCATAAATATGTACCAAAATTACAAGTGCACAATTTATCAAGTTATAGTATAAAAAGATATCGATCCCACGAAGAAGGTGATTTTAAGAGATTATTAAACTTGGCTCTTATATTTTGTGCGTGACAATTAGAAATAAAGAATAAGTGTGATTGTATGAATGGTTATTTTGATTTATATGCAAGAGGTAATAAATTGAATTTTAGAGGAGAGAAGGAAGAATTAAAGAATAAATAAAATCACAAGGCAAGAAATATGAATTAATAAAATCAAGAAATAAAACAAGAATGAAAAGAAAATTTAAGAAAGTTAAGATGAAGGATTCAAAAGAGGTAAGAAATCTAGAATATAATCCACTAACCAATTTCAATTACAAAATATAAACTATTCTCTTTTTATCATATTTCAACTTAGATTTATTAAGCATAGATTATCAAACCATTTAAGGAAAGTGTAACCTATCAAATTATCATCTAAGTCAAAATTACTATTCATGATAAGAACAACAACATGATAATAATCCTAGAATTCATAAGCATAACCTATCAAACCATTTAAGATAAGCATAGATTATCAAATTCTTCTTCTACCGATTAGTTCTCTAGTTGATTATCCTAAACATGAACATTTTAAGTACAAGAGAATAATTCATACAATATAAAAGAAATTAGACTAGTTTCATACAATTCTAAGATTCCTACAAGAATTAAATTCACATCTTAAGAAATAAAAACAAGAAAAAGAAGACTAATTACAAAATTAAAAAGAAAAGAAAAATCTAAACTATGAACAAGAAATAAATCTAATTACAAAAGGAGTTTACAAAATTTTTCACACCCTTAACCCCTCACTCTCTACCCCTATTTATAGTAATCTTCAATGAATATGAGCCATTGGATTTGTCTTGAGCCCCAAGCAACAATCTCCACCTTTGATTTATTTGATTTTCAAAAGAAATTCAAAATCCAATTTTTGAGCCCATTCAAAATCCAGGCAAGGTCCAGCTGCAGCAATCAAGCCCATGGAGCTCATCAAGAGAAATTCAAAATCGGCCCACTTGCATTTGGCTTCATGGACTTGTAATCCAATTGATTTTCAAAGTCTGCAGCACTTCATTCCAAGCAAATCATG
The DNA here is from genome assembly GCF_001876935.1 of Asparagus officinalis. Taxonomy (NCBI): domain Eukaryota; kingdom Viridiplantae; phylum Streptophyta; class Magnoliopsida; order Asparagales; family Asparagaceae; genus Asparagus; species Asparagus officinalis. The sequence continues at coordinate 22,393,882 of NC_033803.1, forward strand.
TCCGGTCTCTTGATGAAATCCAACTGCAGCAAATCAAAGTCAGCCCATTCATGTGATTAAAATCCGACCATTCATGTTAAAACCCTGCAGCAAATCAAAGTCAGCCCATTCATGTTAAAATCCAATGTATGTGATTTAAAATCCAAAAGCCTAAGTCTTCAGCACCAGTTCGGCCCACACTTGATTTTTGGCCCAAATGATTTGTGATTCAAAGTTCAAAACTGCAGCAGTACATCCGGTCTTGATTCATTTAGTTGAGGAAAAATGAAATGCATCAGGTCCATGAGAGAAATTCTGCAGCAATGTCCACAATGAAGAAATTAAGTCCAAATCTTTGCATTAAGCCAAGTCCAATTCATTAACCAACGGCCCACTTCATTTGATTTTGAAAATCAAAAGAAAAGTCCGGCCCATAGCATTGATTTTCAAAAGAAGAGTTGCAGCAAGGATTTTCGGCCTATACAAATCCAGCAGTCCAATTTATTTCATTTGAAAATCAACCGGCCCATCTTGTTTAAAGTTCATTTGATCCAGGAAGGTCCGGTCTTCAACTCTCTGCAGCACACAGTCCAATGTATGCTTCATTTGCTTTAGAAAATGAAGAGTTGCAGCAATTTGTCCATCCCATTTCTCCATTTGATTTTCGTAAATCACACAAGCACCTTATGATTTTTGCATAAAAGTTCAATTCATTTTTAAGCAACCAAGTCCAAATCCGGTTCCTTGCACACATGTGATTTTCAAAAATTAATTCTCTTATTTCTTCATTTACTCAAGGGTCTTTGTTGAGAGATGAGAATTTTGGGATTTATTCTTTATTAACCTGCAATTAAAGATAAAAGCAATTATTAGTGTTGTATTTATTCATATAAAATAGATAATGAGGGTATAAAATTATAATAAAATATGATTCTCAGCAAGCCTGAATCCTTATGCAAGAAGCGTGGAAAATGCAGAAGGAAGAGGTGGTTAAAAAATCACCCAATCAGAAACGGGTTTGGATGCCAAAGGTTAAATCAGTGCCTAAGGCAAAAGTAGACGAAGTTACCCTTTAACCTTCGTCAACTCCGGATCCCACTCCCCTTGGTAGTGTGGACCTCACCAAATTCAGAGTTTTTCTGAAAGACCGCCTTGGTCCTCTCCCCGAAGATCGAGGTAACGTACCTGTTAAGGAGCGATTGGGACCGTTGAAAGGCTCCCAAACAACCATTCAGGCTGGGGGTCATACTAATCCCCCCAATAATAAAGGGAAAGCTCTTATGACCGACTGCATCGGATTGTGAGTCGAAGTAAAAGAGCCCATTAGAGTTTCATGCTCACGAAGGCGTAAATCTGAATGAGTGACTCTTGGAGACGCCAATGAAGCGTCATATCTCTAGAGGGAAACGTGTTCGTCTGATGATAACGTTATACCTGAGAAGCCGTGCTAACACACGATAGGTTGCTCCAGTCATCAAACTGATGAGTTGTACTATCAGACGGTAAATACGAACAAGTCTCAGAAGAGAAATGTCCGAGAGACAAACTCTCATTGTCCGTGTGTGAAAATCATCAAGGCAGTGTTGTCAGAAGGTAGCTGCCACGAGACTACTCCCCGGAGGGTCTTAGTATTTGAACGAATCTCTACCGAAACATTCGAACCAAAGATGAGGTATTTTCATAGAAGAAAACCAACCGGCTTAGGTGACGAGTTCCCTCGAGTAACTATTAACATGGCTGACAAAGGCAAGTCCTCGCGACGCTTCAATCCTGAGCCTTTTGCAGAAGTATCTCTGTGCATGACTTGGTTGCGGTCTGGATCTGTCAGACCTAGACCCCGTGGGTCACGGTCCTACAATGACGAAACGTCAGATGCTTGCTCTGCGTTGGCTTCTGACGATACGACATCTAGTGCAGGGCAATCTTATGAATCATTCATGATTAATGCTGAATAAATGGTTAAAATTCTTGAGGATGCTTTAACCAAGCAGAAAGAGAATTTTAAATTCGAGATGGAGATGGCTATGCAGGAGATGAGAGACATGCACAGCCAACAAATTATGGCATTGACAAATTAGCAGGGAGAGTCCAGCCGTCACACTAATCCTAACCAAGCTGATAGCGATCGGGAAGGGGATGAGAATGCCAACATGGACACCCCTCTCGTTGACAACAATGATAGGGGTGGTACCTCAGATGATAACAATACGAAGGAGGACCACGTTACTTCTCCCCGGAATCTCTCAAAGAAAGATACGAGCGAGGATAATAAGATAAGGGACTTGGAGAGCAAAATCAATGCATTAATGAACGCTCAAGAAGTAAAGAAGTCCAGGATACCCTGTCCTTACCCAAGAGAGTGGGAATCAATCCCATACCCGACAAAGTTTAATTTGATCAACTTCACGATGTTTGATGGAAAGGTTTCCCCCACTCATCACTTGATCTACTTTAAGTCCCACTTGGGCATAATCTCCGGTGATGAAGCATTAATGGTTCAGTCATTCATTGGCACCCTTTGTGGGCTCGCCTTCAATTAGTACCGCCGTCTCAAGCCTGAAAGCATCAACAGTTAGGACGACCTGGAGAACCTGTTCCTCACTCACTTTTTTGATGATGACACCGAGGTGTCAATCAGGACACTCTTCAATGAGAAACAGGAATACGACGAGATGGTCAACGACTTCATCAAGTGCTTCCGGAATAAGATGATGAACTGCCGAGATCAGATTACAGAGGACTTCATCCTCCAAACATGCTATAACAACATCTCTTTGGACGTGTTAGAAATTATGAGAGTAGCACCATCCAACACCTGAAAAGAGTTGAAAGTGCACGGAGAGTAGGCCGAGCGCTTCCTCAGAAGGAAGAAAGCTGAGAGAAGCCAACCGACGACTAACCCTCCAAATTCAAGCTTCGTCTCTCGTGGTAAAGGGAAGACCCCTGTAGCTGCTGTTGATGCTAATCAGACGTCACAATAGCAATCCCGGAGACAGCAAAAGACTTCGGATCTGAGACTCCAAAAAGAGTACTCCTTCAAGGACGAAGACGTTCCAACCATTTTTGAATCCCTCCTCGAGAACAATAAGATCAAACTACCACCTATCGCAGATCAGGAGGAAGCTGACAATACTTCGGATCTAAAGTACTGTGCGTATCACATGAGGCGGGGGGGGGGGGGATTAGGGTCTTATGCTAACCTAATCCGATTATATGCTAATTAAAACTAATTAACAAATTATCCTAGCAAGTATAAAATATAACATGATATGTGAACTAGGATAAGCAATATGAACAATGAAATATATCCTAGCAAAGAGATATACTATGAGATGTATATACAAGGATATGAAACTAACACAAGGGTAAACAATATAAACTAGATAGTGGATGATATAAATAATGAGCTATGGAAAATGGCGACAAGAAATATAAACATAAGATTAAGTGCGGCAAAACAAACTCAAACACATGATATGATCACGGAGTTCGGACCTTCCGTCCTACGTCTCCGCTCCCCACTCCCGGGGAGAAATCCACTATCACAACCGGGTTTTCTACGCTCACCCGAATAACGTTTACACCTCACAGTGTCGGTTTTCAACGCTCTCCGAACAACGTTCACTCCTCACACTCGGTTTTCTAGTTCACCGAAAACTTCACAACACACTCGGTTTTCTAGCTCACCGAAAACCTTACACCACTCACAATGTAACAAATATAAATTTGTTCTCTACAATAGATGAGAACTCAATTAAGCACAAACTCAATGTTACAATCTCTCACAACCCTAATATACTATGTATGCAAATACAATAAGCTCAAGTGGGTGTGTGTAACAATGAGATAATATAATCAAATCTAAACTCAATATAAAAACTAGCTTTAAAGAATCAAACAATATAAAATATAAAGCTAGATTGAGTTTAGAAAACTTCTCAATAGATCAAGAGATTGAGGAAGGATGGTTGGATGCTCAAGCACCAATAAGATCTCCTCAAGCTCTTGTGAAATTGATTCCACAAACCCAAAACACTCAATTGCTTAAAAGCTTCTTTAAACAAACTTAAACAACACTTAAACCCTTGTTTAAAATCTTTTAAATGATTCTCTTAGATATCTAAAGAACTGAGGTATAAGGGGGTATTTATAGCCTCCCAAAATCTCAGGCAAAACCCCAAAGAAAAAGACCAAAAACCCACAGAATCGGAAATGAGATTCTGTACAAACTAGCCGTTGGGCTGAACGGCGGGCGGCCCCCGCGGGCGGCCTTCGACGGTCGACCGTGGCGGTCGACCGTGGGAAATCTCAAGCTCACGGTCAACCGCGGCGGTCGACCGTGAAAGTCTCTGCTGCCCACTATGCAAAGGACTCAGGTGCGGTCGACCGTGAACTGATATATGAAAAAGAAGTTCTGAAAACTGTTTTTCTGATTTTAAAACACTGTTTAAAAATATCAAATAAATTCTAAAAAATGTAAAACTTTGGGGAATGATTATAGACATGATAATAAACATGTTACAATGACTGGTTTCCAAAAGGACTTCCTAAATGAAAAATATCATCATTTTACAAAATAGGCCAAAACATGAAAATGTAAACATATGAATTTTGACATTTTGGCTAAACAATGTTTTGAAACTTTGCACCATGATTATGTGGACTTAATAAAATATTTATATGATTATTGTTAATTTCAAAAACTAAGAATACAATATTTTTACAAATACAATAGAAAATGAAACATATGAGTATGTATATGAAAATATATTTGTTTCATATCTAAGTAGTTAAACCAAATCACAATAATAAATATGAAATATGTAATTTCATATTTGTAAACATGAAAACCGAAAACCATGCATGTATATATATAACTATATATATACATAGAAACCAAATACGTGTGTGTATATGATATTGAGCTTAAGGTACTTAACACACATAATATAAAACCTAAACTAAGTTACCCAAGCTAGATCTTGATCTTCAATAAGCTCGACTTGGTACACTTGCGGATGAAGCTTGAACTTGATCGCCAACCTCCATTAGATATTATCGTTGAAGCTCTATTCCATCCATCCTCCAACTCGTTGTTTGCCTAGAATAAATACAAAAATACAAACACTAGACAAACAACATTAGAAGTAAATTGTTTGTTAAACATCATTAAAACAAGAAGGCCAACACCTTCAACCTACCAAGGCTTGCTTCTCTCTCAAGAACAGCATCCAAACATTGGTTGAAGCCGGCATCATAATGCTAGGATAAGCCGAATGAGAACGACAGCACTCCGAAGAGTATACGAGTATAAACTGCTTCTCAATACTCTAACAGGTATATGAGTCTAAACTATTTCCTTTCTTTCACCAGAAGTTCCCGGAGAGTGCCATGCCTGGTATTCTTAAGGATAACCCGGTCATCTAACTAAATACAATGTTAAACCCGGTTTCACAAAGAAAGCTGGAGGTGGATAATTCATGTAATGGGAAGTTCCCGGAAGAATGTTACATGTAATATTCTTAGGGATAACCCGGTCACTACAAGAAGGTGATGAATAAGAAACTCCCACTCAAACTCCCACTATGTCAATGCACTCAACACTCCCATTGTTAGAGTCCGGACATGGTACTCGGAATTTTAATCTCTTGATCATTGACAATTGTCAAACCCCTTCGTGTTAAGTATTTGTCACTTAACACCAGGGACTCCCTTTGAGTGATTTGTATGAATCAACACTCTCATTGTAATTTGTACTCCCACTCTCACTGTTCATTTGGTCAAACCTTCCTATAGTTAGGACCACAACCACAACCAAAATCCCCTCTCGATTCCTTCAATGAATGAGAGGTCCACAAATTGAGTGACCAAACCTATAAAAGTTATGATCATCTCAAACTCCTCTTGGTCAAACCTTCCTATAGTTAAGGCCAAAACCATAATTCACTCTCGATAAATGAGAAACCCACCTTTATTTTGGTAATCAAACCTTCCGATAGTTAGGATTATCCGAATCTTTTCGTTTCTCGGAGTGGAGATCCCGCTCTTAGTTTCACTCTTCAGATTCTCGAGGTGGAGATCCTACTTCGAGTCTCCTTTGCAATTGGAGATAGAATATAAAATTCTTCTTTTTCAGCTTTGGGAGATAGAATATAAAATTCTTCCTCTCCCGCATCGGGTTCGTCTTTGCCCTAAGAGAAGACATAATATTTCAACATCACAACACCATAATCCATGCCTTACACGTACGGGGAATTTTATCTCAAATCCTAAGTAGGGATAAGTCAGCACCTAACACGTATTGCCGGTTTAGTCTTTCACCGATTAAAAAAGGTACCAGAATCCAAGTCTGGGGACTTTTATCCAAAAGCCTAAGTAGGGATAAGTCAGCGCCTAACACGTATTGCCGGGTAGTCTTTGACCGTAAAAAAATAAAAGCCCACATATTCGATATTGTGGCAGGCCGTTATTAATAACACTAAAATCCGCACCTTACACGTGCGGGGAACTTTATCTCGACTCCTAAATAGAGATAAGCCTACGCCTAATATGCGTTGCCGGTTTAGTCTTTCACCGATAGAAAAAGACACCAGAATCTAAGTTTGGGATTTTTATCCCAAAGCCTAAGTAGGGATAAGTCAGCGCCTAACACGTGTTGCCGGTTAGTCTTTGACCTAAAAAAAAGACAAAAGCCCACATATTCGACATTGTGACAGGCCGTTATTAATAACGCCAAAATTCGCGCCTTACACGCGCGGGGAACTTTATCTCGACTCCTAAATAGAGATAAGCCTACGCCTAACACGTGTTACCGGTTTAGTCTTTCACCGATTGAAAAAGATACCAGAATCTAAGTCTGGGGGCTTTTATCCCGAAGTCTAAGTAGGGATAAGTCAGCTTCTAACACGTGTTGTCGGTTAGTCTTTGATCGTAAAAAAAAAAGACAAAAGCCCACATATTCGACATTGTGGCAGGCCGTTATTAATAACATCAAAATCCGTACCTTACACGCATGGAGAACTTTATCTCAACTCCTAAATAAAGATAAGTCAACGCCTAACACGCGTTGCCGGTTTAGTCTTTCACCGAATGAAAAAGACATCATAATACAAGTCTAGGGACCTTTATCCTGAATCCTAAGTAAGGATGAGTCAACGCCTAACACGCGTCGTCGGATAGTCTATTCCCGTGACAAAGACAAAGTCTATGTATTCAAAATCATAGCATCAAGTCTAAGAGAATTAGCTCTCTTAGCACAACGTCACATGTGAAACGGGTTTTCATAATTCACATGCTAGCCTGACTCAAACGGTAGTCGGTAAAGGTACGTCAAATCCGTTGATGGCTGAGGATTAGCCAAAAATCCTAAGTCTACGTCTAACACACGACACCGGGTAGTCTATTCCCGTAAGAAAGACGAAGTCTACGTATTCAATATCGTAGCACTAAAAGAGTTAACTCTTTTAGCACAACGTTACATGCAGAACGGACTTAAACAATCTGCATACTAGCCCGACTCAAACGGTAGTCGGTAAAGGCTCATCAAACCCGTTGATGGCTGAGGGTTTGCCAAAAATCCTGTAAATGTGAGAGTCATTGACGCACTAGCTCCATTAGTTGGTCTCGTAACTTAAGAATCCGATAATTTCAAGATAAGATCCATACATGCAGATGAATCAGTTTTAATAGTTGGTCCTGCAACCTCATCATTTGGGATCACCATGCTCCAATACCTTAACAGCTTAAACTGTGTATACTCTAGCAAACGTACGAGTATAAACTGTGTCAACGGTGATCGATGAGAAACCCTAAGGTCAACACTTGTCAACGCATAGCCCTAGGTCAACGCTAGTCAACGCGTTGTAATGAAAGTTAACGCAAATCGATGCTAAACCCTAAGGTCAACACCGGTCAACGCATAACCCTAGGTCAACACAATCAACGCGTTACGATGAAAAGTCAATGATAGGCGATTCGAAACCCTAAGGTCAACACCGGTCAACACGTAACCCTAGGTCAATGCCAGTCAACATGTTGCAATAAAAAGTTAACACCGAGTGATTCGAAACACTAAGGTCAACTGGTCAACGTTGGTCAACGTGTAACCTAAGGTCAACGTTGGTCAACGCGTAACCCTAGGTCAACGCCAGCCAACACATTGCGATGAAAAGTTAATACCGGGCGATCCGAAACCCTAAGGTCAATGCCGGTCAACACATAACCCTAGGTCAATGCCAGTCGACGTGTTGTGATGAAAAGTCAATGCGGGCGATCTGAAACCCTAAGGTCAACGCCGGTTAACGCGTAACCCTAGACAACGCCGAGCGATTCGAAACCCTAAGGTCAACACCGGTCAATGAATAACCCTAGGTCAATGCCAGTCAACGCGTTGCGATAAAAAGTTAACGTCGGGCGATTCGAAACCTTAAGATCAATGTCGGTCAATGCGTAACCCTAGGTCAACGCCAGTCAACGCGTTGGGATGAAAAGTCAATGTCAAGCCATCCGAAACCCTAAGGTCAATGCCGGTCAACGAGTAACCCTAGGTCAACGTCAGTCAACGTGTTACGATAAAAAGTTAACATCGGGCGATCCGAAATCCTAAGGTCAACGCCGGTCAACACGTAATCCTAGGTCAACGCCAACTGACGCGTTGCGATGAAAAGTCAACGTCGGGCAATCCGAAACCCTAAGGTCAACACTAATCAACGTGTAACCCTAGGACAATGCCAGGTGATTCGAAACCTTAAGGTCAACGCCGGTCAATGTGTAACCCTAGGTTAACACCAGTCAACGCGTTACGATAAAAGTCAACACCTGGCGATTCAAAACCCTAAGGTCAATGTCGGTCAACGCGTAACCCTAGATCAACGCCAGTCAACGCATTATGATAAAAAGTCAACACCAAGCGATTCGAAACCCTAAGGTCAACACCGGTCAATGCGTAACCCTAGGTTAATGCAAGTCGACGCGTTGCAATGAAAAGTCAACGGCAGGTGATCCGAAACCCTAAAGTACATGCTGTTTGACGCGTAACCCTAAGTCAATATATTATGACAGAGATAGTCAATTCTAAGTTAATTCGATGACATGAGCCAAAATCAACTCACCAGTTTTTAATTCGAGACTTTGACAACGGTCAGATGATAAACACAGCGCCGGAAGAATTTTAGCTATTCATTAAATATTGAATAGACTAAAAATCGAAGGAGTCAAGAGTCAGAGTTTACTACAGGTCCTTTTACACTGACTGAAGGTTGGACCGATTACATCCAAAGTATTTTAGGCTCCTCTAAAAAAGAAACAAGACTAAAACACTTTGGACGGGGTATGTGTAGGCGTTAAAAATTACTTATAGGTCCCCGCACATGGATCAAGATATAGAGAAGATGATGAATATTGCTATCCGAGTCACAAAAGTTTATTTGATGTCGATAAGTGCATGAAGTGAGTCGACGGACCGTGTGAAACAACGTAACTTCAGAATAACCAAACACAAACTGATCGGGAGCTACGCGTCGCTTACAAAAGATGAAGCACCCCTCATGTCCCATATACTTCACATGTGATTCAACTATGTGAACTTATAGATCTCCTCGTTATATTTCCAGCGCATCTTGAACCACGTAATTCCGAGTTCGGAAGATGAAGATACAGCAGAAATAGACAGAACGCGTGAAACAAAGTTTAGGCCAAAGTTTGGCCAAGACACCAAGTGGTGTCTCGGCCAAGGCTTGGCCGAGACACCAAATGGTGTCTCGGCTAAAGCTTGGCCCGAGACACCAAATGGTGTCTCGGCTAAAGCTTGGCCGAGACACCCACGGGTGTCCGCAGCCCAAAAATGCTGTTTTTGGTAGATTTAAGCTGTTTTCAACCGTTAACTGTCTGGATTTGTTCCAACTGATAATATATCATCTAAGAATGTGGATAAGTGGTTACAACCGAAGATAAGAGTGAATCGGTCATTCTTATCTAAAAACAGGGCTCCTGAAGCCTATAAATACAACCCTATTGCCTTCATTTTTTCAGATCTGGAATTCTCGAGCGTTAGCGAAGCCCTTTAAAGGAGCACAAATTTTAGAAGAGAGGAGGAGATCAGATCGAGTTCGTCGGCATAAAGAAGAAGAGCTCGTCAGATCTACACTTCCTGGTCTTTTGCCTTAAGATTTCCTCGTTGCGATGATCTTGAGAAGAGTGATTATCTCGCTATTACCGAGATAATTACTTCGGCTTCCTAATTCTTTCACGAATCAACGAAGCTCCGGATCTGATCTGATCATTTGGTGCTCTACGGACATCAACATCCCTATCACAGGCTAAGATCCCACGCAAGCAGTGGGCGATAAACACCCGTTGCGCTGTTTGATGAGAGTTGTACTTTCTTTTGTTTTCATTGTATAAGTGTCTTATAAAAGACTAACTTTTATTTTCATTATAATGTTTGAAGTTATAATGAACACCGCAATGAATACATCAACTTTTTCCCTAAACAAGAGCGTTGTGGGTCAACCAAGGTGACAAGAGGATGAAGGTGGAGGATCTCATATCTTTTGGGGATGCCGACCTGCAAGGCGTTAAGACATCTCATGACGACCCTATTGACGGAGCATAAATGATATCCAAAAGTTACAAGTGCACAACCAATCAAATTAAAGTATAAAAAGTTATCGATCCCACGAGAAAGGTGTTTGTAAGAGATAATTAGAATCAGTTCTTATGTTGTGTGCGTGATAATTAGGGGTGATGATTGAGTATGATTGTGGAGAGATATGATGAGTGTTATGAATATATGCAAAACAATAAAATGAAATTGAGAGGAGAGAAAGGAATCAAATAAAATAGGAAAGAAAATGAAAAGATCAAGAATAAAAAGAAAATTTAAGAAAGTAAAGATGAATGATTCAATTAAAGAGATAAGGAATTTAAAATTGAATCCACTAGCTAATTTCAATTATAATTATGAATCATTCTTTTTTATTACATTTTACCTTAGATTTATTAAGAATAGACTATCAAACCATTTAAGAAAAGTATAACCTATCAAATTAACCTTAGATTTATTAAGAATAGACTATCAAACCATTTAAGAAAAGTATAACCTATCAAATTATCATCTAAGCAAAAATAATATTCATGAAAAGAATATCAAATTATCATCTAAGCAAAAATAATATTCATGAAAAGAACAACAACTAGATAGTAATTCTAGAATTTATAAGCATAACCTAGCAAACCACTCAAGATAAGCATAGATTATTAAATTCTTCTTCTACCAATTAGTTCTCTAGTTGATCATTTTAAGAATTCACATAATATAAAGGAAATTAGGCTAGTTTCATACAATTCTAAGATTCCTACAAGAATTAGTTCCACATCTTAAGAAACACAAGCAAGAAATGAAATAAAAAGAATAAGAACTAATTACAAAGATGAAAAATGAGAATAAAAAATGTAAACACAAAAAATTTGTGATATAATATATATATATATATATATATATATAATATATATATATATATATATATAGATATATATAGTATATATAATATATATATATATATATAGTATATATATATATATATATATATATATATATATATATATATATATATAGATATTTAATATGTGATTAATTATGATATATAGGATTTTATTTTTGATAAATACAGTTAAATGGTATGTGAGTAGTATACCATGTTGTTTTTGAGTATAACTAATTCATTCGTTGAAGAAGAAAGAGTCAAAACACTGCATAAATGACCAATATACGAGGAGCTGGAAATTTCCAAGTCCGGTCGACCGCTGCGGTCCGACCGCAGACTCCGGAGGTGCGACCGCGAGATCTGCAGAAGATTTTCTACTGTTTTGAGTTGGTTTTGGATTTCTAAAGCCCATATTCATTTTTCTTAGTTTATATATCAATCTTTCATGAATTTCTCAGTTTTTCTAAGAACCCTAACAAACACCAAACACCCATAAACCTTAATTTGATTCTTGGAGAAGATTGGAGGCTTTTGAACGGGATTTTGTATGGTTTTTGGCTCTTGGAGTGGAGATCTTCTTTGGCTTGGCATCTTAAACGTTTTTCTACAAATCTCAGGCAAGTTCATCTCTGCTAATCCCCTTCCTAGTTTTTAAAACATTTTAAAAGAGTTTTTAACATGTTTTATAGAGCCAAATTGACTAGTTTATGAATAAAAGTCAATTCTTTTGTATTATATATATAAAGACTAGTTCTTTCTATGTAAAAAGGTTTGAGAATGAATTTATAGAAGATATTTAAGATCTAAAAATGATTTAAAAGTTGTTTAATCTGAAAAAGATGAATTATTCTTTGTTTCAAGTTCTTATGCCTGTTTTAGGGTTTTAAATATGAATTTTTATGCACATAATCATGTATTATATATTGTGTTGCTCCCAGAAGTTTTTATCTGCTGTTAACATATTTCCATGCAAGATTCATATTGTTTTAATCATGTTTGAATTACCTAAACACGGCGTGAACACAACACACATAACCAGATTTAGAATCTGGAGTTTCAGCTCACTATCGACCGCGCATTAGTGGCGGTCGACCACGTGCAGGGCAGAGGCCTGGGTAGGCCCTGGAACCTGTCGCGGTCGACCGCTGCATAATTATGGTCGACCGCCAAACTGTATATCGGCCTGTGCATGTTTTGTTCGATTGTTTTGGTTTTCGAGCGAGCCTCTCGACCTTGTACGGCTATAATACAATGTTTATGAGTTGTTTAATACTCGAGATGTCAATAAACACTAGATATGGACATGCACACCGAGACATGTGTACGTATGTTTAGAATATGTTTTGTAGACATACCTTTGTCCTAATTTAAGTTGATAAATATGAAGAGTATAGTAATTTCATGTTTCTGGAATAGGGAGATGAAACCTATTTCTGCAGGGTGATTGAGTAAGAATATTATAAAAGTATCGTCATATTATGTATCCGGAATGGGGAAATAAAACCCATTTTCGTAGGGCGATTGGGTAAAAACATAACAAAAGTATCGTCATTTCATGTATTCAGGATAGGGAGATAAAACCTATTGTCGCAGAGCGATTGAGTAAGAATATTACAAAAGAGTATCGCTAATGCACATGAGATGCACACTTGTAAGTATGATAAATTGTAGTTTTGCTTCCATTTTGAATACCCGTAAGTAGGATGTTTTCTCTGAGACCGTGGCTTACATGACATGGCTTGTGGTTAATCTTTGTTTTGGATGAGTTTCTCTTATGTTAGATCCATCTACCCGAGTGTAAATCGGGATGAGATATTTATTCTACAGGTTTAAGGTTTGGAGTGTTACCTTTTGTTTGTTATTCTTTTTCATTCATAGAGTTTGGAATTAGTATTTAGGGAGTCACAATTTGAGACATGGTATATACATGAGGGTTTTCTTGTTTGGATTATTTCGCTCGACGTACTAACTCTCGTGATGTGGGTTCCTAAATACTAATGTCCAGTTAGATTTATATGAATGATTTTATACTTATATACTGTCTGTATTTTTTATATACTCCTACCCCTTCCCTTGGGGAGAGGTGGAGATGATCTTGCTATAGCGCTTTGATGTTCGTTGTTTCCCCCTTTCAGGTAGCGAGTCCAGTGCACAGAGAGTCGCAGGTTGATGAGATTTCTTCATAGTTTCTATCTAGTTATTTATTATATTCGTAGCTTTACAGAACTCCACAGTTAGTTATTTATGTTCAGACTCTAGACTTGTATCTTATTTTGTAGTGGCTGAGAGCCATAGAGGTATTTTGTTTGACTCATTGTATTTGAGATTTATTTCAGACTCAGAGATATTTCAATTCTATTCTAGTTGGACTCACTGATGATTATTCTCACATGGCTTCTGTGTATACTTGGTTTTGTTCTATTTCTATTTTTTTGCCTGTCTGTACCTTCACCTATTTATTATTTCCACTAGAGAGATAGTGACTGTGAAGGGGAAACATGTTATAGCATGGTGTTTGATGCTTGGTAGGTTTGACAATCTGGGTTTCACCTTGGACTGTAGCCTCACGTGAAACCTGGGGCGTCATAGTTGGTATCAGAGCTCTAGGTTTATATCCTTAGGATCATTCCTATGTCATATTGTGGAGTTAGGATAGAGTTTCCTAGGAATCATATATACAGTCCGTTAGGAATTCCTAGTATGAGTGAGGATGTATTATATATATATACGTGAAAAATTACAATTTTTTTATGAACTATTTGCTTTGAATAATAAAGCATGCTATGATGAATATGTGATACGATTTACTTATTAGTATACGTTATATCCTTTCATGCTTGAGATTTGTCTACTATGTGTAATAAGCTCTACTTCTAAATTATAGATGTCAGGAAGAGGACGTGGACGCCGAGGTACTCGAGCTCAGGGAGCCGAGCAAGTCGATAGAGAGTCCAAGCCATAGCAGGCTCCGCAGTACTTAGTGGATCTCATAGCACCATTAGCAGCTCCATAGCAGGCTCCGCAGTACTTAGTGGATCTCATAGCACCATTAGCAGCTCGTCTGACAGCTATTGAGGAGTAGTTAGCAGATCAGGTTCGACAGGGAACACCCATTCAGGAGGAGATGCTAGAGGGGACACCGGTAGTCACTGTTAGCCTTCTTGTTTTGATGATGTTTAACAAACAATTTATGACTAATGTTGTTTGTCTAGTATTTGTAGTTTTCTATTTATTGTAGACAAACAACATGTTCGAGGTTAGATGGAATTGCGCCATAACGATCATATCAAATGGAGGTTGGCGGAAATAGTGGTTAAAGCCTTGCATTTCAAGTTGAAGATCCAAGTTCAAGCTTCATCCGCAAGTGTACCAAGATGGAGCTTCGTTGAAGATCACAAGCTTAGGTATAATTAGTTTAGGAGTTTATATTATATACACATTTTATTGGTTTCTATGTACTTTAAGCTCAATATCATATACACACACATTTTATTGGTTTCTACATACATATATATAGTTATATATATATACACATTTTGGCTTTTAGTTTATCCACAAACAAAGCTTTTACAAGCATAGAAATAAATATTTATATTCATACATGTTTGTTTTTACGTGGATAAGTTGGTTTGGTTTAATTTCATAGATATGAAACAATATATACACTTTTATACGTTTCATATTCTATTGTATTTGGAAAAGTATTATGTTTTTTGTTTATATGATTTATAGACTAAACAACTATAGTTTATACTTTTATCAAGTCTATAAAATGGTTTTACAAAGTTTCAAAACTTGGTTTATGTCAAAACATCAAAGTTCAAGTATGTTTAGTTTTTATGTTTTGGACATATTTGCAAAATGATGATATTTTATATTTGGGAGGTCCTTTTTGAAAACTAGTTTTATAGCATGTTTATTATCATGTCTACAATCATTTTTTAAAGTTTTACATTTTTTGAATTTATTTGATATTTTTAAACCATGTTTTAAGTTGACATGTACTGTTTAAAACATACTGTGTGCATGTCTTGAGTCGACTCATGAACAGTGACGAGTCGACTCATAACTATTGTGTAGTTTACATTTTGTTTCTGACGAGTCGACTCATAACATCATGAGTCGACCCATCAAGTTGAGTCAACTCATGCCTGTCATAAATCGACTCACAAACTGTGCTGGAAAGTGTGTTTTGTTTCTGCTAAGTTGACCCATAACTTCATGAGTCGACCCATGCATGATGAGTCGACTCATGAATTTTATGAGTCGATCCATAAGTTAGTTTTTAGCCTATAACGGCTACTTATGAGTCGACTCATGAACAATACTGAGTCGACTCATAACACTGTAACTGCTATATTTCCAGACTATACTGTTTTTGGGTTTTTAGTCTTTTTGCCTTGTTTTCTCTTGGCTTTGGGGTTCCTATAAATACCCCCACATATCCTCAGTTCTAAATAACCAAAGAGGAATATTTTAAAAACAAGTTTAAAAGAGTTTTAATAAAGGTTTAAGTTTGGTTTAAAGTTTGTTTAGTTTGTGAAGATTGTTTCACAAGTGGAGGAAATCATCTATATTGTTTGAGCTTCATTTTAATCCATCTCTCCATCTTGTTTCTTCAGAGAAGAATTTCTAAACTCAATACTAGCTTTATATTAATTATTTGTTGTTTATCATTTTATCAAGCTAGGATTTACATTGAGTTTAAGATTGATTTTCTCATTGCTTACACACACAACCATTGAGCTTATAGTATTTCATACATAGTATAATTTGGGTTGTGGGGAGTGTATCATTGAGAGTGAGCTTTCATTGTGTTCTCATCCATATTAGAGAACAATCATTTGTTGTATTGTGCTTTTGTGAGATTCACTTTATATTACACCAGTACACCGAGAGGAGTGTATGGTGAGAGACGGAGTCACTTCCAAGAGGAGTGAGGTTGGTAGTAAAGCCTAGAAAGGTGGTAATTCCGAGCACTTGAGGAAGGACACGGGCTAGAGACCAACATTTAGAGGGTGTGGAGTGTAGTTTCATTATGAGATTGTGAACATTGATCTGTGAGCATTAAAAACCGATATTGTGTGGTGTAAACATTATTCGGGTGAGCGTAGAAAACCCGGTTGCGATAGTGGAGTTCTCCCCGGGAGTGGGGAGCGGAGACGTAGGACGGAAGGTCTGAACTCCGTGATCATCTTTGGGTATTTGTGATTGCCTTGGCGTCTCACTTGTGCTTATTGTTTATTTCATTCTTGTCGCCATTATCTATCGCTAATAGTGACCACTACCTTGTTTATCTTGTTTGTGTTTATTTCACCCTTGTGTTAGTTTATATATCCTTTCATATATTTCACCATATACATCTTTGCTAGAATATATCTCTTTGTTCATATTGCATATTCTTGCTCATAACATATTGTATATCTATCTTGCAAGAATAATTTATTAATAGTTTTAATTGGCATAAAATCAGATTAGATTAGTATAAGACCCTAATCACCCCCCCTCTAGGGTCTAATAGTCACACCACCACCTTTAGTTGATGATGGAATGGCTGAGCGGGAGGCTTGGCTTCGTTTGGTAGAGAGGTACCAGAAGTTGAAGGCTCCAGAGTTTCATGGTTCGACGGATTCTATTGTAGCGCACAAGTGGAAGGAAGATATAAGCAACATTTTGGACATGCTTAATGTGGATACTGTGCAGAAGCAGAGGCTAGCAGCTTTCAGCCTCAAGGGCAAGGCAGGAGGATGGTATCGACTTTGTTTTACCCCAGAGCAGAGGATGACGGCTTCGTGGGAGACTTTTATGTATTTCTTTGAAGAGCAGTATGTTTCAGCTACAGCGAAAGCCATGAAGGAGTTAGAGCTGGCTCGATTGGAACAGGGGGATATGTCGGTGATGGACTTTGAGAGTAAGTTCATGTCACTAATTAGATTCACTGGCATGTGGCACACCGAGGAGAGGCATGCCCAGATGTTCATGATGAGACTTCGCCCAGGTTTACGCCGATATCTAGTATCTCAGAGATTTCATTCAGTGCGGGAGGTAGCAGATGTTGCCATAGCCTAGGAGACAGACACAGCTATATTTATTAAGGGCAAAGATGGTAATGCTAAGTAAGGGTCCACATCAGCAGGGCCCCTATAAGAAGGATAATCAGGAGGATCAGAATGCGCAATAGTAGCACCGATTTCATGGAGCTTGTTTCAATTGCAACAAGCTCGGTCATAGAGCAGTAGAGTGCCGCAGCACACCCACAGCAGGCCAGCAGGATAGAAATTAGTAGCAGCAGCAGAACCACACTCAGGATCACAGTCAGGGTTAGTAGTTGATGATTGAGGTACCTTCAGTAGTCCCAAGGATTGAGGGACAGGTACGAGTGATTCAGGAGACCTAGCAAGGATATATAGTGCCATACGTTCCAGGTGATGCAGCACAGGCGACTGGCAGAGTGTATGCAGTTGTTCCTCACGATCATGGCACTAGCGGGATGGTGGTGGAAGGTACTTTCCTTATGAATTCCTTTCCAACATGTATTCTTTTTGACTCTGGCGCTTCACATTCTTTTATCTCCTATGATTTTACGGTTAGACTCCAACTTGTGGCTCAGCCATTAGATTTTCCTTTATCTGTATCTACTCCTTTAGGGGAGACATCTCTTTTAGAGAGTGTTTGTAGGAGATGTATCGTCAGTTTGGATGATTCTGAGTTCGTGATAGACCTAATCGTGTTGCGTATATCTGAGTTCGATGTTATCCTTGGTATGGATTAACTATCTTCCTACCATGTGAGTATCGACTGTTTTACGAAGACAGCCAGTTTGCGAGCATATGATGGATCTGAGTTAGTGGTGGCGACCTCCAGAGGCAACCAGTTTGCGGAGTCATATCTGGCATACGTCGAGGAGGTGATGTTGTGGGATCGGGGCACAGATTTGAGTGAGATGCGAGTAGTCTCAGAGTACTAGGATGTTTTCCAGGATATACCAGGATTACCTCCAGTGAGAAAGATCGAGTTTTGCATAGAGTTACAGTCAGGCACTGCGCTGATTTCCCGAGCTCCTTACCGTATGGCGCCTACTGAGATGAGGGAGCTACAGATTCAGCTAGATGAGTTATTGTCTCAAGGATTCATTCGATGGAGTCACTCTCCGTGGGGAGCACCGGTACTCTTTGTGAAGAAGAAGGATGGGAGTATGCGATTATGCATTAATTATCGCTAGTTGAACAAGGTCACTATCCGAAATAGGTACCCATTACCGAGGATTGATGATTTGTTCGACCAGTTGTAGGGGGCTCAGTGTTTTTCAAAGATAGATCTTCATTCCGGTTATCATCAGTTATGGGTTTGGGAGATGGATAATCCGAAGACCGCCTTCTTGACTCGATATGGGTCTTTCAAGTTTCTTATCATGCTATTTGTGCTGACCAATGCACCCACAATATTCATGGATTTGATGAATCAGGTTTTTCGTCCATACTTGGACCAGTTCGTGATAGTTTTCATCGATGATATCCTCATCTATTCGAGATCGGAGGTCGAGCATGAGCAACATTTGAGGTTGTCATTGCGGACTTTGCGAGAACACCAGCTGTATGCCAAATTTAGCAAATATAAATTCTGGTTATCGGAGGTCATATTTTTAGGCATGTCATCAACTGGGAAGGGATTGTAGTAGATCCAGCTAAAGTAGAGGTCATACTTGATTAGGAACCACCAAAGACAGTTACCGAGATTCGTAGCTTCTTAGGTCTGGCGGGCTATTACAAAAAAACTATTCAAGACTTCTCGAAGATTGTTACACCACTTACATGTCTTACTAAGAAGGGTGTACCATTTATTTGGGCCACAGAATGCCAAGAGGCCTTTAAGACATTGAAGACTAAGTTGACTTCAGCACCAGTATTGATTATTCCCAGTAGTGATAAGACTTTTGTTGTTTATACTGATGCATCCTTATTAGGTCTTGGAGGTGTATTGATGCAAACCTAGAGAGTTGTAGCCTATATTTCGAGACAGTTGAGAACTCATGAGCAGAATTATTCCACGCATGATTTGGAGCTAGCAGCAGTGGTCTTTGTACTGAAGGCATGGAGGCATTATTTGTATGGGATACAGTTTGAGTTATTCATAGATCACCAGAGTTTGAAGTACCTCTTTTCACAGAAAAAACTCAACCAGAGACAACGACGATGGATAGAGTTTATTAAGGATTATGAGTTCACTATACAGTACCATCCGGAAAAGGTGAACGTGGTAGCCGACATGTTGAGCAGGAAGCATCGTCGCGGGCTAGCAGCTTTGAGGTGTTCACTATATCGGGATCTTTATACCCTCAGCCATTATGATTTCAGGCTAGAGATTGGTGGGAGCTGTATTTTTTTAGGAGCTTTATCAGTACAGTCGTCTTGGGGATATAGAGTAGTCGGAGCCCAGTTAGAGGATTCTTGAATTTAAACCCGCAAGGGGGAGATTTTCAAAGAACCCAAGGATGATTGGACTATTGGAGTAGATGGAGGCCTTCGGATGAAGGGCAAGATTGTCATGCCAAATAATCTACAGCTGAAGAGGGAACTTTTTAACGAGGCATATCGTAGCAAATATACAGTGCACCCAGGCACGACGAAAATATACAAGGATCTGAAGAGACACTTTTGGTAGAGTGGTATGCTCAAGAGAGATTTCAGAGTATGCGGCTAAGTGTTATACCTGTCAGCATGTTAAGGCAGAACATCAGAGACCTGTAGGAACCCTACAGCCTTTACCCATTCCCGAGTGGAAGTGGGCAGATATTTCTATGGATTTCATAGTAGGATTGCCTAAATCAAAGAAAGGAAATGATTCTATTTGGGTGATAGTGGATAGATTGACAAAGTCGGCACATTTCTTACCTGTGAGGACGACTTATACGGTGGACACATATACGAGGATCTTTATTCGAGAGATTGTCAGACTTTATGGAGTTTTGGAGACGATTATATCAGATCAGGGCTCAGTCTTCACATTCCATTTCTGGAGGAGTTTTCAGGATGCTTTTGGCAGCCAGTTATCATTCAGTAGTGTATTCCACCACCAGACAGATGGTCAGACTGAGTGGGTGAATCAGATATTAGAGGATATGCTGAGAGCATGTGTTATAGATTTTTAGGGTAGCTGGGAGAACCACATCCTATTGATTGAATTTGCATATAATAATAGTTATCAAGATAACATCGAGATGGCACCGTACGAAGCCTTATACGGGAGGCCTTGCAGATCGCCTATATGTTGGGCAGAGCCAGACGATAGTCTATTACTTAGCCCAGAGCTAGTTAGGCAGACCACGGAAAAGGTGTCATTGATTCGAGAGTGCATTCTTGCTGCACAGAGTCGACAAAAGAGTTATGCAGATCAGCGGAGACGACCCTTAGAGTTTTAGGTCAGAGACTTAGTTATGTTGAAAGTATCACCGATGAAGGGCGTTCAGCGATTCGGTAGACTGAGGAAGCTTGCCCCGAGATATGTTGGTCCCTTTAGGATTATCGAGCACATTAGAGTTGTTTCTTATAGATTAGACCTTCCAGCATTGATGTCGAGTATACACGATGTCTTTCATATTTCGATGCTCAAGAAGTATTTACGTGACGAAGAGCAGCAAGGGGTGAATGATTCACCAGAGGTTGAGATCCAGGATGATTTGACTACCGTAGAGATTCGGTATGCATTCTTGCTAGAGAGAATAAAAAGCTTAGAAACAAAGTCATTCCATTAGTAAAAGTCCAAGGGAACCGGTAAGGAGGCGAAGATATTTCTTGGGAGTGTGAGGAGTGTTGGCCTTCTTATTTTGATGATGTTTAATAAATAATTTATGACTAATGTTATTTGTCTAGTATTTGTGGTTTTCTATTTATTGTAGACAAACAACAAGTTAGAGGATGGATGGAATCGAGCATTCACGATCAAATCCAAAGGAGGTTGGCAGAATAGTGGAGTGAAGCTACGCAATTCACGTTGAAGATTCAAGTTCAAGCTTCATCCACAAGTGTACCAAGATAGAGCTTCGTTGAAGATCACAAGCTTAGGTAATTTAGTTTTAGGTTTTATATTATGTGTGTTAGATACTTTAAGCTCAATATCATATACACACATATTTTATTAGTTTATCCGTTTTTGGTTTTATCCACAAACAAAGTTTTTACAAACAAATTCCAAAAATTATTTATACATATTTATTGTCTATGTGGATAAGTTGTTTTGGTTTAGCTTCGAAGATATGAAACAATAGTTATATTCATATACACATTCTTTTGTTTCATATTCTATTATATTTAGAAAAATATTGTGTTCTTGGTTTATGGACTTGATAATACTATGTTACATCTTTTCCTAAGTCTATAAATCTAATAGAAGAGTTTTCAAAACCTTGGTTTAGGTCAAAACATCAAATTTAAAGTGTATCACATTTACATGTTTTGAACTTTTTTTTTTAAAATGAAGAGTTTTCACATTTGGGATGTTCTTTTTGAAAACCAGTTTTTGTAACATGTTTATTATCGTGTTTACAAGCATTCCCCAAAGTTTTATATTTTTATAAATTTGTTTGATATTTTTAAACAGGGTTTTAAAATCAGAAAACTGCTTCAAACTTGTAAATCTTCATATGTCAGTTTGCGGTCGACCGCCACGGTCGACCGTCTTGAGTCTAGAGACTCAGGATGTTTTTTAGAGACTCGCGTCGACTGTGACGGTCGAGCCGGATGCAGTCCAGAGAGTTTCACGGTCGACCGTCATGGTCGACGGCTTATGTCGCGGCCAAAATAGTTTCTTGGAGTTGCTCCGCGTCGACCGTGAATTCACACCGGTCGACCGCCGATCACCCAACAGCTATATCTTGTACAAAATCAGATTTCTGATTCTTTGGGCTTTTTGGTCTTTTGTTTGGGGATTTGGCTGTTGTTTTCTCTCCAATATAAACCTCAACCCCCTACTACAGTGCAACTATGAGAGTATTTTAAACAAGTTTAAGAAAGTTTTAAACAAGGGTTTATGTTTGGTTTAAGTTGTTTTAAAGGCTTTTAAGCATTTTGAGAGTTTGATTTTGTGAAATCAATTTCACAAGAGCTTGAGGAGATTATCTATTGGTGTTTGAGCATCCAACTATTCTCCCTCTATCTCTTGTTATCTATAGAGAAGTTTTCTAAACTCAATTTCTAGCTTTGAATTTATATTGTTTGATTATCATTCTATTAAGCTAGTATTTATATTTGAGTTTAGTTGATTTGATTTCACTCATTGTTACACACACGCAAGCCACTTGACTTATGTGTATTTCAATATATAGTATAATTTGGGTGGTGAGTGTGTAAACAATTGAGTCTGAGCTTTATTGAGTTCATTATCTATTATAGGAACAATTTGTTATGAACTTAATTTGTAAGGCATACACTTTGTATACACTGTACACCGAAAGGAGTGTGTGGTGGGAGACGGGGTTCATCCAAGCGGAGGGGGTAGGTGAGGTAATGCCTAAGAAAGAGGTTGTAATCCAACACCTTGAGAAGACACGGAGCAGAGACCAACACTTGAGTGGTATGTCAGTGTAGTACATTGTAGTGTGTAAGGTTTTCGTGAGAGAAAACCCAGATGTGTGTCATTGCTAAACGTTATTCGGAGAGCGAGTTATTCGGGTGAGTGTAGAAAACCCGGTTGTGATAGTGGAGATCTCCTCGAGGTGAGGAGCGGAGACGTAGGTCAAGTGATTGACCGAACTCCGTAAACATATCTTGTGTTTGAGTTTGCATTGGCGCACTTACTCTTGTGTTTATATTTTTTATCGCCATTGTCCATTGCTCATTATTTATATCATCCACTATCTTATTTATTTTGTTTGCCCTTGTGTATATCACTTATCCTAGCTCACATATCTTGTTATATTTCATACTTGTTAGGATAACTTATTAATTAGTTTTAATTAATATAAAATCGGATTAAATTAGCATAAGACCTAATCACCCCCTCTAGGGTCTAACAAGGAGGATGTACGTCGCGACTATCCGCACCTATTTGAACAGGTAAGATGTTGATATTTAAACGTGCTTATATGCATTGATTGATGTGATTGCATGTGTTGTTTAGTCACGTTTATACTTAACGCTAGAATGAGTCATTCAACACTTAGCTCTTAATTATTCGAAACATATGGTATATATATGAGGGATTCCTTGTTTGGATTTTTCACCCGACGTACTAGTTCCGTCTAATTAGGAGTTAAGTGAGGATGCACATATTCTAGATTGGTTAAGTTTAAATGTGGCTTATGATTCATATCTAGGAAT
>NC_033803.1:22418657-22419228 GCF_001876935.1 Asparagus officinalis
ACTGAACAACCCCAACCTCTCAATGCGGATAGCACTCCTGATGCAAAGAAGGAGTATGAGAAATGGGAGTGTTCAAATCGCATGAGTCTAATGATCATTAAGCGCGGCATTCCAGAAGCCTTCAGGGGCATAGAATCCGAAGGGATTACTAAGGCTAAAGATTTCCTTGCAGAAATTGAGAAACGTTTTGCGAAAAACGATAAGGTAGAAACAAGCACACTTTTAGCTCGCTTGATTTCAATAAAGTATAAGGGCAAAGGGAATATCAGGGAGTACATTATGGAAATGTCTCATATTGCTTCAAAGCTTAAGGTACTTAAACTCGATCTTTGTGATGAGTTATTGGTACATCTGGTTCTGTTGTCTCTTCCTGCACAATTCAATCAATTTAAGGTCAGTTATAACTGTCAAAAGGAGAAATAGAATCTAAATGAGCTCATTTCATACTATGTGCAAGAAGAAGACAGGTTAAAGCAAGATAAGACTGAAAGTGCTCATTTGATCTATGCCTCTAAGGATAAGGGCAAGAAAAGAAAGAATGATAATGAAGCTGCTAAGGGTCCTGTTCAGA
>NC_033803.1:22420228-22420762 GCF_001876935.1 Asparagus officinalis
GGGGGTTTGGGGGTTTATATAGGAAGAGGAAGCAACAGCAAAAACCCCAAAGGAAAAGACCAAACAGCCTAAGAATCAGAAATCAGATTCTGTACCAAAAGAGCCATTGGGATAAATGGCGGTCGACCGTGACGGTCGACCGCGAGCAAAAAAAACAACAGGAAAAGCTCCAGTGACTTTGGCGGTCGACCGTGGCGATCGACCGTGGGAAATCACGAGCTCACGATCGACCACGGCGGTCGACCGTGAAAATCTCTGCTGCCCACTGACGAAAGAACTAGGGCGCGATCGACCGTGGCGGTCGACCGTGAACTGATATATAAAATTCCAGGTTTTAAAAGCAGTTTGCTGATTTTAAAACACTTTTTAAAAATATCAAATAAATTCAGAAAAATGTAAAACTTTAGGGAATGATTATAGATATGATAATAAACATGCTACAAAGACTGGTTTTCGAAAAAAACACCAAATAAAAAATATCATCATTTTACAAAATAGTCCAAAACATGAAAATGTAAACATATGAATTTTGAC
>NC_033803.1:22421762-22422269 GCF_001876935.1 Asparagus officinalis
GTTGAGATCCCGAAAGTCGATACAAATCCTGACTTTCCCGTTCTTCTTAAGGACCGGGACGATATTGGCGAGCCATTCTGGATGTTGTTCCTCCCGAACGAAGCCCGAGTCAATAAGCTTCTTAACTTCGGATTCGATCGCCTCCATCATTTGCGGACGAAACCGTCTTTGTTGTTGTTTGACAGGTTTGACATCCGACTTAATATTGAGGCGATGCACACAGCTACATTCGGATCGAGCCCTGGCATGTCTTCATAATTCCAGGCGAACACATCAATATATTCCCTGATAAGAGAGATTAATTCCTCTTTCTCCTCGGGTAGGAGGCTGTCGCTAATGAATATCGGTTTAGGATTTTCCTCAGTTCCCATATTCACCTGGAGTACCTGATCTTCGGTAGGAGGCTCTCTTTGCTCGAACCTATCACCATATTGCATATTTAGGTGATGAACCCAAGGATCTTCCCACGTCGGCATCTGGTCGTCTTCCTCTATTGCGGTAGGATCG
>NC_033803.1:22423269-22423716 GCF_001876935.1 Asparagus officinalis
CACCCACTTGAGCTTATTGTATTTTCATATATAGTATATTTGGGTTGGTGAGAGTTGTAACAATTGAGTATGAGCTTTCATTGAGTTCTTATCTATTATAGAGAACAAATTTGTTATGAACTTTAATTGTAAGGATACACTTTGTAATACACTTGTACACCGAAAGGAGTGTGTGGTGGGAGACGGGGTCATCCCAAGAGGAGTGGGGTAGGTGGTAATGCCTAGAAAGAGGTTGTAATTCCTAACACTTGAGGAAGACACGGGCTAGAGACCAACACTTGAGGTGGTATGTAGTGTAGTTACATTGTGAGTGTTGTAAGGTTTTCGGTGAGCTAGAAAACCGAGTGTGTCATTGTAAACGTTATTCGGGTGAGCGTAGTTATTCGGGTGAGTGTAGAAAACCCGGTTGTGATAGTGGAGATCTCCTCGAGGTGAGGAGCGGAGACG
>NC_033803.1:22424716-22425102 GCF_001876935.1 Asparagus officinalis
CAATATTGATGGCATAACCTAAACAAGGTGCACCGTGCATATCCATAATGTATATATGTGCAAGCAAGAAATTAATAAAATTAAAACAAGATTAGCACAAAAAGATAACTTGGATCTTTAACTTAAGACGATTAGACCTTAAATCAAAGAGCCCAAGCTCTGATACCAATTGTTGGACCCTAATGCCACTAGAAAAGAACCCTAGAGGGAGGGGGGGTGAATAGGGTCTTATGCTAATCTAATCCGATTTTATGCCAATTAAAACAAATTAACAAATATATCCTAGCAAGTATGATATGCTACAAGATATGTGTAATGATATACAATATAAACAAGGGTAAACAAAATGATCATGCAACAATGGCGATATAACAATATGCAAGAAT
>NC_033803.1:22426102-22426425 GCF_001876935.1 Asparagus officinalis
GAGTGGGGATTACGCACCTCTTTAGCCACAACATGAGGTACCCCGCGAACAGAGCCTTTCCAGATATAGAGGACTTGGCCTGGTGGTGAAACGAGTGGAAGACCGTTCCGGATTTGAACCCGTCCTCGTCATGCTCGAGAGCTATGGTGGCTTCCCCCTCGGTCATCCTCCTTTTCACTTCAGCCTGGTCGCATCCGCTCAGCGGCAAAGCAGGCCTTCCTTTGACATCGTTCTCAGGGAATAAATAATCAGCTCAGTTCTTGTGGCTGATCCCCGGGGCCCTTTTCTTCTTACCTTTGTGGTCGACCGCCCCTAAGGTATTG
>NC_033803.1:22427425-22427732 GCF_001876935.1 Asparagus officinalis
GGATAACTTGAAATTAACAGGAAGTGGGGTAGAAATTGACTTACAATCTTGCATGTTAAAGCGCCGCAAGATTTTCTTCAAATAGTTCTTCTGAGAAAGCCAAATCTTCCTATTAATTCTGTCTCGTAAATTTGCATCACTAGAATCTTGTTTGCAGATCCTAAATCCTTCATTTTAAATTCCCTAGCTAACTGAGCCTTTAATTCTTGAATTCGATCTTTGTTGGGGCCTACAACTAACTGTTTTCGGTGAAAGTCGCTGTTTTCATTGCTTTCGAAATCTGTTACAACTTCAAACGTTACAACAA
>NC_033803.1:22428732-22429038 GCF_001876935.1 Asparagus officinalis
AATCTATACGTAGTAATGACTAAAAAATAACCTTTTTACAAAAAAAAATTACTTAATATTAATAATAATACTATTAATTGTTAATAATAGTATAATAAAAATATATAAAGTATATAGATTACTAAATTATTTAATAAGAATTATACTATAATTCAATGAGCAATTAAATAAATAGAATAAATATTTAATCATATAAGTAGTGTAATTATTTTAATAATATCACATAAATTATGAATTGCACTATTTATTTAGTTTTATATTGTTAAATAAATTAAATAAATAATTTAATATTATTTATAGAATAGT
>NC_033803.1:22430038-22489783 GCF_001876935.1 Asparagus officinalis
AAGGAGGAGAGATGATAAATAAAAAAAATTTCTCTAGGCGCTATTCTATAGGCTGCTCAGGACAGTGCTGCAAAAAAGGGAATTGTCGGCCACCTCTGGCACACTGTCGGCCACACTCGGGCCACTGTCGCCACACTCGGGGTGGCCGTCACTGTGCCTAGCCACCGTTGGGGTGGCTCGGCTCATGCCGAGCCACCCAAGGTGGCTCGGCCAGCGAGCCACCCGAGGGTGGCTCGGCATTGCCGAGCCACCTTGGGGTGGCTCGGCCACCGAGCCACCTCAAGGTGGCTCGGCTAAGGCCGAGCCACCTTGGGGTGGCTCGGCTTTGGCCGAGCCCCGCGCGGCGGTGTTTTTCCGACTTTTTCGAGTCGTTTTCTGTGTCTCGTTTGTCCGTGTTTCGGTTGACCTGAGACTCTGATTTGATGGTTTGATTTGGCAGTAATTTGATTCCTGATTGGCAGTAATTTGGATTCCTGATTTGGCAGTAAATCGGCTTCTGAGTTCGAGTCGAAATTTGATCTTGATTCGATCGTGATTCGTCCGAGTCCGCTCTCGTTGGATGACTCGTTGATTCCTCAACTCATTGATTCTGGCACGCGGCGGGTGGATTCATTCCGTCGCTTCCGTGCGATTCGTCGATCTCGTCGCCTCGTTGGCTTCGTCGGTTTGTGCCGAGCTATGCTAAGGACCTATAAGCGATTTTATATGCCTACAATTAATAACAGAATTTTTTTTATTATTTTTTATTTGTAATTTATGTCATTTTAAGTAATTAATAAAATTATTGTTTTTATTATTTTCTTATTTTTTTTATAATTTAAAATTTAAATGAAATTGAAAAATTTTGGAAAAAAATTAAAAAAAATAAAAAAAAAGAAAATCAGTCGGGCCAGCCCGGAACCCGGCCCGGGCCCGGACTCGGCCCAGGGTACCCGGGTCCGGGTCCGGGTTCCGGTTTTGACTTTCCGGGCCGGGCCGGGCCGGGCCGGCCCGGATGGACAGGCCTAGATATACCTCTTTTTGTCAACACTCTTTTGATGAAAAAATAATTAGCAATTTTATTCAAAGATCGTTTGATTCGAAGTTATGTTCATATTTCTGATAAAAATAAAAATAATAACAGATTAAATTGCACATATATCATCTATGTTATCATAAGTTCATAACGCATCCCTTATAATTCCCTAAGTTTGATATTAACGAATAGACCCTCCATACTATCACACCTTACTCCATCCTCGTCATCAAAAGTCATCTCCACCACAAAACCTCACCGAAGACGGTGCGCCGTTCACCAAAGAGGAGGCAAGATTATGAAAGGACAGCGGCGGAATCAATTTACTTCCAAGAGGCCTATCTACGTACCATTATCAAATTCAAAAAGTAATAAATGACGTAGCAAGATAATACACGGAGTATATTTGACCCAGAATAATATTCATATATGTATCGGTTACTTTAATTGGATATAAATACTATCCACGCTTATATCCTTATTTGCCTTTCTTATTCTCCACCGGATCATTGTATTTGCTCAACAAAGAGAAGGGAAAAAAAAGAGTCAACGCTAATGCACTCCTAATACTGATATAAGTAGGGTTGTCCAAATAGGCCAGCCCAGAAATCTAGGTTCAGGACAGGCAAAAAGGGGGACCCAGACCCGGGCTCGCCGAGTCCGAGTCCAGATCATAGCCAAGAACGGGTCGAGCACGAGGCCGGCTTGATTATTTTTCTCTTTTTTTGGCTTAAAATTTGTTTTTGCAAAAAAAAATGAAATTTCAAGATTAATTTAAAATAAAATATTCAAAACTTTGATAAAAATTCAATCATATTATTAATCACTTGTAATTATACAATTTATAAATACAAATATCATAGAAATTAAAATGATAAAAAATAAATTCTTTATTATTAACCATTAACAATTATAATTTTTTTTGGAATTTGTCGCATCACAAAAAATGAATACATCCCAACCAGGTTGGCACCTTCTCATCTATATCACTATCATTTATAACTCTTTTCAAAATAATTTATCATAAATTTAAAGCTAAGAAATAAAAATTACAAACTAATAAGTAATTTCTACTCACTATCTTTATCTCCTATTGTCAATTCATCAAGTCTATCTTCAATACTAGTCATCTGATTGATGCATTGAGTTCTTTTCTCGGATCTTCACCAATCTTATAAGCACATTACCGCCTGTACAGTAGATGAATCTAGCAATGTTCTGTGGTCGTTGATCAAACGTCGTGATGTGCTGAAGGCAGATTTCGAAGCTACTGTAGAAACATACATTGTTAATAAGTTACGAGCCATGATAGAAAGTATAGAATATGAAATTGTTACATATACTCTCCACCATTGCGAAAATATCAAAATTATTATTTTGAGTATTAACTAAAAGTGCAAACAAATATTGTTTAAGTTTAGAAACTTTCCTTGATGATGATCCAAATCCAAATCTAAAGCTACCAATTAGCCTCGCTATCATTAATTGCCTATTAAAACACTTACCTTTGTCCCGGCTTGAACTCGTAGAAGCAGAAGCTATAGGTTGATGTGTTCTTACACCATATCTACTTGCATATACCTCATATAATCTTTTAAAATAATATGTAATAGTGTTATGATGAGTAAGAGCAGTAACTGTTGGATATATTGACCCCAATATATAGTTTTGATGATAACAATTTATATATTATGTGCATTATTATGTACTAACATATCAATACAGATATCAACATCAAATATAATCAAGATATGTGAACAAAATACAGAATGAGTTCAAGGCAACAAGAAGTAAAGAAGAAGAAGTGCATAAACGTCATAATATAATTTTTACATTTTCTTTACTTAGATTTATTGTACAAGCCTTGATCACTCATAACACATACACACACATAGTGTTTAGAACACACTAACACATACTTAGTGTGTGGTTAACAATAGAAATCTCATATGTTAACCATTAGAGTTTATAGATAAAGAACGAGTCTCAAAATATTTCATATATCTTATATTTATCCCTTAGTAATCGACCAATAAGAATAGTAGTCGACTACTAAAGCCTTGGTCAAAATATCAGTTTCTATCATTTTACAGTGTAGTCGACTAATACATATTGTAGTCGACTATTAAAGACTTAGACAGAAGTCTAACTTCTGTGAAATTACAGTGTAATCGACTACGAGGAGTTATAGTCGACTATTAAGAGTCAATTTAAAATTCTAGAAACTCTGTCTTTACAGTGTAGTCGACTAATGATTATAGTAGTCGACTACTAAAAAATAATCTGACTTCACAGAGTCTGTTTTGACTCAGTGTAGTCGACTACTAAGCATTGTAGTCGACTACAGATACAATTTTTCTAGATTTTAGAATTTGAATTTATGATTGTTTATAGCCGTTTGTGCACGTTATTTAGGTTTAAAATTTTGTTTTTTCAGAGGCTATAAATAGGTATTAAAGTTCAGAATTTACCACCAATATTCATACATATAAGATCAACCTTTTGTGCAAATTCAAGAGTTCAAAAATTCAGATTTTCAGTCTAAGTGTTCATAAAAGTGATTTCTGAGATTGTCATTGATCTTCATCATACATACAAAGAGTTTAGATATTAATCAGAGATTAAAAGAGTTTCTAAGCCACTGCTACACAATACTTACACTTCAAGGCTTATAGAAATTGTATTCTGTCATCAAAGAAGGTTACTCTCGGGTGTGAGAGGTGATTTCTTGGTTTAGAGATTGTTACAATTTGCATGATCTTGCAAATTGATTAGGTTTGCTTTTGATTTTGTAATAGTTTTTCAAAATCATAGTGGAATTCTCAAGCGAGATTTGTTTGGGGACTAGATGTACACCCGGGGTGGTGAATCTTCTGTGTTTGTGATTGCTCAAATTTTTGTGATTGTTGCTATTCTTTCCTTGTAATTTATAATCTACTTTGCAAATTTCTTAAAGGAATAATATTCACCCCCTCTAGTGTTTAGTGTGTATTAGATCAGATCCTACACTTGGTATCAGAGCATGGTGAAAGATGGCAACAACAAATACATCACAATTCAAAGAGGAACATTCCACACAACGACCACCACTGTTCGATGGTACAAACTATAACTATTAGAAATGTCGGATGAGATATATACCTCCAATCTCTTGGCTACGAACTTTGGAACATTGTTGAGATTGAATTCACAAAGCCAACCACTCCTTACACCGAATGGACTGTTGTTCAAAGAACAAATATAAATCAGAACTCAAGAGCAATGAATGTGTTGTTTTGTGCCTTGGACAAGAACGAATTCAATCGAGTGTCTACCTCTACATCAGCACATCAAATTTGGCATACTCTTAAGGTAACACATGAAGGAACTAACAAAGTTAAAGAAACAAAAATTTCTGTTCTTGTTCACATGTTCTAACTATTCAAGATGAAACAAAATGAGACTATCATGGAGATGTTCACAAGATTTATAGATATTACTAGCTCATTAATTGGACTTGGCAAAGAATACACTCAAGTTGAGATGGTAAGGAAAATCCTAAGAACACTAACTCTAGAATACAAGAAGAAGACTACAGATATTGAAGAGGCCAATAATCTTTCAACTCTCACCGTAGAGAACCTTATCGGAAATCTTATGGCATATGAATTTCAACTTGAAGATAGAAAGAAGGATGATGAACCAAAAAAGAAGAAGATACTTACCTTCAATGCATCCTCCGACACCAAAGAATATGACAAAGATGATGAGGATATTGCATTGATTATGAAGAAATCAAACGATTCTTAAAGAAAGGTAAGTTTAAATCAAAAAATTTTAAGAATACTAATGATTCTTCTTTGTGCTTCAATTGTAATAAGCCAGTACATATAAAGAAGGATTGTCCACTTCTTAAGTCAAAATCAAAGTCCATCAATACCAACAACTTCAACAACTTCAAGAAGAAGAAGAAGAAGGCTATGGTCGTGACTTAGGATGATAGTGATAATTTATCATCCGAGGACGAAGAAGGAGAAAAAGAAGAATCCGCCCACCTGTGCTTCATTGCACAAGAAAATGAAGTAAATGGTTCTTTAGACAATGAAGAATTATTAGATGCTTTTAATGAATGTTATATTAAATTTAAAGATTTAAATATTAATTACAAGATTTTAAAAAATAAAAATGAAAGATTAAACATAGAATCTGTTTCTTCAAATTCTACACAAATTGAAGATTTGAAGGAATTAAATGACAAATTATTTTCTGAAAATAGATTATTAACTAAAAATAATGTTTATCTTAAATCTGAATGCAATGTTATGAAAAATAAAATTTTAGATTTAGATAATAATGTGGTTTCTCTTAAACTCAAATATGAAGAGTTGTTTTTAAATGTAAATAAGTTTAATAAAGGAAAAGAAGACTTAACTATTTTATTAACTTTTTAAAAGTTTTTATCAAAAATTTGGTTTAGGATATGTTCATGAGAAGAATGATAATGTTAATAGAACACATCATGCATCATCCTCTATGACTAAAAATGTTAGTAAATTCCATGCGCCATTATCAAGGAATATACATGCTAAAAATAATCATGTTTTATCTATGTTTATTTGGGTGACTAAAAACACAAGTTTGCATGAAAGAAATACTTATATTTCAAATTTTAAGAAAAACATATATAATTCCACTAATTATATTTATGTTAACAAGAGAAAACCAAATTCCAAGTGGATTTGGTCCCCTAAGTGCTAATTCAATGGACCCAACATAAAAGGGTATCAATGTTTACATGTCTATATTTTAGGTACCTCAAAAAGAAAAGAGGATACTAGATAGTAGATGTTCCAAACACATGATCGAAAATACTCAAATGTTGTTTTTAGTTTAATACAAAAAGGGAGGAACTGTAACTTTTGGAGACAAAAACAAAGGTCAGGTAATTAGTGTTGGAACCGTAGGTAACGTTGATAAACCACTAATAGATAATATTTTATTAGTAGATGGTTTAAAATAAAATCTTCTAAGTATAAGTCAATTATGTGATAAGAATTTTAAAATTGTTTTTGAAAAAGATTTATGTCTTATCTATGATAATGATTTAACAAATATTTTATTTAAAAAGGAAGTAGAAAGAAAGATATATATGTTTTATCCATAAATTTTTATTCCAATGATCATTGTTTAGTTGCATCAATTGATGATTCATTATTATGGCATAAAAGATATGGACATATTAATATAAAAAATATTTTACGTATTTCTAAACATAGTTTAGTAAATAGTTTGCCTAAAATTATAAATAATAAAAATCATTTTTGTGATGCATGTCAATAAGAAAAAAAAGACATAAATCAACTTTTAAATCTAAAGGTGTTGTTTTTACAAGTAGACTACTAGAATTATTACATATGGATTTATTTGGTCCTTCTAGAATTGTATCTTTAAATGGAAGTAGATATGTATTTGTCATTGTTGATGATTATTTAAGATTTACATGGGTTATGTTTTCAAAGCATAAAAATGATGTTTTTAATGAGTTTTCTACATTTTTTAAAAAAGATACAAAATCAAAAATCCGCTACCATTGTCACTATTAGAAGTGATCATGGTGATGAGTTTGAAAATAAATTATTTTTTAATTTTTATAATAAAAATGTTATTTTACATGAATTTTTCTTTCCTTACACTCCACAACAAAATGGAGTTATTGAAAGGAAAAATAGAACTTTACAAAAATATGCTAGAACAACGTTATGTGATTCTAAACTTTCTAAATATTTTTAGGCAAAAGAAATTAATACTACATGCTATGTTTTAAATAGAATTTTATTATGATCTATTTTAAATAAAACAAGTTTTAAATTATTTTACAACCGTATTTCTAAAGGTTCATATTTTAAAGTTTTTGGATGTAAATGTTATATATTAAATACAAAAGAAAATTTAGATAAGTTTGATTCAAAATCTGATGAAGGTATTTTTGTAGGTTATTCTATGCATAGTAAAGCTTATAGAATTTTTAACAAAAAGACTTCTACAATAGAAGAATCAATGCATGTTTCTTTTGATGAATCTTATGTTAATACTAGTGATGATAATAATGATGATGATGATGATGATATTAATGATCAGCCATCTCCTATTATTATTAATGATTCTAATGATACTAATATTTTACCTAAAGCATATGTAGAAGTTAGAAATCATCCACATGATTTGATCATTGGTGATATTTCTCGTGGTGTTCAAACTAGATCACAATTGGATTTATATAGTCATGTTGCTTTTGTTTCTACAATAGAACCTAAAAATATTAAAGAAGCATGTAAAGATGATTATTGGATTGTAGCTATACAAGAGGAACTCAACC
Organism: Asparagus officinalis; assembly: GCF_001876935.1. Classification (NCBI taxonomy): domain Eukaryota; kingdom Viridiplantae; phylum Streptophyta; class Magnoliopsida; order Asparagales; family Asparagaceae; genus Asparagus; species Asparagus officinalis. The sequence goes on from NC_033803.1 coordinate 22,437,409, forward strand.
AATTTACAAGAAATAACGTTTGAGATCTTGTGCCTAGACCTCAAGATAAATCCATTATAGGAACCAAATGGATATTTTGAAATAAACTGGATGAATCTGGACAAGTTATTAGAAACAAAACCAGATTGGTCGCACAAGGTTATAATCAAGAAGAATGCATTGATTATGATGAAACCCATGCACCAGTTGCTCAATTATAATCTATTAGAATTTTACTTGCATTTGTATATTTTATGGATTTTAAACTATTTCAAATGGATGTTAAAAGTACTTTTTTAAATGGTTTTATTAAAGAAAAAGTTTTTGTAGAACAACCTCCCGGATTTAATCATGAAAGTTTTTCAAACCATGTTTTTACACTTAAGAAAGCTTTATATGGTCTTAAATAAGCACCTCGCGCTTGGTATGATAGACTAAAGAAATTTCTTTTGACTTCCGGATTTGAAATTGGGAAGGTTGACTCTACACTATTTATTAAGAAAATAAATAAAGATATTTTGTTAATTCAAATATATGTAGATGATATTATATTTGGTTCTACTAATAATGATCTTTGTCAAACATTTGCTAAGACAATGTAGGATGAATTTAAAATGAGTCACATTGGTGAACTCAACTTCTTCCTTGGACTACAAATCAAACAATTAAAGAAAGGAATATTCATCAACCAAAGCAAATATGCAAAAGAATTACTCAAACGCTTTGGGATGGACAATACAACAAGCAAAAGAACTCCAATGAGTACAACTACATCTCTTGACAAGGATGAGAATGGTAATAATGTTGATCAAAAATAATATCGATGTATGATTGGATCACTTCTTTATCTTACCGATAGTAGACCCGATATAATGTTTAGTGTTTGTTTATGTGCTAGATTTTAACCTATTCCTAAAGAGCCACACCTTAAAGCAGTAAAAATAATTTTTAGATATCTTAAAGATACTACAGATTATGGTTTATTTTATCCTAAGAATAGCACATTTGATTTAATATCATATAATGATGCTGATTTTGCCAGGTGCAAATACGATAGAAAAAGTACAAGTGGTACATGTCACTTTTTAGGATATTCACTTGTATCTTGGTTTAGTAAAAAGAAAAATTCAGTATCATTATCAACAACTGAAGCAGAATATATTACTGCAAGTTTTGCATGTGCTCAAGTTCTATGGATAAAACAAACATTATCTGATTATGGTATAGTTTGTCTCACATCCTCCATAATGTGTGATAATACTAGTTCTATTGATTTATCTAAAAATCCTATTCAATATTCACGTACAAAATACATTAACATTAGACATCATTTCTTACGTGATCATGTGCTTAAAGGTAACATTTCATTAGATTTTATATCTACCGATAAACAAATTGTAGATATATTAACAAATTATTAAAAGAAGAAATTTATGTTAAATAAAGAAGAGAATTAGGTATATGTTCAATATATTTAAATTAATTTTTAAGATCAATACATATGCATACACAACCTTAATATTCGACTAATTAGGTTAGTAGTCGACTACATGCACACATTTTGCATATATGACATTATGTTTATTACAGACTAGTCGACTGATAAAGATAGTAGTGACTAATCTGAAGTGAAAACAAATATACAGATTTATGTCGATTATAGACTAGTCGACTAATAGTGTTAGTAGTCGACTAATCAAAGTTCAACTCGATTTACAGAACTTTGTCAACTACAGAGAAGTCGACTAATTATCTTAGTAGTCGACTACTTAAATAGCAGTTTTCACATGTATGTGTTTTTTGAGCATATTGGATCCTTTACCCACCAAACCCAATACCCAATACCCATTAAACTTAAGTCAAATTGATCTCAACCACTCATTTTTTATCTAATCAAACCTAGCCCTAAATCAACTTCTATTGAGATTAAACTATGTCCATACATTTGAATTCATGTTTTAATCTTAGCCATTGATTTTTCATATACGAAAACTATCCTAAATAAATAACTACCCACTCCCTCACTCTCCTAAAACTGTCAGGAACCCTCTCCCCTCTTCAGGACCGAATCCAGGTTAGGGCATCTTCACTCCTTTCATTTTTTTTCCAAAATTTTCCTCAAGTTCCTTATTTTTCTTGAGTTTGTCAGTTCTTGTAGTCGACTACAACCTCCATTAGCCGACTACTAACATCTTCTAGGGCATCTACAGTTTGAGTAAGTCTCCTACACTTGATCTTTTAAAATTTCTTACTTGAATCATGTCTAGATCTAAGAGATCAAGATCTGGTCCTTCAAATGTTGTTGAAAACTACTCAATGTACTTAAAAGATCCTAGTTTGCTTGCACAATTTAAAGAATTCCAAACCTTCACTACACCACCTGAAATCATCTATAGCGGCCGAAAAACGCTATGGTATTATTTCATAGCATTTTAACCAGCGCTGTGTCAGAACCCGCTATAGTAGGTCTGTGGCTTTACATAGCGCTTCCCCAAACGCTATCAAAAAGGTTCCAACCATAGCGTTTTTATGTAGCTATAAAAGGGTATTCAATAGCGTTTCTGTATTGCTATGACGAATATCTTTCATAGCGGTTGAAAAATGCTATTAGTTAGTTTTCATTCATAGCATTTCAACGCTGCTATTGTCTTACATTTGATAGCGTTTGAGTTACTACAATGGCGTTTCAGCGAATGTTGTCTTTCTTCTTTTAATAGCATTTCAACAATTGTTTCCACTTCTTATAGCATTTCAGTTGTGCCTATAAACCTTTGAGGTTGAACTAGAAATAGCTTCCAATTATGACAATCATAAAAGCAAATATTTCATTTAAAGGTTCAAACTGATACATAACCAAGTTGTAGCATACAAGAAAAGTCAACACAAATGTGCTTAAAAACAAATACTAGTCTTTGGATAATCCAACATGGAGTACAAAAAATTAACCATAGTACACAGAACAACAAAAACTAACTTTGATGCATTACATATGACTTAGGAGACTCATCATCTTCAGTAATTGAGTACTAGTACTGCTGCAAAAACAGAAATTAACAACACCAATAATCATTGAGCACATAAAGTTTATGACAAATTGATTCGTGAAAGAACAGACCTGGGGGTACACAGAAACAAATTGATTCGTGAAAGAACAGACCTGGGGGTACACAGAAGCAAGATATGATGCTTCTCTGGAAAATGGATAAGATGCATGCAAAAGAACAACTCTACATTTGGAAAATGGATAAGAAGGTTTCATTTAGTACTCTATTAGAATTTAGCTGGAAGGGTAAATCGCTCCTTTAAACATAGGGGAAAAAATCATCAACGTCTACCAATATAAATCATGGGAATCAAATATATATGTATCATCCTGAAAAGAACAATGAAATATTAGGACTACAGTTTTTGGAACCTAGTAAATGCTAGAAGACTTCATTCTTATTTGGGTCATCTTTAGCTTATGTGGGCAGAGATAGTTGATAGCTTAAAGCAAGCAACCTGCAAATGCTAGAAGACTTCATTAATACTTTCATTCCACTTGTATTCAATCAATAAATTCCTGGCTTTGAGTTTAATTCACTTAGGGCAATAGTCTATATGTTTAGAGTTCAAAACATTAAGAAGATTAATTTCATCAGTCAGATTGTTGCCTATATTGCGTGCATATGTCTAAGAATGTATTGAACTGTAACAAATAGAAGCAAAAAGAAACTACTTACAATACTATGAATGGAACACAAGTAACACATATAGAGATCAAAATATGTTATGCACTATGAAAACTTAAATTGTAGAATAAACTTAAGGAGAAAATATTACTTTATCTAGTGAGTCCCTTCTCCTCCTTGCAGTTTCTGGCTCAAAAGCCTTTGCTACACTTAATGTCTTTTTACTCAGATGGTCCCTAATAGCACCGGTCACGGATAGAGGTGTTCTCGTAGAATACAGAGTAAGGCTGGATCTTTTGCAAACTGGTGATTCAAATGACATGTTTTCATCAGAAAGACCAATCGACTCAAAAAGCTCTTTTGTTATGCTCTGCCGCTTTACAGGAACTGAGTTTAAGTTTAACTCAGACATCTGTTGAGATATGCATTCAGAAAGATGCTCGACTGCTGCTAATTGTGAGTTTAGTGTGTTATAGACACTCTGCAAAGATTGTTTTTTGCCTGCAAGTAGATATTAGAGAGTCACACTTAAGTAATACTCTTTGGGATCTGATGTCAGCCTCACATGTCACGATAATTAGAAATAAACTATGGTAGATTTAATTTGCTATGCTAAAATTAGGAAATTGCTATATAAACATTTTCATCAAATAAACAATACAACACCAGTTTGTCTATTAAAGAAAACACTATAGGCTTTAAAAAATATCACATAGCAAATCTGCATTTCCATTTGTATCATACCTTACACGCAGAGAACCACTCTGGAAAGTTGTATGACCTAATGAAGTTCTACCACTTCCACCAAATCTATTTATCTCAAGAGTGTGGAAATGTCTCTCCAGTTCAATGATCTGATTTGTCAAATTCTGCATGAAAAATGCACATTCACCGAGTTCAGAATTATAAATTGAATTATTAAAATCCAACATGATTGAAAGGTACATGCTTAACCTGATTTGCATTTAAAATATTCTGGCGTTTCGCTTCAATTTCAGGATTCAACTTCTGTTGGTTCCATATGTCCCAATATTTTCTATTAGAAGCTTGTTCGACTATGCCTTTCAAGTAGCCTTGCCGAGTTGAAAGTGCACAATGAAAAGTTTAGAGGCTCCAGATTTAAACCTCTTCCTTATCAGCTAAATATGTTTCAACTTGAAAGATAGAAGCATAGAGTAACAGGTAGATGTTTGAAGAAATAGCAACTGCAAATATAAATAAGCTTGATCATAGAATACATGATGGAATCAATAGGCAACCCCTTAGGAGTTGCTTAAGAGTTACTGGATCAATTTGCTCAACATTTTAACTTAAATCCAGTTTTTCGGCCCCATGCGAGCAACAATCAACCTGATAACTTACTCTAACAACTGTTGCATTAGCACATGATTCATTATCAATTACAACCCTAACATGGAACAAATTAAAGAAATTAGAAGATTGAAAGTAAATGAATAAAAGAATAGACCAAAAAAACCAAAAGATGCAAACCTTGGTGGGTTCATTCTCTGAATGAATTTTTCGTACTCATCGTCACTGTCCCAATGAGAACTCATCAAATCTGTCTCTGTAAAATTAAACCCAAAAAATGGAAAGAAATTTAATTATCAATCAACAAAAAAGATACCCTAATGCCCATATTAAAAATCCCCAAAATGAATCAACAACATAGAGAACCAATTAAAACCAAATAATTAATTCTTGTAAAATCACAAAATCAACTCGACAAGAAAATATTTTTAGAGGAAAACCGATTGAAGACATCAAAATAATTGATGGGTCCATTCTATAATCATTAAGAATTAGAAAGGGAATGGATTAAAATTGAAAGAAAGAAGAATTACCCATTTGAGAGAAAGGAATCGATAGGGTCATTGAGAGATCAAACAGGTAGTGAGGATACGGCCACGGCGGATCTGATAGCCAGGATCGATCCGATGGGGTACTCGTCCCATTCCATGGATCTGATGTCGCCCTTCACCACCTCGAGATCCAGCGGAGCACAGGGGTACACAACGGCGCGGTCGCCTAGAGTCTATCGCCTAGGGTTCATCATCACGAGATCGTTCAGACCGCTCAGCACTTCTCCCTGATTCCCAAAAAAAGAAAAAAGGGGGAAAAACTAGGGTTTGAGATTTCGACGAGAGGAAAAGGATCGGGGATTTGATAGGAGAGGGATCAAAATAATTGGGGGGTAATAAAATTTTGGGCCTGTTTTAATTTTCAGTCTCCCGCTTTACTTTTCAACGCGTCAGAACAAAAAAAAATTACGATCAACTACTTATAACGTTTAAAATTTTTCAAACGCTATCAAAAAATAAGGCACATAGAATTTATAGCACTTACAACATAAACGCTATAAAAAACAGCTTTGTTGTAGTGCTTTAAGATACTACCTGATCGTTTTGTTAAGTTTGAAACTTTGTAACTCATAATTTCAGTGCATATTTTGAAAATATTGGATCACTAGAGTTATTTTCTTCTGAAAATAAAAAAAACTCCATTATCCTCTTTTAGTTTAATTGTTTTACATAAATATCACTCGTCTTGAAACTGATAACAAATTTGACATACTCAATACTCTTGTTAAGGGAGTTGAGATTAATCTAATTCCTAAAAAATTGGAAATATTTCAATATCCCTTACCAAGGTGGTAGTCTTAGTAGTGTCAAAATGTCGGATGAAAATTTACTTTCGAATCATATCTTTCTTCCCGGACAAGGAAAACCTCTAAATCATTCAAACAAACTTAGACTCATTCCTAGGTTTATCGCTCGTATCCTTGCTTATAATTTGTATCCAAAAACCGGGTGTTTTCATTTCATCTCACTAGATTTAGCCAATGTCATGTATGCCATAATGGCAAAGATACAAGTGAATTAGACTGAGATTTTCTATGAGAATCTTTTAGTTATACCAAGAGGATTTCTTCCTTATGGTGCATTTTAAACCAAAATTTTAAAAAAAAAATTGTGTTGAACTTGACTCTGAAAACTCCGTGGTTCGTTCTGTTGAATTCTTTGATTCCAATGTCCTAACTAGGATGAAGTTAACAAACTTTGAACTTCATGACCAAAATCCCAAGATGAGCCTCACCCTCCTCAAGAACAAATCCTACAAGAAATTCCATAATCATCTCATCATGCAAGCCCCTTCTCAAGTCACATACCACCCCCAATGCAAACTAATCCCTCATGCTTCTCAGATGCTTAATATAATACCCTTTCTGCGTGCATCCTCGGTTTAGAAACTGGGCAATAATCAATATATACTCAGAACTCATGCATTTTAAGAAATCAAGAAGAGATAAACAAGAAGTTGGATAACTTGGATCTGAAGCTCAGTGCATATTTCCAAGGACATCCACCTCCTCTAGGTCCTTCATGTTAGAGGAGCATGCATGCATCTCATGTAGTACTTTGATTAGTTTCATGTTTATGTCAAAAACTATGTCATAAGTTGGTTTATTTATTTATGTCACAAACTATGTGGTAGTTGCTTAAGACTTATGTATTATGTCGTAAGTTGCTTTATATGTTTAAGACTATGTACCAATTTGTGTTAATGTTGCTACTATGTTTACTTTATGCTTAGTATGATTTATGCATTAGTTGTGTTCATCAGCTAAATATTCCAAACAGATTATGACGATGGAAGTTATCAAACTATTGGTCTTTATGGCAAGTATTTGCTTACCTATTTGGATGGGTGAAGTAATGGACTATGTTCACAATTTAGATGACCTTTTGAAGTGTTAGCTCATGAAGAAGAAATACTTGCATGTTTAGAATAAATGTTTAATTCTTTTTGCTAATGACAAAGGGGGAGAAAATATTGAAATATATGAATTTCAGTGACTCTTATATGCTTTTATGCAGGGGGAGTAAGTATATAATGTTCATAAGTGTTTAATTCTTTTGTGATATACTTACATATGCATAAATTGTTTGTCATCATCAAAAAGTGGGAGACTGTTGGATATATTTACTCCAATATATAGTTTTAATGATAACAACTTATATACTATGTGTATTATTATGCACTAACATATCAATGCAGATATCAGCATCAAATATAATCAAGATATGTGAACAAAGTGCAGGATGAGTTCAAAGCAACAAGAAGTAAAGAAGAAGAAGTGCATAAACGTCATAATATAATTTTTATATTTTCTTTACTTATATTTATTGTACAAGCCTTGATCACTCACAACACATACACACACATAGTGTTTTGAACACACTAACACATGCTTAATGTGTGGTTAATAATAAAAATTCCTTATGTTAACCATTAGAGTTTATAGATAAAGAATGAGTCTCAAAATACTTCATATATCTCATATTTACCCCTATGTTAACCATTAGAGTTTATAGATAAAGAATGAGTCTCAAAATACTTCATATATCTCATATTTACCCCTTAGTAGTCGAAGAATGAGTCTCAAAATACTTCATATATCTCATATTTACCCCTTAGTAGTCGACCAATAAGAATAGTAATCGACTACTAAAGTCTTGATCAAAATATCAGTTTCTGTCATTTTACAGTGTAGTCGACTAATACATACTGTAGTCGACTATTAAAGACTTAGACAAAATTCTAGTTTCTGTGAAATTACAGTGTAGTTGACTACTATGAGTTATAGTTGACTATTAAGAGCCAGTTTAAAATTCCAGAAACTCTGTCTTTATAGTGTAGTCGACTAATGACTATAGTAGTCGACTACTAAGAAATAATCTGACTTCACAAAGTTTGTTTTGACTCAGTGTAGTCGACTACAAATATAGTTTTTCTAGATTTCAGAATTTGAATTTATGATTGTTTATAGTCATTTGTGCACGTTATTTAGGTTTAAAAATTTATCTTTTCAGAGGCTATAAATAGGTATTAAAGTTTAGAATTTGCCACCAAAATTCATACATATAAGATCAACCTTTTGTGCAAATTCAATAGTTCAAAATTTCAGATTTTCAGTCCAAGTGTTCATAAAAGTGATTTTTGAGAATGACATTGATGTTAATCATACATACAAAGAGTTTAGGCATTAATCAGAGATTAAAAGAGTTTCTAAGCCACTGCTGCACAACACCTACACTTCAAGGCTTATAGGAATTGTGTTCTTTCATCAAAGAAGGTTACTCTCGGGTGTGAGAGGTGATCTCTTGGTTTAGAGATTATTGCAATTTGCATGGTCTTGCAAATTGGTCAGGTTTACTTTTAATTTTATAATAGTTTTTTTAAAATCATAGTGGAATTCTCAAGCTGGATTTGTTTAGGGACTGGATGTACACCCGGGGTGGTAGAACCAGTATAAATCTTTTGTGTTTGTGATTGCTCAAATTTCTGTGATTGTTGCTATTCTTTCCTTGCAATATATAATCTACTTTGTAAATTTCTTACAGGAATACTATTCACCCCCTCTAGTGTTTAGTGTGTATTAGATCATCTCCTACAGTAATAGTCTGGTCATCATCAATATCTATTATCATATTCTCATATAAAGAATTTAATAAAATTTGAAGGCCAACATCCTTCAAACATAGATCAATGAGAACCAGGATTATGTATAAAATACTTATTAAATTTACTTTTCGTTTAAAACCATATTTTCAAAATAATTATCCATACGATAATTAGTAAAAAAAAGTTTGAATACTTAGAACTTGTAAAAATAGCTTAAGTAATAGTTTAGTAATAACAACCAAATAATAACATTGTGGTTTCATAAAAAAAACTTGTAGCATCTCTTTTACACTACATATAACTATCCATTTTTCATCAGTTATTCTATATATACTATCAGAGCTAGAACTAAAAGCATATAAAACAAAAAAATTATTTATAATTTCTTAATAATCTATTGCTACATTTATATTATATAGGTGGAATTCCACCTGTGGATCAACATCATTTGGAATTAACTTGGGTTTAATTTTTTTTATTTTACATAATTTTTTTATCTTTTAAGTTTTTATTCAGAAGCATTAAGAGGATAAGCTATTGTTAGACCCTAGAGGGGGGTGATTAGGGTCTTATGCTAATCTATTCCGATTTTATACCAATTAAACTAATTAACAAGTTATCCTAGCAAGTATAAAATACAATAAGATATATGAGCTAGGATAAGCAATAAGAACAAAGGAATATATCCTAGTAATGAGATATATTATGAGATATATATGCAAGGATATGAAACTAACACAAGGGTAAACAATTTAAAACTAGATAGTGGGCAAACTAAATAATGAGACAATGACGATATGAGCAATGAACACAAATAAGAATAAATGCCAAGGCACACTCAAACACAATCAAATGATCACGGAGTTCGGACCTTCCGTCCTACGTCTCCGCTCCCCACTCCCAGGGAGAAATCCACTATCACAACCGGGTTTTCTACGCTCACCCGAATAACGTTTACACCTCACAATATCGATTTTTAACGTTTACTGATCAACGTTCACAATCACTCACAATGTCGGTTTTCAACGCTCACCGAAAACTTTACAACACTAACAATGTAACAACAAATATGTTCTCTATAATAGATGAGAACTCAATGTAGCTCACACTCAATTGTTACAACTCTCACCAACCCAAATATACTATGTATGAAAATACGATAAGCTCATATGGGTGTGTGTAACAATGAGAATAAATAAAATCTAACTGAAAAAGAACTAGCAATAAAATTGATATGAAATACAATAGTAAAAATGCTAGAAAATTGAGTTAAGGAAACTTCTCTATAAACACAAAGAGAGGATGATGAGATATTGAAGATGAACTCCTAAACAATTGATGTACGCTCCTCAAACCCCAAACTTAAAACAAACTAAACAAACTTAAACACTTATTAAACCTTGTTTAAAAACTTCTTGGGTGTATGGGAGAGGTAAATACAATGGGGTATTTATAACAACCCAAGACATCAGCCAAAACCCTAAGGAAATGACCAAAAACCCAAACAAAAACAGAATCTGGAAAAAGTCGTTACTGTGTAACGGTCGGATTTATAAGTCGACTTGCATTCGACTTAGTACAAGTCGACTTGCATTCGACTTATAGTAAGTCGACTTGAAAGTTCACATAAGTCGACTTGCAGATGAAAATAAACACACAGAAAATAGCTCATAAGTCGACTTGTAAAGTTCATAAGTCGACTTGGTCTAAGTCGACTTAACAGTTCGTATAAGTCGACTTGGTAGAAAGATTTTGCACATTCTAGAGCATTTCATAAGTCGACTTGTCAACCCTGATAAGTCGACTTATAAACGTACACAGGCACTGTTCATGCTGAAAATCTGTTTTTAAAAGTGTTTTTAAAAATAGCAAATAAATTCTAAAAAATATAAAACTTTGGGAAATGATTGTAGACATGATAATACACATGCTATAAAAACTAGTTTTTAAAAAGGACTTCCCAAATGAAAAATATCATCATTTTACAAATATGTCCAAAACATGAAAACATGATATACTTGAATTTTGATGTTTTGACATAAATAATGTTTTGAAACCCTATGAAATGATTTTATAGACTTAATAAAATATGTATACAATGATTGTTAAGTCCATAAACCAAAACTTGTGTATATATATAACTATATATATAAAAACCAAATATGTATGTGTATATATGATTGAGCTTAAAGTACTAACACACATAATATAAAACCTAAACTAAATATATCCAAGCTTGATTGATCTTCGATGTAGTTCAATTTGGTACACTTGCAGATGAAGCTATAACTTGGATTTTCAATTTGAATTGCATAGGCTTCACTCCACAATTCCGCCAACCTCCATTGGATTTGATCGTTGAAGCACAATCAATCCAACCTCCAACTCGTTGTTTGCCTAGAATAAATAAGAAAACACAAATACTAGACAAACAACATTAGATGTAAATTGTTTGCTAAACATCATCAAAACAAGAAGGCCAACAGCTATAGCCCTAACTTTTTCTATCATGAGTTTAACTTTATTAAATGCACTTTGAATAATTAAATTTAAAATATGATACATGTATCTAATATGAAAAATTTCACCATGATATGGCAATAGCAAAGATAATATGACATTATCTACAGCTATATTATTATTTCTTGCACTATCTAATAAAAGAGAAAATATTTTTTTTCAAATATTTCTAATTTAGAAAGTTCTTCCGTTGTTAAATTTGCAACATTAATGTGAATTATCAAATGCAATGGAAGAAACAACTCTTTTAAACATTTGCCAAGTATCATCAATCTAATGTGATGTGATACATAAATAGCTTGTTTGTGCTTTAGATGTCCAGATATCATAAGTTAGAAAAAAAAATTTATAGTTTAAGCCTTGAAAATAAGAAATTGCTTTTGTTTATTCCTTGTGATAATATTTCAAAATATCACGTTAACAAGATTGATGAGAATTTTTTTTAAATACAATATAAAAACCATCTCTAATCATATCTTCAACTTCATCATCTTCTACTAATTTAAAAAGAAAGTTTTTAAGAACAATAAACCTGATGATACATTTTCCAGCTTTAATTGCGTCGTAGTTCCAGGAACCGAGATTGCTGGAGATGGATGTTTGAGAGAGAATAGATTGACGGATGTCTCCTACAGATGTTGTCGCTTGAGCTTTGTTGTGTTTTTTCAAATGACGTTTGAGATGGTTGGTGTTGCTCTTATGATGAGCTTGAAAAATATGACCGCACAACTCACATTTAGCCTTCTCGGTAAGAAGTTCACCATGTTGATCCTTAGTGACTTTTATCTTCTTGAAAAAAAATTCACACATTGGATCTTGGCCTTTTAGCAGCTTTAGTTGTAGCATCATCACCACTATATTCGAGATCAACATCGGTAGAAAGAGTAGCTCCTGTAGATGTAGTAGGAATAGGACTCATTTCAAAATTGAGAGTTAGAACTTGCCCTTCATAATCGGAGGAGGAAATCATTTGATTAGAGAATTAGAGAGTATAAGAGAGAATAAGAGAGTATAAGAGAGAATAATGGAGTATTGGACCATCTCCAACGCAACGGCATTTTGAGGCAAAAAGTAGTTTTACCGCTGCGCGTGAGCTCCAACCCAGCGCCATTTTTTACCGTATTTTGGCGGTGATGAACAGCGCGACGCCATATTTGGCGTCACACTGTTCATCACCCCCACTACTGTTTTTTTTATTTTTTAATTTTTCAATTTTTTTTACCTCATACTTTTATATATTTACAATTTGACCCTAATTATTTCATTAAATGTATAAAACAACCCCAATAATATTTAAATTTTATAATTTTACCCCAATTGTATAATTTGGACAAAAATAAATTATTTTTTAAAAATAAAAATAATGCTAAAATTAAAAAAATATTATTATTAATTATAATATTAAAATCTAGATATTATAAGTAAAGTCCCATGAAATACAAAGAGCAATCCTAATATATAATTCAAATATAAATTACATATATGAAATATATAACATATAAAAACTGACACACATAATATAAAACTTTATTAAAATAAAACATAAAATACAAACTAAACATGGTGACGTTACATAAGATGGACAAGCAACTCTCAATAATCTGGTAGATCGGGGCCAGAGTGTCCAATATTATTGAAATAATTGCCAAAATTAGAAGCAGACCCTTGTTCTTGTTGATTTCTTTTTTGTATTATTTTAATCTGCTGAGCTCGAACGTACTCACGAACGTTTGGATCAGTAATGGAATTCAAATCTTTCATTATAATTTTTTATTCATCTCTATCTTTTTTCATGGCTATCTTTTCTCGTTCGATATCAAATGCTACTTGCTTGTCTAAGCTCGCCTTGTCTAACCTGTCTATAAGTCGGTTGTTGGAGGTCTCGATGGAGTCTACTACACTTGACTCATGATCATCATTTTTCCTTTTCAATTTGGCTTTTTTCACCCCAATAGGTCATTCAGATGGAGTAAATGATGACAGTCCAGGAGATGTTGATATAGGAGATTCTGGAGTGGGATTATCTGATTGTGACGAGTCGAAGTTCACACTTTAGGATTATCTTCGACCAACTTGTCTTGTTGTGGGGATATCATCTTTGAATTTTTCGAAATTTTTAACCATATTCCAGACATGATCAAATTTGAAACCTTTTTTGTACTTTGGTTCTTGCATAAATAACATATTTGCTCGAACTAACTGCAAATTATAGTGAACATCAAGTTATGTATTTCAAAAATAATAATAAAATTCAAACGATAATTAATAGAATACTTACAATATCTTCATCTAAAGCACCACTTGGATTCAGATTCTCTACTTGTCTCAAGCACGAATTTAATTTCCTTACTTCATTACTTATGATTTCCATTCGAGAACGAATTGATCGGCTCATACGCATCTCAAAATGCTGATCTCGAAGTTCATTGTATTTGTCCTCCACACGAAACCAAAATGCATCTCGAGACTGGTTTCTACCGATAATAGGGTCTTGAGAAATATCCAAGAATACTTGACAAAGGAGCACATCTTCAGTAATCGTGTATCCAGTTGATCGAACAGACATTTTTTTGTAAAAAGCGATTGGTTTGGAGATTAGAAATACTTTGAAGAAATACTTCGAATTGGGTGGTTTGAAGTAGAATTCGTGAATTTCGAATTGGGTGGTTTGAAGTAGAATTCGTGAATGTTATTTATAGCCAATCCAAATTTGTTTTTTTTGTTTGAATTTGAATTAATGTTATTTATAGCCAATCCAAATTTGTTTTTTTTGTTTGAATTTGAATTTGAATTTGAATTTGAATTGGTCAGTGGTTAACATTTGAAATTGAATCGTTTTGTACAAACTGATCAGCTTTACACATTGTCCAACATTATCGGTGGGAATTAATTTTTGAAATCAGGTCAGCTTTACACATTATCCAACGTATACGCAGCTCAACTTTCCTTGAATTGTGTGAAAGCTTTGTACGAGTGGGAATTGTTTTTTGAAATCAGGTTAGCTTTACACATTATCCAACGTATACACAACTCAGCTTTTCTTGAATTGTGTGAAAGCTTTATACGAGTGGGAATCATTTTTTAAAATCAGGTCAACTTTACACATTGTCCAACATATACACAGCTCAGCTTTCCTTGAATTGTGTGAAAGCTTTGTACGAGTGGGAATAATTTTTTGAAATCAGGTTAGCTTTACACATTGTCCAATGTATACACAACTCAGCTTTCCTTGAATTGTGTGAAAGCTTTATACGAGTGGGAATCATTTTTTGAAATCAGATCAGCTTTACACATTATCCAACGTATACACAGCTCAGCGTTTCTTGAATTGTGTGAAAGCATTTCCTAAAATCAGCTCAACTTTACACATTGTTCAATGTATACAGCTAAGCAAAGTTTTATAAATAGCATACTAGATTAGGTACATCCACACAATTACTCGTTGTTGTGTTAAAATTATTATTCTCCATTTCTGCATACTTTAGTCATTCTTTTCTTACTTCAAAAATAAATTTCGATGCTGGAGGTCCATCATATTTATCATCATCTTCATCTTCGGATGATGATAATTTTCTGTCTAATATCATTGCATAGATTGATGAAACCGAAGAAGTAATTTGTGAGTACATCAACAACAACATGATCCTCGTTAATAATTTATGTTAACAGAACTACCAACCGATCCATGGTGGCTCGATTCTCGATCATGCAGTGATCAACCGCGATCGAGAAAATGTGCATTAGAATTTGGTCATAGATTACTTTGCCGATAATCCACGTTTTGGAGAAGATATGTTTCGTCGTCGATATCGGATGTCAAGAAGTTTGTTCCTTCGTATTGTTGATGCAGTGAAAGATCATGACTATTACTTCCAATAACGAAGTGATGGACTTGGTAGAATGAGATTATCACCGTTACAGAAAGTAACAGCTGTTTTTCGCATGTTGGCATACGGTCTACCAGCTGATGCTACGGATGAATACGTTAAAATATGTGAGTCAACAATAATTGAAAGTATGACAAAATTTTGTCGTGCTATGGTGAAAATATTCGCAGAGCGGTATCTACGAACACCTAATTGAAAGTATGACAAAATTTTGTCGTGCTATGGTGAAAATATTCGCAGAGCGGTATCTACGAACACCTAACGCTAACGATATTGCTAGGCTACTCGCAGAGCGGTATCTACGAACACCTAACGCTAACGATATTGCTAGGCTACTCTATATTGGTAAAAAACATGATTTTCCAGGATTGTTAGGAAGTCTTGATTGTATGCATTGGAAATGGAAAATTTGTCCAACGGCATGGTCTGGGCAATACGCAGGACGTGGTGGGTCACCAACTATTATCCTTGAAGCTATGGCAGATTATGATCTTTAGATATGGCACGCATATTTCGGTATACCAGTTACCAATAATGATATCAATGTGTTGGAGTCATCTAATATTTTCTCTAATCTAGCTCAAGGTATTGCTCCTCCCGCTCACTATGTTATTCAAGGAAAAGAGTATAATAGTATTGCTCCTCCCGCTCACTATGTTATTCAAGGAAAAGAGTATAATATGGGTTATTATTTAGCTGATGGTATATATCCAAAATGGGCTACTATTGTACAAACAATCCAATAGCCGCAAGATAGGAAGAAAAAATATTTTGCCATAAAACAGGAAGCATGTAGAAAAGATGTAGAACGTCCGTTCGGAGTTCTCCAATCACGATTTGCAATTGTGGCAGGATCAACACGTTTTTGGAAAAAAACATGTATTACATGACATAATGATTGCATGCATTATTATGCACAATATGATAATCGAGGATGAACATGACCTTTATGCACCAATTCAAGAAGTGAGGGAAGCACCAACACCAGAAGTTGATATTGTAGCATATGAAACTACAAGATTTACTCAATTTATTACACGTTACAGACAAATCAAGGATAAAGATGCCCATATTGCGCTTCGTAATGCATTGATAGATCATTTATGGGAGGAATACACTATTTCATATAGTTAAGTGCATATTAAATTTGTAATTTTTACATTGTTGTTAATGTTTAATTATTGTCTTGTATTTTATTTTCTGTTGTGTTCTTAAATGTAATATTTTGGCAATATCTATAATAAAAATATAATATTTTATCAATCAAGTTATTTTAATTAATAAAATAATATTTTATTGTTTTATTAGTTTAGATTTTTAAATAATAAATCATTTTGTTTGAAAAATATGTAAAAAAATAAAATTTGATATGTGGGGTTAATTGTTGAAATAGTTAAAAATATAGGAAATAAAAAATAATAATATAAAAGTAGATAAAAAAGAATATATTGAGAATATTCTTTTTTTGTGCAAAAATGGTACAATGGGTTGGAGATGAATTACTGTTAAATGTGACTTTTGCACCCTTTTGGTGCAAAATTTACACCATTTTGGTGCAAAATTTGTACCATTTTGGTACAATGGGTTGGAGATGCCTGTAGACGGTAAAAAATACCTCCGTGGACTTGCAAGAAATCCGTCTGTAAGGAGAAGTCGACCAAAGCCACGGAAATTCACCCTTTATCACAACTCGCCCGACCGAGTCTGTATTCAAATCCGCCAGCAAACCTCAAGGCCGCCAATATGGCCAGGTATCTGCTACCCCACGTGCTGAGGCGGGCTTTCCCACTCCTCTCGACCCGAAGGGAGAGGGCACAGTACTCCAAGGCCGTCAAGTGGCCGCTCACAGTACGAATGATTGGGCAGGTGTCGAGTCGACCTGAACATTCATAAATGCAGCTCACCTCGGCTGTCCGAGTCAGGAGCTGGATCCGTCGGCATTCGACGAGCTGTCCAAGCCCACTCGAGTACCGGGAACCCGCTTTCCCACCTCTCTCGGCCTGAAGAGAGAAGACACGGTACTCCAGGCCCGCCGAATGGCCGCTCATAGTACAAGTGATCGGACAAACGCCAAATCAACCTGCACCCTCATAAATGCGACTTACCTCACTTGTCCAAGCGAGAGGCGAGAGCCGCCGGCGCTCGGTGAGTTGGTCAGATCCACTTGAGTATCTGACAGCCGTTGTCACACGTACGAGGAGGGGCTTTCCCATTCCTACGTGACGTGATGCAAAACATGGCTCCTCGAATGACCGTTCATGGTACAGGTGAATAGTAGGATATCTCTGAGCAATATATGGTCACATCCCATAATTCAGGGAACAGCAAAACTACCCCTTTTTCATTTAAGAGCCTCTTCCAACAACCTTTAAAAGAGGTCGGAAAACTTTGGGAAAGGCAATCGAGACCAAGCTTTTTGCATAATCTTTGCATTGCAGCACCACTTCCTAGTTCTGAGCCCTGATCACCGGCAAACTAGTAGATCCGAACTCTATCGACTCGAGCTTCTACTGCGTACTGAAGCTCTCCAGCAACCTCGGTCGAACGGTCCAAGGGAAGCAGACTCGACACGAGCATCGAGCGAAGCATCCTGTAGCTACCAAAAGTCCCCACACTAAACAAAGAGGGCATTCCCTCTGCTTCTATTGTAATTTCGATTTATTAGTTTGTAATAAGCCTTCTTATCAATACAAACAAAGTTCCCTATTTTCGGAAGATCAAAATTTACACCCTACAGAAGATGGCGACCACAGTGGGAGAAGCTGTTTCTTCAAACGAAATGGTGGTAGCTCAGTTCGACGAAGTCGCTGTTGGGACGACTGTGGAGTCCCTAGAGATCTAGTTTGACTAAGCCAAGTACGAAGAGTACTTGTCTTCTTCCTCCTCTGGTGGCGATGCGTCCCGCAAACGCCACGGAGTCGTGCGCCGAGGCCGACCTCAAACGGTTAAAGCCTCCGCACCTGAGGGTTCCACCCGAGTCTCGTCAGGGGAACCCGCTCCCTCACAATCGATCAAGGCCAAGCCAGAGATCAAGAGCAAGGGACAAGGGTCTGCCAGATGGGTCGCCAAGCGGCCCCCACAGACACCTGTCCCGGAGGAAATGCCGGTTCACTCCGGCACAGACTACACTGCCACAGCCCGCAGTGATGTTCTCCTCGCTAGAAGAGCTAGCCAATAGCGACGGCAGACGCTCATCAGGCAGGAGGCCCAAACCTCCGCTTCACGCAATGGCCTGAATTACCATACGGGCCCAAGAAACGTTAGGCGAGAGGGCAACTTGCCCGACATCAAAAGGCCCTCCAAGTCAGGAGCGCCGACCAAGGAAGATAGGGTCACCCGCTCAGGTGGACTTCACTTCTCAGGTCACATTCCTGATGCGAATAAATCACCTCGAGCGAGTGAGCCTACCCGAATAGGCGAATCCCCAAGGGCTGGCGAGCCTCGCCATAACCCTTTGGCGGATAAACGTAAAGGTAAGAAAATAGGCGACACCTCGCGAACCCGCTCGTTCAAACGAAGGGTTAAGACTCGCCTACATGCTGGAGTTCTCCCGAACGCAAAAACTCGCCCGTCAAGGCGAGATCGCCTAACTCCAGCACCAAAACGTTCCACTCAGCGTGCACCAGAGAGTACATCCAAAGATATCTTGTGCACTCACCCGAGCGATCCTTCTGATGTTGGGGGTTGTCACCAACCGCCCACAGAAGACCTTCGGGAATACTTAACTCGCAAATGCACCATACATGAGGCGAATCCCCAGTTCCATTGTGAAAGGCTCATCCACACGGTACTCGCCGACTGCCAATGCATAGGAACGGCAAAACCTTTGGTGTTTGAGAGACTTTCTCAACAGCCCTCTCAACCAAGGCCCTCCCGTCGAAAGCGTCGTC
The DNA here is from genome assembly GCF_001876935.1 of Asparagus officinalis. Taxonomy (NCBI): domain Eukaryota; kingdom Viridiplantae; phylum Streptophyta; class Magnoliopsida; order Asparagales; family Asparagaceae; genus Asparagus; species Asparagus officinalis. The sequence continues at coordinate 22,456,822 of NC_033803.1, forward strand.
ACCAAAAAGGATGCGCTGCTGACGACCTAGAACTCCCGTCCGCTACAATCAACATGACGGACAAGGGTAAGGCGGTACTTTCCGACTCTCCAGATTCGGACTCCGTCCTGGGGCCTAATCCTCGGTTCGTTCAATACCGGCAAGAGGGCATATACCAGCGTACCCATAGTCCCAGAGGGGTAAGCATCGGGTTTGATTACTCCACCTTAGCCCCTCCCTCCTACGGCGAAGACGAGGTTCACTCGGCGGCGACAACGTCTCAAACCTCATGCTCAAGCCAAGACGCGCGGGCAAGGGTACACATGGCCGAACTCGCCCATGAACAGACGGTCGCCCAGAAGCTCGAAGAGCAATAGGCGACCATAGATTCCCTAAGGGAGATGATGGAACAACTCTTGAACAAGAAGAAGAAGAAGAAGAGAACCTAGCGCACCTTACCCCGGCGAACAGGGGATAAGGAGTGGGTACCTCCTCATCGTCCGGCGACTGAGACGGAAGATAATAGTAATCCGTAATCCTATTACTCTTCCAAGACGTCGCTAGGAACGTCGCATACAGGGGGTAGCACCCGCGACAAGAGGTTCGACGAGTTTCAAAATCAGCTCAACGCACTCAAACTTCAGCAGAACATGAACAAGCTAGGGTGGTCCGACCCTACCCTGTCGAATGGGATACGGTCCCCTACCCGGCAAAGTTCAAGCCGATTAGTTTGGTGTAGTTTGATGGCAAGGGCTCGCCCTCACAACATATTTACTACTTCATGGCACAGACCGGATTCCTCACGGGGAACGACGCCATTCTCACCCAGCTATTCATAGGCACCCTCAATGGGGTGGCCTTTGAATGGTTCTGCAAACTAGAACTCGGCTCCATCAAGTCATGGGCTGACGTTGAGTGGCTCTTCCTCGCCCGCTTCTTCAACGATGACACGGAGGTGTCAATGGCCACCCTCCTCGCCGAAAAGCAACGAAAGTCGGAGTCAGTCAACGACTTTGTAAAAAGGTTCCATAACTGATCAGTCCACTGTCGGGACCAAGTTTCCGAATCCACGCTAATCGAGATGTGCCGCAATAATCTCTCGATCCACATCCTATCCAAAGTGGGCGCGGTGGAAACCCGGACATGGAAGGAGCTTGTTCGTCAGGGTGAGCAAGTAGAAAACATGATCAAAAGGCTAGAGGCCGAAGAGCCACAGCCCAAGAAGGGAGCTGCAGAACCAGCCGTGCTAAAGAATCCCCCTCGGTCCAGAGGAAAAGAGATCATGGCCGTCGACTCTACCCCGGCGCCGAAGGCTGCTCAAAGGTCGAAGCCAATACAATTTGAACAACGCCCCCTGCGGCAATACGACTTCAAAGAGGACCAGGTGGTGACGACATTCGACACTCTGCTCAAGAGTGGGCGAATTAAATTACCAGAAGCCGCGAAACCTGAGGAGGTGGACAAAACCAATGACCCGAGTTATTGTGCCTACCACAGATTCCTGAGGAGGTGGACAAAACCAATGACCCGAGTTATTGTGCCTACCACAGATTCCTGGGCCACCACACAACCAAATGTTACGTCCTCAAGGATAAGCTCCAACACAGATTCCTGGGCCACCACACAACCAAATGTTACGTCCTCAAGGATAAGCTCCAAGCCCTCTACGATACAGGGGTCCTAAAGAAGGAGAAGGTTCAAAAGCAGGTGACCACGAATATGATCACCTTGAGCTTTGGAACAAATCTCCCAGAAGCCCAAGCTCCGGCAGGGATAATTCTCATTCCCAAGGCCGTCTTGAAGATCACCAACGATGACCCTCACAACCAGTGAGAGAAAGGTTTAGCTCTGCAGATTCTGCCATCGGGTTAGGTGATGTGGGTCCATCCGGACCTCATCAACGACGAACAGTAGACTACAAATCCCTCGAAAAAGGCTAAAAGAAAACATTGTAATGTCATCTCCGCCATTCTAGGTGGGGAAAAGGCAGCGATGACCACCCTGACCGACTCCGAAGAGGAAGCCACTGCCCTCGCCACGAGAGCAAGGAAGGAATTCGCGAAGGAATATCCCGCGAGGGCGGAGAACTCGGCAGGACCTCCCACGAGGCCAACCGCAACAGCCCCTCCTAATCCAGATAGACTAGGCTCAAGCCGCCAACATTTCTAGTTCAATGTGCTCACACAGCTGAAGAGCATCCCTGCGCGAATCACTATATGCGATCTCCTATGGCTATCCAGGCCTACCAGGGAAGCTCTGCAAGAGGCACTGGCCGACTCGGAGGTTTTCTCCACCCACTTCTCGAGGGAAGAGGACGCTGAATAGGAATGTGCAACGTGTTACCAAACGTCTGAGAGACGGGTCCCGTGCATCACCTTCACTCCGGAGGACATGCTCATCAAGAGCACATCTCATGACCGACCATTATACTTCACAGGGTACGTCGGTTCGTCGAAGGTGGATCGAATTCAGGTCAACCTAGGGTCTGCGTTGAGTATCGTGCCTTTGAAATTGATCAAACACTTGGGGATACCGCCAAAGCGCCTATCCTTGACCACGACGACCATCTTTGGCTTTAACGCCACAGGGACTCAGCCGCTCAGCAAAATCCGCCTGAAATGTTGAATAGGCGACATGAAGACGGAGGTGACATGCTACGTCATCGACGCCGAACCTTCCTACAACATACTCTTGGGACGTCCGTGGATCCATGACAACCGAATAGTTCCATCCACGTTACACCAGTGCCTGAAGTATGTGGACAATTACGAGCGAGTGAAGACGGTAGTGGCCGACAAACAACCCTTTAAAGGCGTCGAAAACTACTTCACGGATTCTCTGCTGTACCAAGACCCCGACGAGCCACCGGCAGAGGAGCTGGAGAGTGGCAATGAGGCAGACAGCGAGCCTAAGTACGGCAATAGCTTAATCCTAAACGACTTTGAGTCAATTGTAATCGGTTACGAGAGTCACAATGTAACCAACGATGTCCAGGCGGAGGAAATTATCATAAATGAGAAGTCCAACTTTACTTATTCGTTGTCTTGCTCCACATCCGAGGATGATGCGCCTAATAACCTATGGTCAGAACTCTACAGTAATCCTTCCCTGTACTTGCCAGTATGCTCGTCATACGTCGCCAGGGCACAGCCGATCAAGTCATCGCAAGCTGTGCTCATCATGCCAGCCCGGAATAATTATCGAAAATATATTATCTTCGGTCGAATCGATCATCCCCTACGCACGTTATGAGATGAATCTGAGGACGAGGACCCAGCGCCATAGTTTTTGCAATACAGTCAAGTTACGAAGCGCATGATGAGCGACATGGGGTATGACCTCACTCGTTTGGAGGGCCTGAATTACGGCCGAGGACGCAAAACGGTCATCCGACCCGCTTACGTACCCAAAGGGAAACCCTCAAATTACTTCAACAGGACTCGAAGAGGCTTAGGCTACTCCTCCTCCCCATCGGATTTGTGTTTTTACGCCAACGAGGATTCCGACTATGCGTGTTCGGGGGATCAATCGTCAACAACCTCGGCATGGGACTCGGATGTCAGCGTGAGGGATCTATTCGATAGCCTTACGATCAACATGGCTACGATGGACCCCGCCGAAATGGCGGAGGATGGACAAGTTCCACTTTATGACGAGACGTGGGATCGCCATGTTAACGCCCAGTGGAACAGTCGCTTTGAGCACGTGAACCACCGACCAAAGACGAAATCCTCCAGGTGAACATGGGTAGTGAGGTGAATCCCAAACCCATATTCATTAGCGGCAGTTTGCCTCCCCAAGAAAAAGAGGACCTCATTGCCCTCATACGGGAATACATTGACATCTTCGCATGAAATTACGAGGACATGCCTGGTCTGGATCCGCGGGTCACCACGCATCACCTCAACATCAGCCCAGACGCCAAACCAGTCAAGCAACAGCAGAGGTGGTTTCGTCCTCAGATCATGGAGGCAATTGAGGCCGAAGTGAAGAAACTGATTGAGTCCGGTTTCATCAGGGAAGAACAACACCCCGACTGGGTGGCCAATATTGTTCCGGTCCTGAAGAAAAACGGTAAGATTCGCATCTGCATCGACTTTAGGGACCTTAACGCTGCATGCCCTAAAGACGAATTTCCCCTGCCCATCACGGATGTCATCATTGACAACACGTGCGGATTCGAAAGGATGTCCTTCATGGATGGTTTCTCGGGATATAATCAAATCAAAATGCACCCCGAGGATGAGAAGCACACATCATTCAGAACCCCTATGGGGGTGTACTGCTACACCGTTATGCCCTTCAGACTCAAAAACGCTGGCGCAACCTACCAACGCGCCATGAGTATGATCTTTCGAGATCATCTGCGGAAGATGGTCGAATGCTACGTGGACGACCTGGTCGTGAAGAGTCGCCATAAGGAGGACCACCTCCAAGACTTGAAGGTAATGTTTGAACTCATGAGGACTCATCAACTCAAGATGAATCCTACTAAGTCATTCTTAGGGATGTCTAGCAGTAAATTCCTCGGTTTCGTCGTCACGACGAAAGGAATCTGGATTGATCCAGATAAGGTGCGAGCTATTCAAGAGCTTCGACCGCCCCGAAACCTTAAAGAGCTAAGAGGGCTTCAGGGACGATTGGCTTACATCCGAAGGTTCATCTCAAATCTTTCGGGCAAGTGTCAACCCTTCTCCAAGCTAATGAAGAAAGGTACTTCCTTTGTGTGGGACGAGCCTTGCCAAAAGGCCTTTGAAGAAATCAAGGCTTATCTCTCAAACCCGCCTGTCCTTGCGGCGCCAATCTCAGGGAAGCCATTCCTCATATATATACGGGCCATGGAACATTCTCTAGGCGCCCTCTTGGCACAAAACGACGATGCGGGCCACGAGCAAGGCATCTACTACCTGAGCAGAACCTTGCAAGGCGCCGAACATCGATACCCAATGATCGAGAAGGAATGTCTGGCCTTAGTATTCGCCATCCAAAAGATGCGGCACTACCTGGTTGGCCAGACAATTCACGTTATTTCCCGGATGAACCCCATCCGAGTGTTCATGACATAACCGGCAGTGTTGAATTGGTGTTTGGCCAGATGGGCACTCCTACTATCTCAGTATGACATCCATTTTATGCCACAAAAGTCAGCCAAGGGGCAGGCCATCTGCGATCTTATGGCTAGTCACCCGCTGGGGACGAAGACCGACCTATTTGAAGATCTGCCAGATGAACCCCCCGAAGCTAATGTGACTTCATCACCAGAGGGGTGGCAGATGTTCTTCGACGGCGCATCTCGTGTAGGCATGAGCGGCTCTATTGTTGCAGGAGTGGGGGTGGTCCTCACCTCTCCGCATGGCCATGTGTTACCCCGAGCCTTTTCTTTGACAGAACCGTGCACCAACAACGTGGCTGAGTACAACACATTACTCATAGGGCTCGAGTTGGCCAAGGAGTTAGGGATAAAGCATCTAGAGGCTTACGGCGACTCCTAACTCATCGTTAAGCAAATGACTGGCGAATATGAAGTCAGGAACGACGATCTCATCCCGCTCCACAAAGATCAGCCAGATCTAGAGGACTAGCGTCTCCCGATCATCGATTATGTTCTATACGGCATATTGCCCGAAGACGCAAGGGAACGAGAGTCTATCCGACGATGTGCCTCGAGGTTCTACTATGATTCAACCACTAAGACGCTATATCGGAGGTCATACGACGGCTTGTTGCTTCGATGTATTTCAAAGGCAGAGGCGCAGGAGGCCCTACGCGAAGCCCATGACGGTACGTGCGGGGCTCATCAGCCTGGACCTAAGCTTTGGGATCGCCTGTGAAGGATAGGTTACTTTTGGCCTGGGATGGTTAGCGATGCGGTTGCTTACGCAAAGCGCTGCCACGAATGCCAAATCCACGCCAACTACATGCATCAACCTCCTGAAGACCTACACCCGACGAAGGCGTCATGGCCCTTCGAGGCATGGGGGATGGACATAGTTAGGCCAATTTGATCACCGACTACTTCTCTAAGTGGGCCGAAGCCATCCCCTTAAGAGAGGTCAAGACTAATGACGTGATCAAATTCATCAAACACTATGTCATATACCGATACGGCGTACCCCGGCGTATTATTCATGACAACGGCACACAGTTCGTCAGCCATGCATTCACTAGGTTTTGTGATAAATTCCGAATACAAAACCTGTCATCCACGGCATATAACCCATCGGCGAATGGTTTGGCCGAGGCCTTCAACAAAACGATTATCAAGATTTTGACCAAGCTAACTTCCACTAGCAAACACGATTGGAATGAAAAGCTAGGCGAAAGCTTATGGGCATATCGCACAACGGTTCGCACACCGACTGGCAACACGCCCTACTCATTGGTATACGGCTGTGAAGCCGTATTACCATTAGAGATTCAAATTACATCCCTCCGCGTCACCCTAGCAATGGGGATGACGGTTGAGGATAATCACCAACGACGACTCGCGGAGCTAGAAGCGTTGGACGACAAGCGACTAGAAGCTCAACAGCACATTGAGTTCTATTAAGCCCGAATGGCCAAGGCTTTCGACAAGAAGGTCAGACACCGAGCCTTCAAGGAGGGAGAACTGGTGCTGGCCGTTCGCCGACCGATGATCCTCACCTCTAAGAAGAAGGGCAAATTTCAGCCTAAATGGGAAGGACCGTTCGTGATAGAGACAGTCTATTCAAATGGAGCTTATTGCCTCGTTAAGCCAAACGGCGATAAGATCATGATGCCCATCAACGGCAAATATCTAAAGAAGTACTATCCCTAGTTCTTCTTCCCGAACTCCCATGAGTGTATGAGTATAAACTGGTCCTCACATCCTCCAACTGGTATAAGAGGTTAAATTGTTCCCTACACTTCCACTTCTTAAGCCAGGTTACCAGTACAGGCGAACCTCTCAGATCAGGCGAACCTAACAGTTTAGGCGAGCTCCATATCTGGGGCCAGACTCCCAGTACGGGCGAATCGCTCAGATCAGGCGAACCTAAGAGTTTAGGTGAGCTCCACTTCTTGAGCCAAGCTCCCTGTTATGGCGAACCTCTCAAAACAGGCGGGACTGGCATTTCAGGTGGGCTGCATCAACCGCCCACTTGGTCAAACCTTCAAATAGTTAGGACCAGAGCCACAATCCCCCGCCAATCCTCTTCAACAGGATGGCGTGACCCCCACTGTCACTTTTGACAAAATCAACTTACAAATCCTCTTCTAAAGGATGGTAGGTCCTTAAAATCGTTCCAATCACGACAATCCCTGTCACGTTAACGAACACCTCTGACAAAATCAACTTACCAATCCTCTTCTAAAGGATAGTAGGTCTCCATAGTTGCTCCAATCGCAACAAAACACCATCTGGTTAATGATCACCTCGGATGGTCGGCGTCGTTATTCCAACGAATAACACGGCCTAAGTAATAACTTACCATGCGACGCGTTATTACTTCAGTCAATGGTCACACTCCTACATCCCTGAACTACTTGACCTATACCGGGTGTCCTAACGTGCCTTTAGGATAACCGATGGGTAGTAGCCTACCACGCGACGGCTCCTACAATAATCAATCGCCACTGAACGATTCGATTATCACCTACGTCATCGCCTACCCAGACGACGACAATTGTTAATGGTGGCCCGGCAGGCGGCATGTCCGTCGGTCCCCCAAACAACAACTCGCCGAATGGTGAGTCAAAATTGGGTTCTTCAGTTGGCCGCATGTACGAACGGCTGTTCTCGACTTCAAGCTAAGTGTTACCCTCTCGGTTCCACTTGAGCTGCAACGTGAAAGTCGGAGTTAACCCGACCCCACGTCGCGAACAGCCAAGAAGAGGAAATGAGCCTAATGACTAACTCTAAAGCAGAGTAGTTGAAAAGCTCGCCATATTGCTAGAGATGGCATGAGCAGCCCGACTCAAGCATCCGACAGCGCAGGCGAACCCAACATGAAGATCAAACATGAATCGAACGCATGCCAAACACAGCAAAGAAGAACAAAATACAGAACAGTAAAAAAAAGGGCAAGCCAAAATATGATAGGCCATTACGGGCCAAACTTACATAAGGTTCTGAAAGTTTAAACGCACCTGGCGTTAACAAAATTGCAAAATTACGAAGGGTCGTCACCATTACATCAATTTCAAGAGGCTGAAGTTGTCAATCTTCGCCTTGACAGCCGCGAACTCTGCCGCCTGCCTAGCACGAGCCTCCGCCTTCTGCCTCTGTAGAAATCTGGCGAGGGCAGCTTCGCCATCCTCTTCCTCTTGACGAAGAAGCTTAAGCCCCTCTGCGACCGCTTTGGTGGCATGACTGAGCCGCATCTTCTCAAGCTCGAGTTCCCGTAGCCTCGCCTTGCCTTTGAGGGACCCGGCATCTTCGAAGAAGATGGCGTCCAGGTAGGCGTCCATTTTGGCCAACACCGCCCGATGCTGCTTACGCAGGCGTTGGAGCTCAGCCTCTCTAGCCTGGATGCGCTTCGCCAAGTCCTCACGCTCAAGTATGAAGCGTACCGAGAGAGGAGGTAGCTCAGCCGAAGCATCGTCCTGCGCCAGCTCCTCCAAATGATACATCCACCCTTCCAAGCGGCCGAGCTCTCGCTCGCATCGTCGTGCGAGTTGAGGACCACCCACACGACGGACCGCCTCTAGACCCGCCTCCACGAGGGGAAGCGCGTCGTGGTACTTTTCGGAACCCTCGCCGAATGTGCACTAAACCCTCCAACCTCTGGAGGGTCTCAAACGCAGGGTGAGCCATGGGGTCTGGGGCAGAAGACCCCTGGACCGAGCTCACGGGGGAAACCGGAGGCGTACCAACATTGATGACGATGGCGGAAGAACCAACGCCCTCGGAAGCGCTATGGTCGGAAGCAGAGGTCATGAGGCAGAGAAGGTTTCTGCAGCGGTCTTCTTCTAGCGGATTTTTCTCGAAGAGGTAAGAACTTTGCTGAAAGGACGGCAAGTACGGGATATATATCCAAAGATGCGACGGTCAGGATCTGTCACCCCAAACAATCGAGCGGCTCAGTTGTCCTGTGACGCTTCGAGCTCAACGTCAATAAAAGCCATTCCTCTCGGGACCCCAAACCGACCGATCGGATTAAGCCCAAGAGGCGAAGCGTTCTGTCACTTTGTCATTAATGAGCATTAACACGCCCCCGAGGCCTTAGCTGGCAAGCATTTGGGCCCGCAAGCAGACGCGTAGCACGAGTTTCGCCCGCATTTCGAATCTTTGACTATGGGACAGATTCACCAACGCTTGAGTTTTGATCGTAGTACGAACTCGCCATCGGTCAGGTCTAACCGTCAACACAAGTTCCCGTCACACGAATTTCGCTTGCAGACTAAACTTGCCAGAGGCCAAGTTTGGTCTTCGAAGCGAACTCACCTTCCCATAAGTTCCGCTTGCAGCCTAAACTCACCAGCGGTCAGATTTGGTCTTCAATACGAACTCGCCACCACAAGAGTTTCACTTGCAGTCTGAATTCGCCAACAGTCGAAGATTAACCTTCAAGCGAACTCGCCATCAAGCGAGTTTCACTTACGGCAGGAACTCACCAGCATTCTGAAGAGTGGCTTGTAGTGCTAATTCGCAATCACTCGAGTTTTCCTGCAGTGTGAACTCGCCTATACCGGAGTCGAACCTTCGACGTAAACTCGTCACCGTTCGAAGAGATTCGCCTGCAATATTAAGTCACTGTCGGCTATGCAAGCAAAACACCAAACGACGACATACTAAAAGGAGGTGTGCGTAACAAGGAAACACGAACTTCATTAGATGCTTCTAGACAATACATTTGAGCCAAGTTATGACGATGCAACTAAGGAAGTCATAATATTACAGTCGAGAAGCAAAACATGCACCCAGTTTTTAAGACAGTACATTTGAACAAAGTTATGGCTTCATAAACAAACAAGTCACAAGCAAAATGTCTTAACACAATCACAAGTCCGAGGTCTCAGTCGAACAAGCTAAAAGAGGAGAGCTCTTCTTTGACCACTGCCACCCTTCTCGCGTGGTCCTCCCGAGCTTTGTCTTCAGCCGCCTTCCGAATCCGGTCTTCAGAGCTCGACCTGGCGGCAGCATCTTCTTGGCGCAAGGCTTGGAGGCTTCGAGTTTCCGCCTCAGCGGTCTTACTGACCTTTACGACCTCAGATTGGAGCCCCTTCAAATTTGCCTCCGCCTGTCCCAATTCAGCTCTCAGGCGAGATATAGTGCGATTGAGGTCAATAATTCGCTCCTCTAACAAGTGTTGTTGACCCACCCAGAAGTCAACAATGGATTCCAAGTCCGCTATTTCTTTGGAATGGACCTCCTGTTCCCAGGCTTCCTGACACCTGACATGAACCAGGCAAGACTCCACGTCAACCTCCGGACCTTCCCGTAACAGGATCTCTACCCTCCCTAAGCGGGACTCCAGGAAAAGGAGCTTCTGCATGCAGCGCGTAGCAATCCGATTCTTGCCCAACCGCCTGAGATCAACCATACGATCCAAGAGAGACTGTTTGAAGTGGTTGTAGCTTCCCATACCGAGACTGACAAGTGAGATCACCTGCTTCACGACGTTCTCGAACTCTTCAAGGCGAGCCTGTAAAGACAAGGAATCAGATGAAGCAGGCTCTTGACCCGGAGTGAGCGCCGCAATGGGTGGAACCTCGAGAAAGGGTTCGGTTCCCGGCTGGGGAACAGAGCCTGAGGCAGGAGAAGTCGCAGGACCCTCAAACTCGTCGTCAAAAAATAAAATAGATCGGCCGCATGCTCTTCGACAGTCGGCACCTCTCCTCGATCTGTGAAACACAATAATAACACAGGGAAGAGTCAAGGGAAGAGTACTTGCTCGACCCACGCGAAAGTTGGGACGAAAGGATACCTCCGGCCGCGGCGGCCTCAGCGGTGCCCGAAGGAGATGCCTCCTTCCTTTTCTTCGAAGCAACTCTCTTTACCTTCGGTGCTATTAGGGGAACGATGAAAAGAAAACTTGGGTTTCCTCTGGAAAAGACAATGAAAGAAACTATAGCCTCTCTTAAATGAGGGCAAAGGTGTTAAATACTCTAAAAATCCTAGACGGTTGCTCGCCACTCGATTGGACCGTTCAGGGCTAAAACAGTTGAAGAGTAAGGCCGAACAAATCGGATCTCACCTGGACGGCTAGGATCCAACGGTTCCTGGACACGATCTTCAACAACGGCCTGAATTGGGCGCGGTAGATGAAGAGCCCCACTACGCCACATTTAATGCGAGACGACGTGCCCACGTCTTCTTGGCTGACGTACGCGTGGAACGATACGTGGCCTACTGAAAGCGGAGCCCACCTGACGCCGAATTTGTCGTTGGGATTCCCGCGGGTCAAAATCAATTGCCCCTCTGAGACTTGAGTCAGCTCCGAATCCGCCTGCGGGCGAAATCCGCCCGCGGAGGAAACAAGCTTACGGACAAAATTCGCCTGCAGATGAAATAAAATCACAGCAAGGGCTCACCGACAAGAGACCCCCCTACAGCTAAGACTCTCTGGCTAACGCATGTTAAAAAATGGAGCATGCACAGAAGTAATAGTGACCAAAGGCGAAAGGATAATTTCATTCATAAAGAAATCCTATTACAACGGGGAACTAAAGGTAAATTACAAAACTCTCAACCGCAGTTCCGCCTCACGAATCTCCCCGGCTAGGCGAAGCTCAAGCCTCCTCAAGATCTCTCGACGAAGATCTTCCTCGGTGCGCGAGACTAAGTCCTGAACGGTATCTTTGACCTCCTTGAGAGCTCGATCCTTCTCCTCAACAGAATCGGCGACCAATTGCCGACGAGACTCGATCCTTCTCCTCAACAGAATCGGCGACCAATTGCCGACGAGACTCAATGTCCTCCAACTCCTTTGCCACATGCTCACGAGCCTTCTCTTGAATGACCAAAGAGGCATGTGCGTTAGCTATAACTTGTTTCAGTTCCTCTATCTCGGAGGATAGGTGAGAAAGGCGGTTATCGGCTGTCTGTTGCTCATAGGCCACTCGTGCATCCTCAGCCTTGGCATGCTCCAATTCTGCAGACAACCTTGTCTCCAGTGACATAGTCTCATTCAGGCGGCGATCGTGGTCTTCCACTGCTGCTAGGACTTCGTTGGAGGCGAGATCAACAATTGCGGAACTCTGCGCACGAAGGGCGAGCAACTGCTGAACAGCCTCCTCCACTTCTTTCAGACGCTGAAAGTACGGCTTCGCCATAGTGGCGCCAAGCCTCTTGATTAAGAAGAACATGTTGTGATCAAGATCCTCCTTGAACTCCTCGAAAGGACAACTCTCCTCCAAGGCGAGTTTGACGCAGTTGGCTAAGGTGTCTTGGAAGTTAACCAGGGCTCATGCCGTGTTCCTCTTTCGCAAACGTTCCAAAGGAGAAAGGGCAGCTTCCTCTGCCGAAGATGAAGCTACGATTGAAGTACTGGTGGTCATAACCGTAGAAACAGCGATTGGTGCCGCCAAAGCCGGTATGACTGCCGACGCCATCAGGGTAGCAGCCGCGGAAGCGGCCACCAACTGAGAGGGAGTCCCCCTTTGAATCGGAGACTCTCGCGCCAAGGGTTCCCCCCCAATCGGTGCTTCCGTGAGAGTGGAGGTTTCCTCTTGTTGGCCGGACATGTCTTCAGGAGCCAACGCCTCTTCCTCGATAGATAGCGCCTCATGAATCGAGACGTCATCATCCGCCTCTGATTCATCCATTTCCCCGGCCGAATGGTCCTCCCAAGAAGGAGGATCCTCTTTGCCAGTAGCTTCATAGGAAGGGTCAACTGCGGATGCAAAGAAAAGGTTGACAAATGCCCCTTAGGCTCAGAAGGATCAACAACACTAAAACCTATGCTTACCTGAATCACCGAGCTCCTTTCCGTCTCCAGTCTCCCCCTCTTCGTCCAAAGGAATAGAGATCACTCTCTCAGCTGCACCTGCACAAATTCGATGCAAGTGTCAGAAGATGCAGATCAAACTTTCTACCCGAGAGTACCGCACCAAAAATTATTACCTCCTGGTGTGGGCGTAGGGGTCGTTGAAACCCCCGCCCATAGCCCCACACTAGATGGAGGAGGAGTGTCCTTCGAAGTCACCGGAGCCGCCTTCGATACGGCAGAAGGGGTAGACTGAACAGCTCCAGCCCCAGAGGCAGCATCATCCTAACCCGTCGCCGCTCTGGCGGCCTCCACAGTTTCCTCGCAACGGGCCTTCTTAGCCGCTTCCACTCTGGAACCCTCCGCCGCCATCTCCCGCTGCCGCTTGGAGATCAGCGAACTACTCGGAGATAGAAGGGGCATTCCCATCTGCCCGGCTATTGTGCTTCGGGCTCGCTCCAGTCGCTCGCCCGCCCGGATTAACTCGTCAGATTCTCCCCGCTCACTTTGGGGGTCCAACGGAGGACCAGGAGAGGGAGCTCGGGCCTCGGGCACCTCAGATTCGTCTGGACTCACGTCGTAGCCCTCAGTGCCTTTAGCCGGGTCCTCTGAAAGCCACTCCTTAGCAGTTTGGCGACCCCTCCGCCTCAAAGTACGGAGAGGCCTTCTGGGAGGACACCCCTGTTCCGCCAAACACGAACCCTGGAACCAGAAGCCTTCGGGATTAGCACTGGAGCCTGTTCGCGGTGAAAATTGTCTTCATTGAATTCATTGTCGTCTTGAATAACTGTTTTTCGGTTACAAAAGATCCGGTCTTTTTTAGATCCGGTTACAACGAAATCAAAGAAAAATAAAAAAGATTACAACTTTCTCCTCTTGAACAAATCGCAAGATCCTGTTTTGCGGTCTCTTGCTTGTGTAGGTTCTTTGCCGACGCCGGGGTTAATCCGTGGACCACCGCACGATCTAGATCCGGTCGGATCTACACGATTCGACGGGTATTATTTCGCAAAGGAAATAATAGCCGTAGGGTACTAATTCACCAAGGAAATAGTAGCCTTTAATTCTCGGGATCAAAGGCCAAGCTTTGATCCGGAGTGTGATTTCGTGTAGATCTCAGATCCGATCTTTACCTCTCTCGAAATCCTGCCTTTTGTGACATGGACGTTCGTCGAGAATCAGATCTGAATCTTCAAGTCCTCAAGTCTTCGAAACTCTGAGCTCAATCTTCAATTCGGCAGAGTTTCGGCTCTCAAAGTTCCAACCTTCTGAAATGAAACAAGGGGGGCCTATTTATAGGCTCCCTTTACTGTGCCCAGGCACAGATCTGGCCGGCCACCTCAGGGTGGCTCGGCTTTGGCCGAGCCACCCTGAGGTGGCTCGGCCTTGGCCGAGTCACCCTGGGGTGGCTCGGCTCAGGCAGAGCCCCCCCTTGGTGTTGGGTTCCGTCGTGTTTTGTTGGCTTGATTCCGTACGCGAATGGATGCATTCCGTTGCTCGTGTGCGATTCGTTGACCTCGTCGCCTCGTCACTCGATGGTTTGTCGAATCATCGCGGCGAGCTATGCCAAGGGACTTATAAGCAATTTTTACATGCCTACAGATACCCCCTCCAAAGTATTTCAACCTCGTTCTTTTATAGAAGAGTCTGGAATACTTTGGGTATAATTGTCCCAACCTTCAGTCGGTGTAACGGGACCTTGGAATAGCTTCTGTTCTTGATTCCTTCAATCTTCCAGGCTATTCGGTGCTTTGTCGAATGTCTGTAAGAGTTCCGGTGCTGTATTTATTGTCTGACCGTTGTCGGAATTTTAAACTTGAAGTCGATTCCTGATTTTTTAATCTTTAGCTGACCATCGATTGTTGGCGTTGAGTTTTTGTTTGCGACGCGTTGTCCGGCGTAGTGTTGTTGAGTTATCCTTAAGAATATTTATAAAAATTCTCCAGGAACTTCTCAACCAAAAATAGAGAATAGTTTATACTCATATACCTTGTTGGAGTATTTTCTGTGCTCAAATGAGCTGAACCGGCCTGATAATGAGCTGAACCGGCTTGATAATGAGCCAAAAAAGGCAGTAATTTGGCTCAAAAATCTTCGATCCTCCGAATGTGTGGGAGGCAAAGAATAAACAAGAGATTAACCCTCGGTCGATTTGAAGTTGTTTCGATGCTCGATTCAGCTTCAATTTGAATTCTTGGTTCAAACTGGTTCAATCTGGTTCAGGACTGGTTCACCCTGGTTCAAGACTGGTTCAGACTGGTTCAGACTACTTTGGTCTTGTCTGGTCTGGTTCAGTCTGGTTTGGTCTGGTTTAGCCTGGTTTGGCCTCTTTTGAACTGATTTGGACTGGTCTGGTCTGGTTCAACCTGGTCCGGTCTGGTTCAAGGCTAGTTCACATTATAAAAAGGGGGTTCTTTTTCCTCCCCTTTTCCTCCTCTAGGGCCGGCCCCTTCTTCCTCCTCCTTCTTGGATTCCTCTTCCCTCTTGCATTCTCTTTCCCTCAAATCTTTATAAATACCCTAGATCGGTCTGAGCCTCTTTCAAGCTTTGATTTTTGTCGGATCTTCGAGCTTTCTCTCAGGTAAATCCTCCATAATTTTGGCATTTTTTCATGTTTAATTTAATTTATGAATCTGTGGGGTCGCATGCGAGGGTTAGGATTAAGATTTGGCACCTCGAGCTCACCTTTCAGGGGGGGAAATGCAAAAAAAAAGGAACTTTTTCTTGAATCTGATCCCTTAAATTATTTTGCAGGTCACCATGTCTCGTATTGCGAGGGATCAATCCTCTACCGCGTCGGCCGATGGCGCGCCTCCCTCTTATGCCGGTGAGCTGTTTTTTGAAAATTTACAAATTAGTCCATTTTTTCTTGGAAATTTGCAAATTGGCCCTTTTTACTCCACGTTGTGTTTTGCTTGTTCAAAACTATATCTCAAAATAAAGAGGGCGTTTTGACGCTGCATTGTGCCTTATAAGGCAGGTATATATTGTCGATATACCCTATCTTATAAGTACATAATGTGGCCAAATCGTCTCACCCTTTATAAGGTAGTGACTTTATCTTACCCATTCGTAAGATGAGTTCAATTTCCTTTTATAACGGGAATTAACAAACGTTTAATTGCTTGTTTTCTGTTGAGCACCCTTCCGGAGCATTTTCATCTCATGTGGTGAACGGACGTCGTGGGGATGTTTTATCTTCGGTTTCCACCAGGCAGGCTATCGGTCCACTTCCTCAGTTGAATTCCCGTAATAGGAGGATTGTGAATCTCGAAATTATCATAATATCCGACGATGAAGGGGAAGAGGATCCCACTGCTGCAATTATTTCCGACCAAGAATCTGTCCTCCCGGCCTCCGAATCCTTGCAGGACATCCTCCAAAAAGTAGAGAAGGTTATACAACAAACGGTCACCGCCATTAGTTCTGGACGGGGAAGAGATTATGATTTGCTCCCTTTTATAGCAGATAGTCTTAAAGACATTCAGCGTGTAGGTGGCATCCGGCTAGCTGGACGATGTGAGATAAGGTTGACTTGCTTAGAAGAACTCATATATCGTTTTGAAGAGCTAGTAGACTTCGACCCGTATGATGAGGCCACACCGCTTATGATCGATGCTCAGACTCAGAGGGTGCGAGAGCGTAAGGCCCGAGCGAGACGCATATCGGAGCAAGAAGTCATCGTTGCGAACTTGTACGAACGGCAACGTAGTCTGCGGAGTAAGATAGATGCTTATAACAGCATTGCTGAGAGGACAGGGATTAGGACCGTCCAAGGGGAGAGGACTCTAAAAGATTTTGAGCTCGAGAGCACCAGAGTTCAAAATGTTTATAGAGGAGAGCTGGAGGTTCTTCACGCGTTGCGCCGAGAAGACGTAACTGCCGATGCTGCCGCCAGTCTTGCTTATACTAAGCTTCAGAAGGAAGAAGAGGAGAGGGTTCGAGTGGAACACGCCAAGAAACTTGCCGCTGTTAAGGCTACGCTTGCTTCCTTCAGTTTGTTAGATCTGATTTGAGATGTCTCCTTGTATCTGCACTTGGTTTGATTTTATTTGCTGAATGCTTTGACTTTTGATCTTTTTAGTGGAACTGGTTTTTATCTTTATCTTTATTATGATTCCTCATTCCGTTTGAAATGATTGACCATAATACTTTTAGGATTTTTGGCAAACCCTCAGCCATCAACGGGTTTGATAAGCCTTTACCGATTACCATTTGAATCGGGCTAGCATACGGATTGTCTAAGCCCGTTCCGCATGTAACATTATGCTAAGAGAGTGAATTCTCTGAGACTTTGTGCTATGATGTCGAATACATAGACTTCGCCATTGTTATGGGAATAGGCTACCCGGCGACACGTATTAGGTGTTGACTTTAGGATTTTTGGCGAACCCCCAGCCCTCAACGGATTTGATTAGCCTTTACCGACTACCGTTTGAGTCGGGCTAGCATGCGGATTGTCTAAATCCGTTCGCATGTAACGTTGCGCTAAAGGAATGAACTCCCTTAGACTTTGTGCTATGATGTCGATGTTAGGCGTTGACTTATCCCTACTTAGGCTTCGGGAGAAAATTCCCCAAAATCGAGCTCTGGTGTCTTTTTCTTCGGAGAAAGACTAAACCGGCGACGCGTGTTAGGCGTCGGCATATCCTTTCTTAGGATTCAGGATGAAATTCCCCATGCGTGTAAGGCATGGATTTTGGTGTTATTAATAACAACCTGCCACAATGTTGAATATTTTGGTGTTATTAATGACGACCTGCCACAATGTTGAATATGTGGACGGGTGTTCTTTTTAACGGTTAAGAACTAACCGGCAGCGCGGGTTAAGCGCAGACTTATCCCTGCTTAGGTTTCAGGACAGAATACCCCAGAATCGAACTCTGGTGTCTTTTTCTGCGAAAAAAAGACTAAACCGGCAGCGCGTGTTAGGCGCAGACTTATCCCTGCTTAGGATTCGGGATAAACTTCCTAGGATGAATCCTAAATTGTCAAATTTTGGAAAGATCGGTGCGGGAAAGGAAGAATTTTATATTCTATTTCCCGGTCTTCTTTTAGGGTGAAGGCGAACCCGAAAACAAGGAAGGAAGAATTTTATATTCTATTCCCTGATTCTGGAAAGGAAGAATTTTATATTCTATTTCCAGCGAAGAAGAAACTAGAAGTGGGGTGTCCACTCCGAGAATCTGGAAAATTTAGATAAACTTGCCTTTTATAGGATGGGTTATCTAAACTGAAAATGGGTTCTTCGTTTATCGAAGTGGAATTTCAACTTTGGCTATAACCATGGGAAGGCTTGACCAAAGAGAAAGAGAAGGGAGTTCTTTCGTTTATCGAAAGGGGACTCCGAAATGAAAATGGACCTCTTGTCTATGGAAAGAGTCAAGAGGGCCAGATGGATACTTTTGGTGGACTCACTGTCAATTGAAACTGATCAGTGAGGGATTTTGGTGGTGACAATGATTTTGGGTTATCCTCTAGAATATTAAGTGTAATATTCTTCAAGGAACTTCCCGGTAAACGAGTTATCCTGAATGCACTAGGGATAGTACTTTTTCAGGAACTTCCCATTTATTGGCATTAATTGCCTGGCGCCCTCTTGAGTAATCAGGCGATATGCGCCGTTTGAATAGACTGTGTCTATTACAAACGGTCCTTCCCATTTGGGTTCGAATTTACCTTTCTTCTTGGAGGTGAGAATTATTGGTCGGCGAGCAGCGAGGACCAGATCTCCTTCCTTGAAGCTTCTCTGTCGGACTCTTTTGTTAAAAGCCCTTGACATCCTGGCTTGGTAAAACTCGATGTGTTGTTGAGCCTCCAAACGCTTTTCATCCAGCCTCTCGAGCTCTTCGAGACGCTTCTGATGTTGTTCCTCCGTCGTCATCTCCGTTGCGAGGGCGATCCGAAGGGACGGAATCTGAATTTCCAGCGGTAGCACAGCTCATATAATTCGCATGTATCTGACAAGCGTGGCATTCTCGTGCGTGTTCGATTGCATCTCGAACCATCGTTGGCTAGAAATATCCCATTCTCCTGATGTGATCATACAGTTTGGGACCGGGCTGATGCGCACCACATTCTCCTTCGTGTGCTTCCTTAAGAACTTCTTCTGCTTCTTTGTTCGAAAGGCATCGGAGTAATAAACCATCGTACCCCCTACGGTATAACGTATGGGTCTCGGCATTATAAAAGAATATCCTCTGGCAAAATACCATACTGGACGTAGTCAATGATGGGAAAACGCCAATCTCGGGACTCAGACCCAATTTGAGTTGAATTCACCTCTTTGGCGTTTATGTTTCCATCATCTTCCTCTTCAATGTCCATATCGTATATGGGTATGCAGAGCTGATGCGTCCTTACTGTGACTAACAGCTCAGTATCAGGAGGCTGCGCAAGTGATACTGCTAGTGCTGCCAGTGCATCCGCATAAGCGTTCTGGAGACGATGGATGTATTCAATAAAGAATTCTTCAAAAGATTCTACCATTTTGATGGCTTCCTGGTGGTACAGGATCAGGTCCTGGTTCCTGACTTCATACTCTCCACGAACTTGGTTGACTATCAGTTGAGAATCCCCAAAGGCTTCGAGATATTCGACCCCCAGCTCCTTAGCGAAACTGAGCCCAATGAGAAGCGCGTTGTATTCGGCTACGTTATTGGAGCACGGACTAGTCAATGAATAAGCTCGAGGCATCACATGCTTTCCCGGGGAGATTAAGACAACTCCAACCCCGGAGGAAACTGTAGAACCTCCCGGGGTTATTACCCTATTAACTGACCTTAAAGCACCATCAAAATATAATTGCCATACTTGTCGGTGCGACGTAGTGTTAACCTCGTGGGTTTCATCCGGCAAGTCATCGTATACTTCTGCCGTATCTGTGGTCGGGTTTGCCGACAGAAGATCACAAATCGCTTGTCCTTTGATCGACTTCTGTTGTTTGAAGTACAAATCATATTAGGACAAGAGAAGGGCCCATTTTGCTAACCGCCAATTCATAGAGGCTGGTTGCGTCATAAACACCCGTACTGGATTAACATTGGAAATGATGTAAATCGTCTGTCCAACCAAGTAATGCCGCATCTTTTGCATCGCGAATACCAATGCGAGATATTCTTTCTCAATCATCGGATATCGAGGCTCGGCTCCTATTAAGGTCCGACTTAGGTAATAATCTTCAAATGCTTTTTGGCAGGCATCGTCCCAAATGAATGACACCCCTTTTTTGTTTAGCTTAGAAAATGGTTGGCATTTCCCAGAAAGGTTCGAAATGAACCGCCGGATGTAAGCTAGCCGACCTTGCAATCCTCTGAGCTTTCTCAAATTTCTAGGAGGTTGCAGTTCGTTTATCGCATTCACTTTGTCAGGATCAATATGTATACCTTTAGTGGTGACGACGAATCCAAGAAATTTTCCGCTGGACATTCCGAGGAAGGATTTGGTGGGGTTCATCTTCAGTTGGTGACTCCTCATGAGATCGAATATCGTCTTCAAGTCCTTGATGTGATCTCCTCTGTTGCGGCTTTTCACAACCAAATCGTCAACGTAGCATTCGACTATTTTCCTGAGATGTTCTTGGAAGATCTTAGTCATCGCTCGTTGATACGTGGCGCCTGCATTCTTTAGACCGAATGGCATCACCGTGTAGCAAAATACACCGAGGGGCGTTCTGAACGCTGTATGCTTCTCATCATCTGGGTGCATCTTGATTTGGTTATATCCTGAAAACCCATCCATGAAAGACATCCTTTCAAATCCGCATGTATTGTCGATAATGACATCTGTGATTGGGAGAGGAAAGTCGTCTTTCGGACATGCCATTCTTCTTCATGACCGGAACGATATTGGCTAGCCAATCTGGATGTTGCTCCTCTCGGATAAATCCTGATTCGATCAATTTCTTCACCTCCGCCTCAATGGCTTCCATAATCTGCGGACGAAACCGTCTTTGCTGTTGCTTGATAGGTTTGGCATCCGGCTTGATATCGAGGCGGTGCATTGCCACATTGGGGTCGAGCCCTGGCATATCCTCGTAGTTCCAAGCAAAGACGTCAATATACTCCCTGATGAGAGCAATTAACTCCTCCTTCTCATTTGAGGGAAAACTATCGCTGATGAATATCGGCTTTGGGTTGGCCTCGTCGCCCATGTTAACTTGGACTATTTTATCCTCAGTGGGGGGTTATCTCTGTTCAAACCTATCACCATACTGCATACTATTTTATCCTCAGTGGGGGGGTTCCCTCTGTTCAAACCTGTCACCATACTGCATATTCAGATGATGAACCCACGGGTCTTCCCATGTTGGCATTTGATCATCGTCCTCCATCGTAAACGGATCAATTGTAATCAAATCCGGCTTCGGTATCAGCTTCTTCTCCGCTGTCCGTGCCATGGGCCGATGATTCGGTATCGGATTCGTTACCATAAAGGAGAGAATCAGTGAAATAATTCTCATACCCTTTAAATGGTTGCTTATCCGCGACCACCGTTCTAACCCTATTATCAGCGTCGACATATTTCAAACACTGATGTAGAGTTGAGGGGATTATAACGTTACTATGGATCCAAGGTCGACCCAATAGTAAGTTATACGACGTCTCAGCATCAATCACATAACATGTGACTTCTGTCTTCAAATCTCCCATTTGACACTTTATCCGGATTTTACCTAAAGGTCTTGACCCGCTGGTATTGAACCCGTAGATAACAGTGCCTGTGGACGCCAACTTGCTAACTGGAATACCAAGGAAGTGCATCAAGCGAAGCGGCATAATACTCACAGCAGAACCCGGATCCACTTGGATTCGGTTGACTTTGCTGGAGCCGATGTACCCGATGAAGTATAGTGGTTGATCGTGGTTTGAATTCTTCGTCTGCATGTCCTCTTTGGTGAAGGTAATGCAGGGAAGGTTTTTAGTAGCTATGTTGCAATGTTGACTCAGCAGTTCCGGCTGTTCAGGTACTGGCTTGACTTGAGTCAGGAACACTTCTGAGTTGGCCAAAGCTTCTTGCAAAGCCTCCCTAGTTTCCTTGGACAGCCGCAACAATTCATACAGCGTTATCCGTGCTGGAATATTGGCTAATTGAGCCATTATATCGAAGTTGTCTTTTCCAATCGGGCGACTGAAACGAGACTGCTTCGGATTCTGTACCTCCTGGGGATTCTTCTCTTTCGGTTTATTCACCGGCTATCGTCGAGTCTCTTCGCTCGGTGTAGGACTTGTAATCACCCCCATCTCCGTGAGAGTTTTGGCTGGTCCCCGTTTATTCACCCCCTGCTCACTAGGTGGTGGATAGTTGTAGTGATACTCATTTCCGCTTCGGGTTGCAAAAACTTCTTGTTCTTCTTCAGAGAGCGGGAAAGCTATGATTCTTTCGTCATCTTCTCCTGGGATAGCAGAGACTCCGCAGCAAGACTTTCCTTTCCCTTTGGACTTCTTCTTGGATGACGACCCGGCCCATTGTTCATCTTCAATCAGGTCGGGGTGAACCCAGAGGATTTCGCCGTTTGGAGCTGTATGTGGCACAAGTCCTTTTTGGCGCTGTCCATGCGGGTCGTCATTTATTGTCTTCATTCCCACTTTGGTGATGCGTTTTGGTTCAAACCACGCTGTGGGCACTGATCCAAAGCTGATTGAGACCGCGTTTGCTCCAACATTCTTGGACGGCTTCGGGGTTATGACGCCTACATCAATTAGCGCATGAATCTTGTCTTTGAGGTGGTAGCACGACTTCGTAGGGTGATGGACCGCTCTGTGGTATGCACAATACCTCGGATCTGTCACTTTGCTAGCCCCTTCTTGATCCACAATCGCCGGCAGCTGAATTTTGTTGTTCTCCCACAAGTATTTAAAGATGCCGGGAACTTCGTCATCTTTGAAGGAGTACACCTTGGGGAATCTTGGCTCTGAAGACTTCTGCTTCTGAGGCCGTTGTTGCCATTGTGACTGCGATTGTTGTGGCGCTCATTGCTGCTGCCGCTGTTGTTGTTGCTGAGGTTGCAATTGAAAGGTTTGGTTAGCATCAACTGCATTAGCATGTGCCTTACCTTTCCCCCGTGGGACGAAATTCTGTTGCGGAGCATTATTTGCCTGTTGGCCTCTCTCCGCCTTCTTTCTTCTGATGAATTGTTCGGCCTGCTCTCCTCGGACCTTCAGATCCTTCCATGTCTTGGATGGTGCTGTCCCCATTGCTTCCAACACGTCCAGTGCGAGGTTGTTGTGGCACGTCTGGAGGATGAATTCCTCGGTGATCGGGTCCCGACAGTTCATCGTCTTGTTCCGGAACCTCTTGACGAAGGTGTCCACCAATTCCCCGTCTTTCTGCTTCTCATCCAGCAACGAGGCGGCGATACCAATCGAAGGCGGCTCCGCGAAGAGTGCCGACGAATGACCGCACCATCAGAGGCTCATTGCAGGATATTACTCCCAAGTGTGATTTGAAGTAAATCAAATGTTGAGTGGGCGAACCCATCCCATTAAACGGTGTGAAGTTAATTAAGTTGAACTTCGCCGGATATGGGATTGATTCCCACTCTCTTGGGTATGGACAAGGAATGCCCGTCTTTTTCATCTCTTGAGCGGAAATCAATGTATTGATTTTGCTCTCGAGATTTTTAAATTTCAGATTTTCATCTGTGTTTTCACTAGCATTCTCGTTACCACCCCCTGTATTGACGGGAGGATTATTGGTATTACGAGCTTCATTCGTATCCTCGTCTTCCAGATTAACCGGGTTACGACGACTTGGCTCGCCTTGCTGGTTCGTCAATGCTTGGATTTGTTGGTCATGCATTTCTCTCATGTTTTGCATGGCCATCTGCATTTCGAACCTGAAGGTTTCTTGCTGCTTAGCTAAGGCGTCTTCAAGCATTTTGGCCACCTGCTCCGCACTTATCATAAACGCTTCGCGGGGTTGTCCCTCGCTGGATACCGTATTATCTGATGCAACCGCGGAGCCAGCATCAGATTCTTCATCTTCTGAAGGGAGCCTTGTTCGAACCCTACCATAGGTTGCTCGCTTGATGGTTCCGGACTGCAAACGGGTTCTAGGCCGGGATGCTTTTAGAATCAATTCGAGGTTGTCCCGCGCCAATGTCCCTCTGCTGGTCATGTTGGTGGTGACCCTCGGATATTCTCCCTCTTCAACCACCGTTCTTCTTCGTCGGAAACGCCTAGGCCTTGTCTTTGGTGTTTCGGTACTGAGCCTTTCGAAAACCAAAAATTGTTCGGGGACCGCCTTGATGCAGCTGCATTCAGACAATACTGCCCGAATGAGTTTGGAACATGGGCACTGAGTTTCCTGTTTTTGGGGTCTCCTTTTCCTGGTTTTATTCGTACCCCCAGCACGATAGTACAATTCGTCTGCTTGACGATCGGAGTAACCTATCGTGTGTTGGCACGACTTCTCAGGTATAACATTATCGTCATCAGACGATAATGTTTCCTTCTAAGGGTGAACTGCTTTCTTTGGGCCTTCAAGAGTTACGCGCCTCGAAACATGCCTTTTTGGGCGTGAGTTCTCGGCGGGCTCCTGGACTTCAATGCGCAAGTTGGTGCGCATGACTGCCCTGGTCTCTTTGTCATGTTGGAGGTGACGGTGACCCCCAGCATGTTGAGTCGTTCGGGGCTTCTTCATCGGGCCCAAACATTCTTGAACTGGAGCTTTGCTCTTCGTCGGGTAACGGACCCAAGGCACTCCAAGACTTGGCTTCTTCCTTTGTGGACATTCGCATTGATCTCCCGAGAAGCTATTGGGATTACCCGCGACTTTGGTTGAATTCACCGGAGGTTGAACTGTGGTTGGAGGTTGCTCGGCTCCACACTTGGGCGGTTGATGGCGTAGCTCAAATGGCACACCCTCTCCTTGTCTTAATCCTTCTGCCTTCTGCCAGGAGATATCTTGCTGTAGGCTAGTAATGCACGGCGTTTGTAGAATGCCGCTCTTCGAGTCGTCGAACCGTTCCGTTTTGACCGCGGATCCATTCGTTCGTCGGCGGCTTGGAGGCAACGGCATTCTTCAGTTGTTGAGGCTGTTTGCGCTCTCCTAATTCTTCAGAATCTGCGTTGTAGTGGACTCCAGTCCGTAGACTCCATCGCTTAGGAGTTGTCGCGCAAGGCGCTGACGTCGCATCTGGCCGGCCTCTCTTGAGAGAGTCACACGCCTTCACCAGTAGAAATGGTTGCAACGAATAGGTTGACCTGTAGTGGATCGGTCGATGAACATTCACCTCGCGCGCAACTTTGGCGTCGCGGCGGGTGAGAGCTTCATGGCGGTCTTGCAACTTCTTCGAACTCAACGAGGAGCTTTTCATCCTGGAGGAGAGCTTCTGACTTGCGGGGCGGAGGTAGACTCTGGACGAGGACGGAGAGATTACTTCTCGAACTTGCCTGGTCGAATTCGCTTACTCGACCTCTCCCATGACCGCGGATTAAGATCCGCGGCTACGGACGCCCGATCCTCGCAGCGAGATCGGCAGCTCCCACTGTGGTCGTCAGATTGTTCGCGGGAAAAATTGCCTTCATTGAATTCATTGTCGTCTTGAATAACTGTTTTTCGGTTACAAAAGATCCGGTCTTTTTTTAAATCCGGTTACAAAGAAATCAAAGAAAAATAAAAAAGATTACAACTTTCTCCTCTTGAACAAATCGCAAGATCCTGTTTTGCGGTCTCTTGCTTGTGTGGGTTCTTTGCCGAAGCCAGGGTTAATCCGTGGACCACCGCACGATCTAGATCCGGTCGGATCTACACGATTCGACGGGTATTATTTCGTAAAGGAAATAATAGCCGTAGGGTACTAATTCACCAAGGAAATAGTAGCCTTTAATTCTCGGGATCAAAGGCCAAGCTTTGATCCGGAGTGTGATTTCGTGTAGATCTCAGATCCGATCTTTACCTCTCTCGAAATCCTGCCTTTTGTGACGTGGACGTTCGCCGAGAATCAGATCTGAATCTTCAAGTCTTCAAGTCTTCAAAACTCTGAGCTCAATCTTCAATTCGGCAGAGTTTCGGCTCTCAAAGTTCCAACATTTTCAAATGAACCACCCTTGGCCTATTTATAGGCACCCAGATCTGTGCCTAGGCACAGATCTGGGCTGAGGTGGCTCGGCCACAAGTGGCCGGGCCCCCCCTGGGGGGGCTCGGCTTTGGCCGAGCCACCCAGAGGTGGCTCAGCTCAGGCCGAGCCCTCCCTTGGTGTTGGGTTCCGTCGTGTTTTCGTCTTTCGGTTCTGTCCGTGATTTGGTTGATTCAGACTCTGATTCGTTGATCTGATTTGGCAGTAAGTCGGATTCTTGATTTGGCAGTAAATCCACTTCTGAGTTCGAGTCTAAAACCGATCTTGATTCGGTCGTGATTCATCCGAGTCCGCTCTTGTTTGGATGACTCGTTGACTCCCCGAACCGTTGGCTTGATTCCGCACGCGAATGGATGCATTCCGTTGCTCGCGTGCGATTCGTTGACCTCGTCGCCTCGTCACTTGATGGTTTGTCGAATCATCGCGGCGAGCTATGCCAAGGGACTTATAAGCAATTTTTACATGCCTACAGAGCCCCGATACCACCGACAGTACAGGAGAGTATGATACAAATCACGATCCTTCGTGGGTAGTTCAAAACGGGCATGGGTACCGCCAGCATGAGTCCAGAACCATCCCCGAGCTCCATCCACCAGCCCTCCTTCGAAGTGCAGGCGGGGATTGATGTTGCCCACATACAATTGGTCGTACCCAAACTGGCGGGCGAACCTGCAGGGGATATACGACTCGAGATAGCATACGGAGCCTGTTCGTAAGATATGATACCCTGGCCGAATGTTCACCAACCATCGAAAAGCGCCGTAGGAAAGGACCGTGTGATGATCCGCCGTCGGCGCGTCTCTAAGAGACTCCCCGTATCCCCCTCCATTGAAATAAGGAAAGAAACGGCGGAAGTTGTAGTGGCCGAAATGAGAAAGCGTCTTCCGTGTGTCGGGGATGTCTTTACACTTCCAAGAGCACCTCTCCAAGCGCTCAACGAACGGAACAAACCTGTCTCCCGGAAGAGTCGCGCGGGCGCTCATCAAACATTCGCAGTGGTAGACGAACCATGCCATCAGATAAGTATAAGGTAGCCCCACCCTAGGATTGGGGGTCCTGATGACCTCTCCTCCCCCCTCATCGATAGTCGATACACGGCAGAATTGAGTCGTCAGGGTGCGAAGCCCCCGATGGATACACGCTACCATCGCCGACACCAGGGAATAGGACTTCCCGTGGGCCAAGCAAACCGCGGGGTACACGACTTCCACGGGAAGAGCCTCAAAAGAGTGAGTGGTGATTACGCACCTCTTTAGCCACAACATGAGGTACCCCGCGAACAGAGCCTTTCTAGATATAGGGGACTTGGCCTGGTGGTGAAACGAGTGAAAGACCGTTCCAGATTTGAACCCGCCCTCGTCATGCTCGAGAGTTACGGTAACTTCCCCTTCGGCCATCCTCCTTTCTACTTCAGCCTGATCGCATCCGCTCAATGGCAGAGCAGGCCTTCCTTTGACGTCATTCGCAGGGAATAGGTAATCAGCCCAATTCTTGTGGCTGATCCCCGGGGCCCTTTTCTTCTTACCTTTATGGTCGACCGCCCCTAAGGTATTGAGGCATATATGATAGTGACAGAGCAATTCCCACAGGGTCTCGACCACCAAAGGGGAGCGGTCTGAAAGTTGGTTGATCTCATCTTGACTAGGAACGTATTCCTCATATGGAAAGTCTCCTAACGGCAGTCCCGACACATAGTACATCTCGTGAAGGGCTATACCGAGCTCACCATTGGGAGTGAAAAACGTGCCACTATCCGCACAGTACAGCTCTAAAATGCTGTGGAACTGGGAAGCATTAATCTTCAGACCATGCCGAGTGGCGTGAATGGCCGAATACAGCTCCGAGTTCACAAGATCAGAGTTCTCGACCAAAATGTAGTCGGTAATCTTGGACCACCAAGTCTTGCTGTCAGGCGCAGAGTAGATCCACCCCGGAGCTCTGAAATCCTTTGGGGGAAATTTCCTGCCGGCTTGGAAGAAACGATGATGGAAGGTCTCCGCGACCACCGTCGTCTCCTTAGTGGGCACCTCGTTGGAAGGTAGGCCCGGACGCAGGCCAGTCACCCGTTTACAAGAGCTCTCTACCCCGTACCCAGCTATGGAGCCTGTAAAGACGTCGCAGGTCACCCTGTCTTAAGTAGAGGTCAAATCCCAATTCATCATCCTCGGGACCGCGAGGGAACGCAGCTCGACGATAGAGAACCCTCTCGGCATGTTGGGAAGATAATAGTGAACCTCGTCCATTACGCTGAGCCACCTGCTCTCCTTGATCAGCATGGCGGCGGGGTCAGTCGTGGCATCGCCAAACAAGAAATGGGGCTTTTGTAACTCTGTCCTAGCCTTGTCCGTCAACACCGCGTCGGTGGTCAACTCACGTAGCGTTAGATGGTGCCCATTAGTGACTCTCTTTATCAAGCCATCCGGCTTATCAGTAGAAAACACAGGCACCGGATCCAAGGAGGGAAATCGAGGAGGCGCCGTATAGCCTGTGCTTCCGGCGAGACCAATGGCCACGCCCTTCAGAAGAGCCTCGTCAGAAAAGGTCGCTGCAAGAAAGAACCAAAGAATCAGGACAGGATCCGCCCTAAGGGTAAATCCGCCAATCAAGTAAAGACGGGCGAATTCGCCTGTCAGAAGGTGAAACCCGCTTAACTAGAACGAGATCCGCCTTTGGAAGCGATACTCCCCTTTACCAGAGAAAAAGTCGAACTCGCCTATCAAAAACGAGTTCGCCTTCACCCAATAAAGGTCAATTTCGCCTGTAGAGGCAGAAATCGTCCTCTATGAGTAAATACAAGATCCGCCCAAAAAGGGGGCGACTGTGCCCTAAGTTGGGGAAACTGCCAAAAGATGACTGAATCCAGGGGAGACAAGTGATGCTCATCCCCCAACCTGACGTCTGTAACCTACGCAAAGTCGTCAGACTAACCTCTCGACTTACCCAAGTGCGTCTCAAGTATGCTGGCGGGTGCACCGGCGGCGAGGCGATCGGAATAGCGTTCGGGACCTCCTCCTTTCGCAACACACTTCTTAGATTTCGGCGCCATTGAGGGGATTAAGCGGGAACTCTCTCTCTCCTTGGAAAATTTTCAAGATTTTTGAGCACGGTAACCCTCAAAGGAAGAGAACAACCTATTTAAAGGCAGAGTTGCCAACGTGGCCACGATCGTCCTCAAGAAGCGAAGCACTGGCGGACGAGAGACGTGACCACGATCGAAATCAACGGCCCAGATTGCCGCCAACATTTCGAAGTGCCACGTCAAGACGGGAAACGGGCCGGTCGAAAACCCGGGACCCGATCCGAAATCAACGGTTATATCCGACGGTTGGGTTCAAGAACCACGACCACGATTCAGACGAGACGCACGAGGCTTACGTTAGATTGTCGAATCGTGATGAGCGCGACGTGACGGAACCGCGCCACCTTAGCTAGAAAGCATGAAGCCCACTAGCGGACGCGTGGCTCGCCCACACCGAACCTAGTTTCGCCCAAAGGAAAAGTCTCACCTTCAAAAACTCGACCCAAATCCGCAAGTCAAGCAGAATTTCGCCTCCAAAGCCTAACTTCGCCTGAACGGCTCATTCGCACTTGGAGACAAACGACAAATAACACGACTTGTCCCGAGCTTTGAACCGCCAACGAGATGACCTCGCTTAAACCCACGCCTCGAATGGCTGAGGTTTAGAGTAGAAATATTAGCATCAAGTCTAAGAGAAACTACTCGACAACTCATCATACTGAGGGGAATAGTATGACTAGCCCGATTCAAACGGTAATTGGTAAAGGCATATCAAACCCGTTGATAGCTGAGGGTTTGCTAAAAATCCTAAAAGAAACCAAATATACTTGTTTCGCCAAGAACTTCTTTATTCAAAGTATTCCAGACCACACACAAGCCGGTTTAGGTCCGAAAACTTTGAAGGGGGTCTTGTAGACGGTAAAAATACCTCCGTGGACTTGCAAGAAATCCGCCTGTAAGGAGAAGTCGCCCAAAGCCACGGAAATTCACCCTTTATCACAACTCGTCCGACCGAGTCTGTATTCAAATCCACCAGCAAACCTCAAGGCCGCCAATATGGCCAGGTATCTGCTACCCCACGTGCTGAGGCGGGCTTTCCCACTCCTCTCGACCCGAAGGGAGAGGGCACAGTACTCTAAGGCCGTCAAGTGGCCGCTCACAGTACGAATGATTGGCACAGTACGAATGATTGGGCAGGTGTCGAGTCGATCTGAACATTCATAAATGCAGCTCACCTCGGCTGTCCGAGTCGGGAGCTGGATCCGCCGGCATTCGGCGAGCTGTCCAAGCCCACTCGAGTACTGGGAACCCGCTTTCCCACCTCTCTCGGCCTGAAGAGAGAAGACATGGTACTCCAGGCCCGCCGAATGGCCGCTCACAGTACAAGTGATCGGACAAACACCAAATCAACCTGCACCCTCATAAATGCGACTTACGTCACTTGTCCAAGCGAGAGGCGAGAGCCGCCGGCGCTCGGTGAGTTGGTCAAATCCACTCGAGTATCTGACAGCCGTTGTCACACGTATGAGGAGGGGCTTTCCCATTCCTACGTGACGTGATGCAAAACACGGCTCCTCGAATGACCGCTCATGGTACAGGTGAACAGCAGGATATCTCTGAGCAATGTATGGTCACATCCCATAATTCAGGGAACAGCAAAACTGACCCTCTTTCATTTAAGAGCCTCTTCCAACAACCTTTAAAAGAGGTCAGAAAACTTTGGGAAAGGCAATCGAGACCAAGCTTTTTGCATAATTTATGTATTGCAGCACCACTTCCTAGTTCTGAGCCCTGATCGCCGGCGAACTAGTAGATCCGAACTCTATCGACTCGAGCTTCTACTGCGTACTGAAGCTCTCCAGCAACCTCGGTCGAACGGCCCAAGGGAAGCAGACTCGACACGAGCATCGAGCGAAGCATCCTGTAGCTACCAAAAGTCCCCACACTAAACAAAGAGGGCATTCCCTCTGCTTCTGTTGTAATTTCGATTTATTAGTTTGTAATAAGCCTTCTTATCAATACAAACGAAGTTCCCTGTTTTCGGGAGATCAAAATTTACACCCTACAATGCCCTTAGAGAGTATTAAAGAGAAGTATATGAGTTTTGGTTGAGAAAAATAAATGAAATCCCTCTCTATTTATAGATACAGACTCGTAGCTAAATGACCAAGAACCCTCAAATTTTGGTCATTTTTATCGTTTTTAGGGGTATTTTGATCAATTAACAAAAATAGTCATCATAGGCTATTTTTAGCAGACCGGACAAGGCTAGGCATGGGTCGCCCAGTCCACCCAGTCTTCTTGACCGTTGGACCAGGCTCAGTCCTGGTTAGGTCCGGGCCACCCAATCCAATGGTCAAATTTTTGATCGTTGGACCCTGGGTCGGGCTTACCGACCGTGTCCAACTCTTCCCGGGGTTGGAAGTCGTTGTTCCCTGGACCCTACCATTTTTGTAGCCAGTCCGGCCCTGACTCGGTGCTGGTTTCGCCGAGGCGACCTGAGCCCGGGCTCGAAGCCCGATTTAGCATGGAAACCGCGCTTTGCCTGGGTCTGGGTCGAGCTCCGGCCTAGTCGGGTCCACTCCGGATGCTGAGCTGGGTCCGCGCCTCAGGCCTGTTTGGACAGCCCTAGATATAAGAGGGAAAAAATCTTTGTTGGCCCCTTTGCCAAACCAAAGGACTAAATTATTAATCATTTATATAAGTTTTAATAATCATTTATAATTAGAGAGGTTAACTCTTAATTCTTCTAAATAAGAGTATTAATAAACCCTTCATTTTGAACAGTTAACACATTTTAATCCCTCTATAGTGGTTAGCTTAATATTTTTATATATTTTGCATTTGATAAAAATATAGAGTGTTAACTCAATTTAACTCTTGTGTAGATTTTGTGTGATTGGGGGATTAAGAAGAGGTTAAGTATCCCCGACCCCTCATTTGACCCTTTGCAAAGTACAGAGAATTTATTGACGTATTTTAAGTATCCCACGTCAGCAGAGACGCGGCAAATCAACACGCTTATCCACTCCGGAAACACGTAAGCAACAGCTAGCATATGGATTAGCGATTAATTAGGAACGTGCAGCTAGTTGTCACCAATGACAAAATTGCCCCTACAGCTAGAGAGGAGTAGAGTAGTTCAAGTTGTTCCGCAGGAGCTCCAGAAACTCGCTCGCGGCTTTCCCACGTCGCCATCGACGAAAAGTTTTTTGTGAAATCGACGAAAATGCCCCTATAAGAGGCTGACGCCGTCAAAGTTGTAGGGGGTGGTTTGGGTATAACTCGGCTCCTCGTGACTGGGGGAGGGATTTTGTCCTTTCTAGTTTCTAGAAAAGGGGTCCAAAAGTGGACATTTCTCTATATGGTATTTTGAGTTTTTTTTTTAACCAAATTAAGAAAGAATAATATAAATATTTAGTGGGCAAATTTACGGAATCGCTCCCAGACTTAACTTTGGAGTGTTTTCCACAAGTTCTTTTATACTTTATAAATGAGAAAAAGAAATCTTTAGATTTACTTACCCTAACGTACCAATAGTTCAAAAGTTTTAAGTTGGTGCGTGCTTTTGTACGTGACGTGTTTTGGACAAATTCGTGCGAAATGCATGAAAGTTCTCGATGAATTCTAGGGAACTTGCTCATATTTAATGAAGCAAACATAATAGCGTATGATTTATAGTCCTTGATTCAACACACGTTTTGCTCATTACAATTTAGATCATCAGTATGCTAAGCATACATATTTAACATATGCCAGTTGGAAACATGACAGCCAATATCATGAAGAAATACATTAACGGTGCAACAATTTTTTGGTGAATAATTTTTAAAGTTCTTGATCTAACACATGTTTTGTTCATTAGAAGTCAAATCAGCATGTTCAGATAGGGTTGGGTACGGGCAGGGTCGACATGGGTCACGACCTGGCCCGTGATATACGCAAGTCATGGGTCGGGCCGGGTCTAGCTCCAGACCCAGGATGAGAGAAATC
>NC_033803.1:22489799-22519799 GCF_001876935.1 Asparagus officinalis
GTTGACCCGGCCCGGCCCGACCCGAAAATTTAATCTTTGACATAAGCAACTAAAATTAGTAAACTAACCAAAGCTTAACTACTGACTTCTAACTATCCTTACTAGAGGCCTGACAATTTGGGGGCCCGGTTCTAAATTTCAATCGGGGCCTCTTAATCAATCTTAAGAAGAAACTAATAATTGATTTAATTTTATAATACTAGATTCAAAAAAACGATTTAATACTACCCCCATCAACTAAAAAGCTATTTAGCCAAAATGTTTAAGCATTTTCTGATAAAATTGAATTAACCACAAATAACAAGAGAACGAGCTTACCACTAAGATCTGGAGCAACACTAGTGGCAGGAAGGGCACCACGTACAGATGGTCTAGCTTCTGCAATCTTGATGGAAAACCTTCTACTTGTTTCAAAAAAAATAATTAAAATTTGATAAAATAAATTAAAATAATTAAAAGGGAGATAAATTGAAATTGTGGATATATATACATATTACCTAATATCTCACTGCCTCAACATCAAAAGAGGAGAATGAAGCTTTTCTATAAGAAATTGAAGAATCTTTAATTCTTGATGAGGTGCTGAGCAGTTGGATCTTTTCTACAAGAGGGAAGTCGAATTTCGCCCTAATTTGATGAGATCTAGTCGTTGCATCTTCACAAACCAAATAACACCATAAAACCCCACTAACGTCGCCCGACTCCTAATTTGATGAGCTCCGATCTATGATACTATGCCCGACTCCAAAACTTAACGACGACGACGACGAGGAGGAGGAGGCAAGCAAAAGCTTTTTTTTTATTTGTTTGTTGTTTTTGCTAAAAAGAGGCGAAAGACGCCAGTCACTGATCTATGAGCGAAAAATGGAAGAAAAAGAAAAAAGATAAAACCCTAAATTGATTTAATTGCGGAAGCGGAAAGGGCGATGGGGAAGCAGAAAGGACGTCTTCGAGGGCCAGCGATGAGGACGAGAATGGGAACTCGAGGAACATTGATGCAAGTTTATATTTTAACCCCCGATTTAATTGCGCGATTTGGGGGGTCCCCCAAGTGAGGGGCCCCCCAAGTGGGGGGCCCTGTTCTGCGGAACTGGAAGAACCGGTTCAGCGGCGCCTCTGATCCTTACACAAACTCTTACAAATAATAAGGAAGAAAACAATGAGTTGTACTTGTATCACATAAATGATTAGTCCTTCTCTCACTCTTCTTCAACAGTCGAGAAAGCGATCCTCCACCCATCGAAGAAGAGCTAACAAGGCACATCTCCAATCGCCACATCTCGACATAGTCATCTGGAACAAGCACAAAGTAGAGATTTCCACCGAACTCATCCATGACCCAACCAAAGTTCAAACGATATCCAGCTATATGCTTGGTACGACTGATAATATCCCTCGGAATCTCAAACACTCTCGAAAACTCAAATAAAATCAAGCCACTAACTAATGACTTAATAGATTAAAAATAAAATTAATATACTTTATAAATTAAAAAAATGTTAAAACCCACGGGTTGGCCCACGACCTGTGGGTTGTGGGCTGGGTCCAACCCGGCTCACCCCTAGGCGGGTCGTAGGCCTAGACCCATGATCAGAGAAATATGCACGAACTCGGGTCAGACCCGGCCCGGACTTGAAGTCGGGGGGCGAGGTCATGGACCCGAACCGGCCCGGCCCACGCCCAGCCCTATGTTCAGATAATAAGATACATATTTAATATTTGCATGTCGGCAAATTCACTATCAGTTAACAATTTAACGAGGAATAAGTTTTTCTTTTGTTTGTAAAGCCACTATGAATATTTAATTTTTATTAACTGCTTTAAAATTATAATTTTGTAAATTTCAATATTCAAAAATTAGAAAGATTCTACAACCCCAGAACTTCATAAAAAGTAAACGGAAGTCCACCGAACCCAGAAACAAGCGAGCAAACCCTTTTCAAATTTACTTCCCATTTCAATACAAATCACATTCATCCTTTTCAATTCCCAATTCTCCTCTTTCAACCATTAATAAAGACTAAAATCCAACCCCATTCATAATCCTCTCGCTTATGACATTGACTTCCGAAAAAAAAGGAATAAATAGTAAACAGCTGTTCTTTTCTACCCTCTGAATTTGCTTTAAAAACCCACCTCCTCTTCTTAAATCCTTCACCGAGTCATCATCTTCTATCTTAATTCCTCTCTCCTCTGTTTATTTCTTTGAATTAGTGATGAATTCTTTGGTTGCCACAAGTAGAAACTTTCGCAAGGCCGCAAGGATCCTTGGGCTTGATGCTAAGCTTGAGAAGAGCCTTTTGATCCCTTTTAGGGAGATTAAGGTGGACAATATTTGATGGGTTTCTTTGATTTCATGTTTTTGGATTTGGGTTTTGTTTAATTTTGATTTTTGTTTTGTGGGTTGTTTTTGTATTGTAGGTGGAGTGTACTATTCCAAAAGATGATGGGAGTTTGGCTTCCTTTGTCGGGTTTCGGGTTCAGCATGATAATGCCCGTGGACCCATGAAGGGTGGGATCCGATATCATCCTGAGGTGAGGTTCTTCTTCATGATTAGTTGGTGATTAATTGGTCAATTTTGATTGAATTTTGGGTTTTATTGTAGCAATAACTAGTCATGTTTAAAAGCTTTTCTTGACAATGTTGAAAATTTTGTTCAATTTTGTAGATATGCATCAATCTTATTGGCTAACTATAACTCCCTCCATGATGTCATTAATTAAAACTGTTCAATGTGAATTATTGTTGCTGAAATTTACAGAATAATTGAGATTGTTAATGTACTTCTTGAAGTATTTTCAAGCAGTGAGCTTTGCTACAGGGACCCAAAATATGAGGTCAATAGGGGGACAAGTGAGGTGTCCACCTTCTATTGGATAATGAGTTGGCCATCATTAATGATGGCCAACTCATTATCCAATAGGAGGAGGACATCTCAATTGTCTCCCCTAATGGTCCTATATTTTGGGTCCCTGTGAAATTTTTTATTATGAACTTTGCTACATGGACCCAAAATATGAGATCAATAGAGGAGACAAGTGAGGTGTCCCCCTCCTATTAGATAATGAGTTGGCCATCATTAATAATGGCCAACTCATTATCCAATAGGAGGGGGACACCTTAATTGTTCCCCCTATTGGTCCCATATTTTGGGTCCCTGAGGAATTTTTTATTATGAGCTTTGCTACAGGGACCCAAAATATCTCTCAAGGTCTTAAAATTTCTCTCATTGTCATGTTAACTTAAAAATTCTCTCAAGGTCTTTTTTCATATTTGGAATCTTTAGTGTCCGTTCTTTGGCTATTTTTTATCATTTGCTACTTGGTTTTTGACTCTTGAAAACAATATCTTGAGTAGATAATGCAAAGTTGACATACTGATGGCCTTTGTGATTCATACTTGCTATAGTTCTACATATTTAAGAGATTTTGTTGCCTATTTTCCCAATATCTTTTGTTTTTAACCCTTGAAAACAATATCTTGAGTAGATTATAGAATAGATAGAGGAAAATGTTATCTCCATAAGGGTCATAAGGGTTATGTGATGGCGTTTGTGACACATATTTGCTTTACTTCTACATATTTAAGAGATGTTCTTACCTATTTACCCAAAAGATGAATAAAAAAAGAATTATTAGCAGCATAGTGTTGTTTATTTTGTTGGCTGCTTGTTCTTTCTTGTTTTTAGTTGTGGGCATTTCTATTTTTTGTTTGCACTTTGTTTTTATTCATGTCTTTGCAAATATCTTCTAATTCTTGTTTAGTATTTAATATAGGCAGTCTATTAGGTTTTTAATGGGACTTAAATATAGATGATCTATTTTTTTATTTAGTATCTTTATGCTTATTTCTTGAACTAAGAAAGGACAAGCTATTGCTCTTTCTGATTTCATGAAATTTTATCATAGATGACATTTTACCTTGTCCAGTGTTTTCTTCTTCTTTGTTACCTTGTGCCTTTGAATATTAATAATGTGACTTGAGTTTTGACTTAGATGATTTCTTAAATAATTTATAGTGTTTTAGAAGTCAAAAGTGAAATGAACTCTTCAAATTTTCAGCCATCAAAATAAGTTTAGGAATTTACATCATCAACAGAAGATTCCAAGAGCTTAGTCGTAATGAAATCAATATTTAATGGAATATTAATCTAACGGTCAAATTTGATCTAGAGGACCAAAATTTGTTAATGTTGATGCATGGCACTTTACCTTGTCCAGTGTTTTCTTCCTCCTTCTAACCATGCGCCGGTGAATATTAACAATCTGACTTGCGTTTTCACTTACAAAATTTCTTCAGTAATTTATAGTTTGTTAGAATTCAAAAGCAAACTGTGTTCTTCAAAATTTCAGCCCTGGAAATAAGTTTAGAATTTACATCAACAGAAGATTTCAAGAGCTTAGCAAATATTGAAATCAATACTTAATGGAATACTAACTTAAGAGTTAAATTTAATCTAGAGGAGAAAATTTTAAAATCTGTTAATTTTGATACAATATTTTTGTTATAACACCTAAGGCACACTTTGCTTTTTTCCTTTAATCTCAAACATGTCACAACAACCAGTTATCTTTATTAATCATAGTTTTAAAAAATGGTCTAGGCGTCCACGTAGGCTTTTTTCCTTTAATCTCAAACATGTCACAACAACCAGTTATCTTTATTGATCATAGTTTAAAAAAATGGACCATTATGTGGAATGTAAAGCTTTAAGTCGTGGTCTGATTTCTTGTGTTTCCGCCTTCACATCCCCCAAGCTCCCTAGCTTTTTCCGTCAACTCTGAACACCTAATCTACTTCCACCAACCTTCAACAAACTCTCCTCCACCACCAGTTTTTTTTAAGGGTCTAGGCACTGGCAGTGCTTAGCATTTTCTATAATCTTGCTATTAATAGGGAGAAAATGACTAGCACCTTGGTATATTTCTCTGTCCCTGGAATATGAAAGACTAGAATAGA
This sequence comes from Asparagus officinalis, assembly GCF_001876935.1. Taxonomy (NCBI): domain Eukaryota; kingdom Viridiplantae; phylum Streptophyta; class Magnoliopsida; order Asparagales; family Asparagaceae; genus Asparagus; species Asparagus officinalis. Next base: position 22,494,760 of record NC_033803.1, read on the forward strand.
AACAATATAGCAGCTGGCTCAATTCGGCCTAGTGGCTAAGAGGTACAAGGTATAGGTATTTACAACCTAGTATTTACAGGAACTTAACCCAGGATTGATTTGGACAATTTGGTGCTGTTTATTGTGTAGTTTGGCTTCAGGGAAGTAAGGCTAATGTAACAAGGGAGCTACTGGTCTATTATAGGCACAAGGGAACTTACCTTTTAGCTCATTATCAAACAAGGATATGAATCTGAATTTGGTCCTGGAATCAAGATTTGGCTGCATGTACTACCAGGATATATCTCCTACCAACACCTAGTTCTCAGGCCCTGATACCAGGATGTTTCAATCCATATCACCAATCATTTTTATGTATGTTAGTGTTTGCATATGACTGCTATCCACTTTGGACTTCCATATAAGTTTATGTAAGAAGTATGAAGAGGTACGAATCTTTTAATTCATGTCTGGATATCATGACTTTCCTTTTAGGAAGTAGCTCATGTACTCTTATGCTTCTTACCATCTAAGTTTTCTGCACCAATTAACTAGTTTCTGTTGAAATTTACTTTCTTCCCTCTCCCTCACCTAGTCTTCCGAGGTTTAATGAGAGAATGGAAATTGTTTTATTTAGTTGCTATATTGATAGATCTCTACCTTTGAAAATATGCATATATGGATGTATATATGTATTTATATAACTTGTATTGCTTATATTGCTAGTGCTGGATTCTGAAGCATTTGTGTAATTGCTTTTGAAGGTTGACCCTGATGAAGTAAACGCTCTTGCTCAACTGATGACTTGGAAAACAGCGGTAGCAGACATACCATATGGTGGGGCTAAAGGAGGGATTGGATGTGCTCCTGGTGAATTAAGTAACAGTGAGTTGGAACGCCTTACTCGTATTTTTACACAGAAAATTCATGACCTTATCGGTATCCATACTGATGTTCCTGCTCCTGATATGGGAACTAATGCACAGGTACTACCCGTGCATCTATGATTTATTCTTTCCTTGATTTTCATTTGCTATGTTTTTTTCCTTACATAATGCTTTTGATAGACTATGGCATGGATTTTAGATGAGTATTCTAAATTCCATGGCTACTCACCAGCTGTCGTTACAGGAAAGCCAATAGTAAGTAATGAAGCTTTGCAAATATATGTCCAACTTTGATTCAATTTTGAAGCTGAGACATATGAGCCAACTATTTCCCATTTTCATTGTCTATTTCTAGGATCTTGGTGGTTCATTGGGTAGAGATGCTGCTACTGGACGAGGTGTTGTATTTGCGACCGAGGCTCTATTGGCAGAGTATGGAAAGTCTATTTCAGGATTAACATTTGTGATTCAGGTGAATCTTTTTGTTGATTGTGTTTTGTTGTACATAACTTATTGTATGGGTTTATATTGTATGGGTTTATGCCCAATCATTCCTTCACTAGATAAGTACTTGCACTCAGAACTTCATATTAAGTCTTAACAAATATCAATCATAGGCTACTATATTTATCTCCTGCTTTTGTTGAGAATAATTATCTATATTTATCATTAATATATCTCATCATAGTTGAAAGGGCTAATTACAGATAAAACCTTCGTAGTTCTATTGTTGTTGATAGACCCTTAAGTGATTTTTTTTAAACTTATACCTCGGGAGGTCTATTTTGTAAAAACAATCTTCTCTCTGTAAGGGTAAAGGAGTTAAAAAAATCACTTAGGTTAGGGGTATATTTGCAACAATAGAACTATATGGGTTTATCCACAATTGGGTGATAGTACACAGGACCAATCCACAACTAACCCTAATTGCAAAGGTAAGGTCATACATTTTTGGGCATTCCGGTGTGCTACTCAAAACTTTGCTCTTTGGAATGTCTTTAGGGCTTTGGAAATGTGGGTTCATGGGCTGCACAACTCATTCACGAGAGAGGAGGTAAAGTTATCGCAATTGGAGATGTGTCAGGTGCGATAAAGAATTCAAATGGCATAGATATTCCTGCGTTAGTTAAGCATAAATCTGGGGGCGGTGTGTTGAAGGATTTCCGAGGTTCAGATGCCTTCGACCCAAAAGAACTGCTCGTGCATGAATGTGATGTTCTCTTGCCTTGTGCATTGGGTGGAGTCCTTCACAGGTATATTTTCTTTAGGAAATAAGGCGTTTTAGCCTATTTTACTAATTAGAGATCGCACGTGTTTATCTTGTCGGTAGCTTTTCTATTATTTTGTCTACTTTGGTTAGAATGTGCATTTTTTAAGAAAGAGGGTCCATTTGCTACATTTCATTGTTTATATTGAAGGGTGTAACCTCATAAATTTCGTGTTGTATAGCCGGGTCATTTCTTTTTCCTGTCATTAGATAATAATAAATGTTTAGTTCCTTTGTTGATCCAGGAATTTGGCTTTCAGGTCTCTCAGCTTATTTTTTCCATATGATATTCATGTACTTGTTTTAGCCAAACATCGTATCGTTGAGATCTGATCTCCTCTTGATTTTTACCCATATGTTCCTTTAATGATGAAAGCTAAGCTATAATTTTTTATTCAAGGATTTAATTCTAGTTAAAATTGTTCACCGGTGATGTGGTTGACATATTACTAAAACTTTGAGATGTTTCTATCTTTTGCTAAAGGGAAAATGCTGCTGATGTGAAGGCAAAATATATAATAGAAGCCGCCAATCATCCAACTGATCCTGAAGCAGATGAGGTGTACCATCAGCGCTATATATGTCAGAAGCTATATTTATCAAATTGTTGAACCTTCTTATAATTTTTCAATATTTATGGTGCAGATACTATCTAAAAAAGGAGTGGTTATATTACCCGACATATATGCCAATGCCGGTGGTGTGATTGTTAGTTACTTTGAATGGGTTCAGGTATGAGAACATGAAGTTGATATGTGTTGTTTCTTTTGTTTTACGTGATTCTTGTTTTTTTTTTTTTTTTGTTTCCCCTAAATGAAGTTTCCTAATTTCTTGATGTTGATAGAATATCCAAGGGTTCATGTGGGATGAAGAGAAGGTCAACGCCGAGCTTCAAAAGTATATGAGGAGTGCTTTCAAGAATATTAAGGGAATGTGTCAGTCTCATGACTGCAGTCTCAGGATGGGGGCTTTTACGTTGGGGGTGAATCGAGTTGCTCGTGCCACTATGTTGAGAGGTTGGGAAGGGTAACAAAAATAACAAATATTCGTTTGCTCCCCCATTCAAATTCCTTAAGACGATAGGAAATAGAAGAATTTTCTTTGTTATACCATTTGTTTCTTTTTATCCCCAGAACTTATCAAAATAAACAGTCAGAAAGTAGATCTGTAGATGGCGTTTATGTTTGTTCTTTGTATTGAAATTGCATTGTGATATCAGTGGAAATTGAAATTGCCTTTGGGGCTTGTCACAAAACCCCCAAACATTTGCATTTTTTCCAACATACCCTCTTAACAGCATAATGGCGATTTTCTGAAACATCAAAAATTCATGGGAGTTTTTTGAAAATGTTGTCAAATTTTGGGTTTTCCAAAAAATACTGTTGAAAGCCTGGGTTACAAAGTTTAGGGTGGTATCTCAAAATAGCCAAACTTTAGGATGGTTATGTGAAATTTACCCAGAGAAAGAGGTAGGGTGTACAATAACACAAAAGTAAAGATCAATATCAGGTACAAGGAATCAATTTAGGCCAACTTCAATGTACTTCATATGTATCAAGCTCCAATTAAATTAGACAGGCATCACCAACTTCCTAAACAAGCAACAAGCTCACATTTTCCAAAACCATCAAAGGATAACAACTTAAGGGACAATTTCACACTTCAATGAAGATTTGGATGCATCTGCTCAAAAGGAAACACTAGGAAAAACATTACAAAAGAAAAGCAGGAAAATGGAAGCATAGGTGAACAAAGTTTAGGTTTTATTTTTCTTGGCACCAGTAGAGTCATCTTCTTGCCAAGTTGCTTGCCACTGCTTATCATAGAACGTCGTTTCGTCGAGGAGCTTCTTCAGGGTTTCAATATCCTCATTCTTTCTTATTAGCAGAACTCCTGATACAGCAATGAAAAGTAGGGTTTTGCAGAAGAAATTTCCCATTTGATCAACAAGTCCTACGCCCGTCAAGCTATCCACAAAATAAGCCATGAAAAAACCGATCATTGCAGCTCGTCCTGCATATATTCAGTACCATATTAGGTTCAAGAAGAATAAGGTCGTACGAAGTTAAAAATGGATGGTGAAATTATTAAGCTCTTATGGTCTAATTACATAGGAGATATTTGGAGGTCTACTTTCTTTAGGAGATTGCAGAAAGTTCTCTCTTCGGGATTTAGTGTAAATAAATGAAGGGTTAATTGCACAGACTGCTTGTAGTATCATCGTTTCGAATCCTTGTAGTTTCATCATTGCAGATAGACCCCCTGGACTTACCCTCAGATAGACTCATCAATTTCACCTAGAGAAAATATATGCCAAAATTTCACCGAGGGAAAAGGGTCTAGCAAATTTCACAGTTTTCACCCATGGAGTCCATCTGCAACAATGAAACTATAAGGGTAGGAAGTTCAAAACAGCAATACTACAGAGGGTCTATGTGCAATTAACCATTAAATGAAATAATAGTCTTTTCCCCGCCTCTTCTCACATTTCTTATTTTTAAACATCATATGCAATAAGAATCAACATAAGATGAGATGTAGAAGCCAACCATTGAGTAGTTCAGCTTCAGGAAGATGATATCTTTTGATCCATGCCCACCAGGGTATTATTGATGAATCAAAGACTACAGGCTCATCGTTACTCGATGCTTCAGGAGTTTCTTGCAGCCATTTCCTTCTCCTAGCCTCTGCCGAGAATATGAATTTCTTAATAAGAGTTGGAAGACTTGACTTTTGTATATACTAAAAAAAGGAAAATCAAACATAAACATTAACCTTCATATATTCCATATTAGAAAGAACTGTCAAATGGAATGATAAGAAATAGTAATTGACAAGGAAATGTTGGACAAAGATGAATGGATGCTCATTTCGACAATGATTAAGAGCTTGAGGTATTGATTGTCTTGCTTTATAACTTAATTATTGGTTACTATGATGATTTTGTTGTTATCCTCTTTCAGGTTAACACTTGCCTATTAATGTTCACAAAACTGCTGCTTGAGATGATTCTTTCCAGTACTTTCCACCTACCAGTTTGATTTCTTCCATCATGTGTCTTCTCTTTTTAACTCGGTATAAAACAAAATCATTACCACTTAGAACATACAAATTGTGGTCTACCATTAAGCTCTATCTCCTAGTGCATCTTCACTTGGTGTTCAATATCAACTTTTTGTTGATGAATCTACAAAGAACCCTGTTCTTGTTGTAACAAGGATTTCAAGCAAGCTCCTCAGCTTGGTGACAACTCCTTACAGAGTATGCTTTTAATATTGAAACTTGCATTCTTATATACCAGTCACATTTTTTGAGCCATTTTCAACATTGAATGGGGACCTAATATTGATATCAACAGCCTCTCTATGACTTGACCTGCACAGAATATGATGCAAAGATTTCTCAATTTGGGCATTAGCCTTTCATGCCAAATTAGGAGGTTAGCAGCTTTTTATTTTTGCTAAAAGCAACTATCATCCAAAATAAAATCTGCTCTCTGCCAATTATTGATCCATCAATGACCAATGCCTTACTAAGAATCCATAGTATAACTCTGGCATCTTTTATAGCAGCATGGTGCTGTTCTTGACTACAGCTCCACTTTATACATATCCTACCAATAGCCCACAATCTCCATCCATCGCTTAAATTGCAGATCATAACTAAGAAGCATTTATATGGTAGTACAGAACAAAATATACTGCAACTCACTTTTCCGCAATTGTTAAAGCTAGTTAAAAGTCCCCTTCGGTTAACTTAAGCAGGACAGCATCGTTTTTCAATCAATTAAAAACTTAGTTTGTTCGCATTTTTGTGAACTTGGCTCCTCTGTGAATGTATAACCCCAGATTTGTTATTATTAAACTCATCTTTTGAACTCAATCACAAATGCTGTCTTTGCTAAATTTGTTTTTCCATCTAGCCTTGTTGCATGCTGGAAACATAATCTCACCACAAGTTTGATACTAATGTGGCACTTTTAAGAGACGTGTTTGTATACATTACAACGTGCACGCTCCTTATGTTTCTAACTGGGGCATCATAGATTTTCTGCATGACTTCTTGCATGGTATACACTGAATGCAGATTTAAGCATATCTGAATGGTGAAATTTTATTTGGGAGACTGTTGCAACTATTTTGAAACTATTTTGCACAAAACTCGCAATGATGATCGCATCAGCTCCGATATTTCTCAACAAATCTGAAAAGGATAAAAGGTAATATCTTGCTTTTCAACCCAAGTTACTTGCTAAATCTTCTATAACAATGTGACAGCCATAAGATCAAGGTATACTCTTCTAACTATACATCATAATTCATGGCACAAACATTAGATTTCAACAGTTACATGTAACTTGCTGAGTAACATTGATTTGCCAATTGACCTTCACAAATTGTATACATATCCAACCGTAATATGAGCTCAGTACGACGGAACCCAAGTCAAAATAGAAACTTAAGGCAAAACATAAACGAACATGGATGCATGAATCCTTACTAACGCTAAAATAAACTACAATTGCTTCATAATTGTTCTCTAATCTATGACATCTAAATGATACTATGGAAAGAAAAGTTCAGTCACAAATGGAAGCAAGAGAAAACAACTAGACCTAATTTAAAAAAAGGGGGGAAATTTGCAATATGCAATCTTCAGCCGGGGGAAAACCCAAATGTATTAGCATCTTCATCACACAATAAAACCGAGAAATTGGAAGAAAAAAAAAAGCAATGTTGATTAAAGAAATCAAACCAGCATCAATGACAGCATCCCAATCAGTGCTCCCATTCTTCTCAAACTGCTTCAGATCCCAATTCCCCTTCACCCATCTCGGATCCTTGAACGACGAAGAAGCCTCCCCCTTCAAAGAAACCCCATTAGCCCCCAAACCCTGTTCTTCTTCTTCCTTTAGACCCAAATTAGACTTCTGGGCTTCTTCCTTCTTCTCCAATTTCTCCTCCACTACTGAAGCAGAGCCCACAGACCCAGCTCCATTATCTCCAGCAGACCTCAACAGAACCAAAGATTGGGACTTTCTGAGGAAAAGGGTGAGTTGGGTTTTGGTGGAGAGGTGGGCTTTTGATGATAAGGTGAAGAGAGTAGTAGGGGGAGATGGAGAGAATAAGGCCATTGAGATCAATTTCTAGTTCGAATTTTGAGGGGAAAAAAACTATATCATGCTAGTTTCTTTCTCTGTTATCTGGGTTTTCCTCTTAGCTGAGGATAACTCTGCACCCCAGAAGAATGAGATGAAGGGGAATGGGAGTGATGAAGTTAGGGATGGGAGTGGGAGAAGTAGCCAAATAAGGAAATTTTCAAAATAGACCCAATCTACACTTTATTTCAAAATTCGACCCTGTCCTATCTTTATTATATAGAAATCCACCCAGTTTTTGGTCATAATGTCTGCATCGTGGCTAAAAAATAGGTTGGTTTAAAAAAATTCTAATTAGTCGGGGTTGGCAATTTCAACTAATTAGGACCACTATTTCCTACCATCAGAAGCTCTGCGTGATTAGCATAGCTAAAAAGTTGGGGTTAAGCAACTCAATTGTTTTAGTCATGGTTACTAACCCCGACCATTTGGCAGAATCTTCCCCTCGCTCCGAAATGGGGAATTGGTTAAGGGACCAAATAGTCGGAGTCCCAACCCTGGCTATTTGTGGTGGGTCCCGCCCCCTTATATATATACCAATCGATCCCCTCCCCTCTTCCTTCAGTCGATTTTTTCTCTCCAACTACGGTCTCTCCCATTCATCCGCCAATCCGAGTCTCCCAACCCTATTTTTGTGGCCGAAATTCCTCGAGAAAGTTTGCAAAAGATCTCTAGGGTAATTTCTCTTCCTTCTCTCCTCTTTTAACATTTAAAAATCTAGGACTTTTTTCTTTTCGTCAACATTCAAATCTAGGGTTTTTATCAAAATTCAATATCTAGGGTTTAAAATTTAATATCAATCACTACCTTTGTAGTGGTTCAAATTCTTTGTGTGTGGATTGTTTTAATTGAATTAAAGTTCTAGGGCATAGAATGCTCATTTCTAGGGTTTAGGGTTTTCAGTTTGGGGTTTAGGGTTTTTGATCAAAATTTTAGTTATACAATTATGAGATTATTTGCATCTAGGGTTTTTCTCTCTTATTCAACAGCCTGATAAATCTTTTTTAAATTATTTGCATTTAAAGATAAAATCTAATTTTTTTATAGGTTGAACAGTATAGGTTTTTATTGCTTGCTCTTATGGTGAGAGGGGTAACGACTCCGTTAATGATCTCAGAATCATGTAGTTACTATGACTTGATTAAGGAATTACACCGAGTTAAAATTAATCCATGAGAGTACTTACTAAAAATAATATGCAATAAGCTCATAACTTTTGATAGAACGTTCGCAGTTGAGATCTCAAATAATCATCACATGAGTATTATGTTTAATTTGAGCAAGTCACAACCAATGGTATAATTGTTTATTAAAAAGTTTTCTATGTAGTTCATGCCAAATGTTCAAACCTCCAGGAGAATTCTCACGCATGTTAGATTTGGGAGTTCAGTCTGACGATTTTATTTCTTCTTCGTGTGAATGGAGCGAACTCAATTTTCAGTATCTAAGTGCATCATCATTCGGAGGAATGTTAAATGTTATGAACAATGAAGCCCCTTATGAAAATATGAGGCCTTTAAGAGGGCAGAGATTGAAGAAGATGAAAGAAGCAACGACTCTTAAGGTGAAGAACAAGACAGTGCGCCAATTAATAGCATTCAATTTGTGAATGAATATGTTGAAGAGAATCTTGAATGACTTGATGAAGCTTATGTTAATAATGAATATGTTGAATACGAAGAGCCACCTCCCGACGAGTTTGAAGATGATGAGTGGATTCGTTCTTCTACAGTACAAGATATTGGCATCCGCCAAATTTCAACTGGTAGAAGAGATGAGGACTTCATTTTAAAGTTGGAGATTTATTTGAGACTAAGGACCAATTTAGGGGATGTTTATCATGCAATTTGCATGTAACTCGCTAAAGTTTCATACAACCCCTTAAACGCTTTTTTATCTCAGGTAGCCTCCTTGAACTTAGGGTGTCCACACAGGATCTCTCATGTGATTTTGAAACTTTTCTCAGTACACTCATAACATCTAATATATAAATAACTACAATTTTCTTGAGAGAAAAACCCTTAATTGAAGGGAGTGTATCTTGCATGGAGTACGCATCTTATCAGGCGCTCTTATTGTGACACCACAGGGTTCACACAAGGCTGCAGTCCCAGGTGAAACCCGGATTGTCAAACCTGCCAAGCACCAAACACCATGCTACGACATGTTTTACCATCACAATCACTATCTCTCTAGAGGAAACAATAAATAGGTGAAGGTACGGACAAACAAGAATAGAAATAGAACAACACCGAATGTACACAGAAGAAGCATATAAAAAATCAATAATGAGCCCAACTGGAATAAAATAGACATATCTCTGAGTCTGAGCTGAATCTCAAATACAATGAGTCACATAAATAAAGTCTCACAATAGTTCTCAACTCTATGAAACAAAATACCAATCTAGATTCTGAAAATAATCAACTACATGTGGAGTTCTATAATAACTACAAAATATGATAAGTAACTAAATGGACAACTAGGAAGTCTCATCAACCTGCGACTCTCCGTGCGCCAAACTCGCTGCCTGAAAAGGGGGAAAATAACGAGCATCAAAGCGCTAGCGAGATCATCACTACCTCTTCCCAGGGGAAGGGGTAGGAGTATATAAGAAAATAGAGTTAGTACATACATATATCAAATCATTCATATAACTCTCTATGAACGAAAAACAAATAATCAAATGATAAATACCCCAATCTCCAATATAAAGAATAATCATCTTATCTCGAACTACGTCCGAGTGACCTGCTCTATTATAAGAGGATATCAACAATTGCTAAAACAAAATATATCTGCCGTTCATAACGGGTGCATCAAAATCTCAAAGGAAATACCATACTCGCGGGCAATCTATCATGAAAATAAAGCCTACAACTGATCAAATATCTATGTGTGCATCATCTTGTACTATAGCAATACTTTTGTAATGCTCGTTACTCAATCGCTCTGCGGCAATAGGGTTTATTATTTTCCTATTCCGGATACATATAATAACTATACTGTTATAATACTCTTACTCAATCGTTTTGCGGTAATAGGGTTTATTATTTTCCTATTCCGGATATATGTAGTAATGATACTATTGTAATACTCTTACTTAATCGTTCTGCGGCAAATAGGTTTCATCTCCCTATTTCCGGATACGTATAAAACATTATTATTCATGTGTGTTTATCAATTTAACTCATGTCGGAAGTGTGTAATTCTAACACAATTTAGCATACATACACCAATCTCAGTGTGCGTGTCCACCTCTAAAATTTACCATCATCCCAGGTGTTTAACAGTCAAATAACATCGTAGCCTATCATCATAAGGTCGATAAATTTGATCGACAAACCAAAACCAACCCTCAACAACATGCACAGCCAAAACAAACTGGCGGTTGACCGTGGCGGTCGACCGCGACGAGCTCCAGAGACAACCCAGGTCTCTGTCCTGCACGCGGTCGACCGTGGCGGTCGACCATGGCGGTCGACCATGAACCTAATTTCCAGTTTCTCATGTTCTTTGTATATGTCGTGTTCACGTCGTGTTTTTATGATTCAAACATGATTAAATCTTCATAAAACTTGTATGCAAACATGCTACAACAGATATGGACATCTGGAAACAATTCAACAACTATAAACATGATTTTATGTATTAGATTTGTATTCAAAACCCTAAAACATGCATAAAAGCTCAAACCAACAAATTAAACTTCTTTCTTTATATTAACCATGTTTAAAACTCATCATCAGATCTTAATCATATCTGTAAAAATGCTCTCAACCTTTTTAGCATGGAAAGACCTAATCTTTATACATATAATACAAAAGAGTTATCTTTTATACGAAATCTATTCGTTTTGGCTCTACAAAACATGTTTAAATCTCTTTAAAAATATTTTAAAAACTAGGAGGGGGATTAGTAGAGATGATACTCGCCTGGGGTTGTAGGAAAACTTGTTAGAAGCAACGTCGAAGGAGATCTCCACTCCAAACCCAAAAATCAACAAAAACCCAACTTGAAAGTCTCTAATCTTCTCCAAGAATTCAAAATAGGGTTTATGGGGGTTTGGTGGCTGTTAGGGTTCTTAGATATGATAAAATAAAGGAATTTTTGTGAAAAATATAGGTTTTTATAGAGGCAAACCCGAAACAAACCTGTTTGACCCGAACCAGGAAACCTAGTCTGATTAGGAAAATAACTTTCTGTATTTTGGTTGTAACTTTTTCATCTGACCTCGGAATGAGGTGATCTAAGACTTGTTAGAAATCTGTTGAAGAGACCTACAACTTTGATCTTTTAAACTTTTTCCAATTCTAACTGCATCGGTGTGAAAAATATAAAAACTCATAACTGGTCATTATTCCTAGATTTTTACTCTTTTGGCCTTTGTGCATGTTTTGTGCATTTGCACTCATTTTTTCACAAATATACATTGAATTGATCTCAAATCAATTCTTATCATATTCAAACATCAAAATATATATTTTTTCACTATATAATATATTTATCATTATTTATCATAAAATATTCAAATTTACGGGGTTTTACATTCTTCCCCCCTTAAAAAAATTTCGTCCTTGAAATTCCACAATCGCATCTCAAAGCTCAAAAACTGAGAAAATACAATAAGAAGGTGTAATTCATATTAAGAATTCCTTCTGCACCCATCTCATAGTATTAGCACAATGATATTTAAAGTTAACAACCTAGAATGCAAACATTCTCCAATAAATCCCTAATTAAACGAAATTAGTATGTCGAGCGAAATAATCCAAACAAGGAAACCATCATGTTTATACCATATGTTTCAAATGATTAAGGATCAGGTGACAATATCTCCATTCTAGTGTTAAAGATAAATATCGTGACAATATCTCCATTCTAGTGTTAAAGATAAATATAAATGTGGCTAAACAACATAGATAAAGACTACTATCAAAGCATATAAGCATAAGAATTTATCAACATCATACATATCCAAACTGGTGTGGGTAGTCGCGACGAACATCCTCCTCGTGCTCCCAAAAAAAAATCTCTTCGGCTCCTTGCCGGTTCCACTGAACTTTCATTAATGGAATGACTTTATTCCTAAGCTTTTTATTCTCTCTAACAAGTATGCATACCGAAATCTCTACGGTAGTCAAGTCATCCTGAATCTCAATCTCTGGTGAATCAATCACTCTCTGTTGCTCATCATCCCGCAGATGCTTCTTAAGCATCAAAACGTGAAAGACATCGTGTATACTCGACATCGATGTTGGAAGATCTAACCTGTAAGAAATAGCTCCAATGCGCTCGATGATCCTGAAAGGACTAACATATCTCGGGGCAAGCTTCCCCCGTCTACCGAATCGCTGAATGTTCTTCATCGGTGATACTTTCAATATAACTGAGTCTCCGACCTGGAACTCTAAAGGTCGTCTCCTCTGATCTGCATAGCTCTTTTGCCGACTCTGCGCCGTAAGAATACGCTCTCGAATCCATGCCACCTGCTTTGTGGTCTGTCTAACTAACTCTGGACCAATCAATAAACTATCCTCTGGCTCTGCCCAACATATAGGCGATCTGCAAGGTCTCCCGTACAAAGCTTCATACGGTGCCATCACGATGGTAGATTAATAACTATTATTATATGCAAATTCAATCAGTGGGATGTGATCCTCCCAGCTACCCTGAAAATCTATAATGCACGCTCTCAGCATGTCCTCTAAGATCTGATTCACCCTCTCGGTCTGACCATCTGTCTGGGGTGAAAAACGCTGCTAAATGACAACTGACTGCCAAAAGCATCCTGGAAACTCCTCCAAAAATGAGATGTGAAGCCTAAGCCCCGATCTGATACAATCGTCTCCGAAACTCCATGCAATCTAACAATCTCCCGAATGAAGATCCTCGCATACACATCTGCCGTATAAGTCATCCTCATTGGTAAGAAATGTGTAGACTTAGTCAATCTGTCCACTATAATCCAAATAGAATCATTTCCTTCCTTTGACTTAGGCAACCCCACTATGAAATTCATGGAAATATCTGCCCACTTCCACTCAGGAATGGGTAAAGGCTGTAGGGTTCCTGCATGTCTCTGATGTTCTGCCTTAATTTTGTTGACAGGTATAACACTTAGCCACATAATCTGCAATCCCTCTGCGCATACCACTCCACCAAAAACGCCTCTTCAGATCCTTGTACATTTTCCTTGTGCATGGATGCACTGTATATCTGTTACGATGCACCTAAACTGTCGCGAAATAAGCCATACCCTCCGGGTTTGCATCAAAACACCTCGTAGTCCTGCTAATGATGTGTCCACATAAATGATAAATGTCGTATCACTGTTTAGAACAGTCAAAATTATTATTATAGTCTATCTAGCCTTAATAGTCTTAAAGGCTTCCTGGTACCCGTGCCCAAAACAAACTATACACCCTTCTTTGTAAGGTGTGTAAGTGGTATCACAATCTTCAAAAAGTTCTGAATGAACTTTCTCTCATACCATACTAAAACTACGAACTCCTGTAATGGTTCTTAGTGGCTCCCAATCTAGTACAGCCTCAACAATGGCTGGATCCACTGTTATGCCCCACCTGCTGATGACATGGCCTAAAAATCTGATCTCTTGTAGTCAAAACTCATATTTGTTGAACTCAGTGTATCACTGATGCCTCTAATCTCGACTGTCCGCTATCCCCGCAATGCCAATAGAGGATGTCAGTGTATCACTGATGCCTCTAATCTCGACTGTCCGCTATCCCCGCAATGCCAATAGAGGATGCCGCTTGCGCTCTGACTCCGATCTCGAAAAGATAATGATGTCGTCAATAAAATGACTACGAACTGGTCCTAACATGGACGAAAAAACCCGGTTCATCAAATCCATAAATACCATGGGTACATTGATCATCCCAAATGGCATGACAAGAACTCAAAAGACTCATATCGAGTCAGAAAAGTTGGTTTTAGGAATATCCATTTACCGTAATCGTAACTGGAAATAACTAGAATGAAGATCAATCTTCGAGAAATGCTGCGCTCCTTGCAGCTAGTCAAACAAGTCATAAATCCTCGATAGTGGATTCGTGATCCAAAAAATGACCTTATTTAACTCACGATAATCGATACACAATCACATGCTATAGTCCTTCTTCCCCACGAAGAAGATCGGTGCTCCAAAAAAAAGACTCCAGATAAAAACTCTATGATAACAACTCATCTAGCTGAGTCTGTAGCTCCCTCATCTCAGCGGGTACCATATGATATGGTAAGGTGCTCGGAATATCGGTACGGTGTCTGCTGCAACTTGATGCAGGGAAACAACCTCTCTCACTGGAGAAAACGTAGGTATGTCCTGAACGACATCCTGATACCCTGAGACAACTCCGGTCTCGCTCAAAACTACACCCCGATCCCGTATCATCACCTCTTGACGTATTCCAGAAATGACTCCGCATTCTGGTTACCTTATGAGGTTGCTACTATCTATACAATCCCAACGAATACTCACAAGCGTACTGTTTTAGCAAAACAGTCGGTACTGATATTGTAGGATGATAATCATTCCATACCAAGAATGACATCGAAATTTGACATCCACAACACGACCATGACAAAGATGAACTCAAACTCATCTATACTGATGACACATCTCCTACATATACTCTCTAATAGGGACACCTCCCCTAAAGGAGTAGAAACTGATAATGGAACGCCGAAACGCTACGCTACAAGCTGATGTCTAATTATGACATCATGATAGATAAAAAAAACACGAAGCTTCTGAATCAACAAGATTCGAGCTGGATAAGAATTTACTATGAAAACTCTGCCCGCACTATGATCACGTGGCACGACTACATAAACTCTGCTGGTGGCCGACGCCTGCTACGCTACTGGCGGTGAAACACATGGGTCCATCTGACACTGATGAATACTCTGAATAGCGCAATTCTGGCCTATAGGCCCCTACATCCTCAGAATAACCGGTAGCACATCTATCCTCCGATGCTAGCCGTAACTGTTGCTCTAAGATTATTGGCCCTGATCTCTATCATGCTAGTCTCCTGCTGGTGTACTACTATAATTCTTCGCTCTATGTCCGATCTTATTATAATTGTATCATGTGTCCTGAATCATGCGCTGCTACGGTGTTATCAAATCATGTTTGCTATCTTCTTGTAATGTCTTTATTGCTGATAGTAAAAATCCTTACCCCGCTGCTGGGGTCCTCTAGATCCCATAATAGGCCTCTTGCCCTTGTCATTGCCATCATGCTAGTCTTGATTTCATAATTAACTATAGGCATATCTCACTGTTTTAAGCAAACTAGCTCTAACTGCTTGTCGAAGAAGTAAACAAAATTTTCCCAAATAAGTGATATTCACCGTCCCGACGAAAATCTGAAATCGTAGCTATTCTTTGCTGCTATTCTCCGGTGATATCCTCTGTGCTGAATATATTTAACCTCTGGTTTGATACTGAGTCTACGTTAAGTAATTTTCACATATTTCTTTTTATTTATAAGCTGCATATGAATCCAATGTGCCCCGCACTATGGTGTTCTCAGTGTCCTACATCTTTCTTATTCTTACAAAGCCAAGCCTCCTGCTCTGTATCTCTATCAACAAATGGTTGTGGTGATAATATAATCATTAGTATTACCTCTTCAATAGGTACAATTGGTACAACGGGTGGTGGAACTCCAGAAAATATAATGTGGCTCGCTACTCCCTCCTCGAGTGTTGCTAGTCTCTGTTTCTGCAAACGGTGCCATAAAGTCGATCAAATACTGTGGAGCCTGCTACGACTCAGACTCTGCTTGCCCAGCTCTCCGGGTACGAGTTTTATCTCGACCGTATTCTCGTCCCAACATTCATAATATCGAGAGGAGAGCTTATGATCACAGTAAGTGAGACCGCAAACATATATACATATATATAACGTATCACAATACGTATTCATAACATATAGTATTCACGCAAATACTTTAAATTAACATAAAATAATTGTCATAATTTTTTTTGAAATTTTGAGATATACGCACATATCGTCCTCACTCATTCTAGGAATTCCTAACGGACTCTATACGTGAATCCTAAGAAACTCTATCCTAGCTTCACAATTTGACACAGGAATGATCCTAAGGATGCTGGAACTAAAGCTCTGATACTAACTGTAACACCCCAGGGTTCATACAATGCTACAGTCCCATGTGAAATCCGGATTGTCAAACCTGTCAAGCACCAAACACCATGCTACGACATGTTTCACCATCACAATCACTATCTCTCTAGAGGAAACAATAAATAGGTGAAGGTACGGACAAACAAGAATAGAAATAGAACAACACCGAATGTACACAGAAGAAGCATATGAAAAATCAATAATGAGCCTAACTGGAATAAAATAGACATATCTCTGAGTCTGAGCTGAATCTCAAATACAATGAGTTACATAAACAAAGTCTCACAATAGATCTCAACTCTATGAAACAAAATACCAATCTAGATTCTGAAAATAATCAACTACATGTGGAGTTCTACAATAACTACAAAATATGATGAGTAACTAAATGGACAACTAAGAAGTCTCATCAACCTGCGACTCTCCGTGCGCCAAACTCGCTGCCTGAAAGGGGGGAAAACAACGAGCGTCAAAGCGCTAGCGAGATCATCACTACCTCTCCCCAGGGGAAGGGGTAGGAGTATATAAGAAAATAGAGTCAGTACATACATATATCAAATCATTCATATAACTCTCTATGAATGAAAAACAAATAATCAAATGATAAATACCCCAATCTCCAATATAAAGAATAATTATCTCATCTTGAACTACGTCCGAGTGACCTGCTCTATTATAAGAGGATATCAACAATTGCTAAAACAAAATATATCTACTGTTCATAACGGGTGTATCAAAATCTCAAAGGAAATACCCTACTCGCGGGCAATCTATCATGAAAATAAAGCCTACAACTGATCAAATATCTATGTGTGCATCATCTTGTACTATAGCGATACTTTTGTAATGCTCGTTACTCAATCGCTCTGCGGCAATAGGGTTTATTATTTTTCTATTCCAGATACATATAATAACGATACTGTTGTAATAATCTTACTCAATTGTTCTGCGACAATAAGGTTTATTATTTTCCTATTTCGGATACATGTAGTAACGATACTATTGTAATACTCTTACTCAATCGTTCTGCGGTAAATAGGTTTCATCTCCCTATTTCCGGATACGTATAAAACATCATTATTCATATGTGTTTATCAATTTAACTCATGTCGGAAGTGTGTAATTCTAACACAATTTAGCATACATGCACCAATCTCAGTGTGCGTGTCCACCTCTGAAATTTACCATCATCCTAGGTGTTTAACAATCAAATAACATCGTAGCCTATCATCATAAGGTCGATAAATTTGATCGACAAACCAAAACCAACCCTCAACAACATACACAGCCAAAACAAACAGGCGGTCAACCGTGGCGGTCGACCGCGACGAGCTCCAGAGACAACCCAGGTCTCTGTCCTGCACGCGGTCGACCGTAGCGGTCGACCGTGAACCCAATTTCCAGTTTCTCATGTTCTTTGTATATGTCATGTTCACGTCGTGTTTTTATGATTCAAACATGATTAAATCTTCATAAAACTTGTATGCAAATATGCTACAACAGATATGGACATCTGGAAACAATTCAACAACTATAAACATGATTTTATGCATTAGATTTGTATTAAAAACCCTAAAACATGCATAAAATCTCAAAACAACAAATTAAACTTCTTTCTTTAGATTAACCATGTTTAAAACTCATCATCAGATCTTAATCACATCTGTAAAAACGTTCTACCTTTTTAGCTTGGAAAGACCTAATCTTTATACATATAATACAAAAGAGTTGTCTTTTATACGAAATCTATTCGTTTTGGCTCTACAAAACATGTTTAAATCTCTTTAAAAATATTTTAAAAACTAGGAAGGGGATTAGTAGAGATGATACTCGCCTGGGGTTGTAGGAAAACTTGTTAGAAGCAACGTCGAAGGAGATCTCCACTCCAAAAGCCAAAAATCAACAAAAACCCAACTTGAAAGCCTCCAATCTTCTCCAAGAATTCAAAATAGGGTTTATGGGGGTTTGGTGGTTGTTAGGGTTCTTAGATATAATAAAAGAAAGGATTTTTCATGAAAAATACAGGTATTTATAGAGGCAAACCCGAAACAAACATGTTTGACCCGAACCAGGAAACCTAGTCTGACTAGGAAAATAACTTTCTGTATTTTGACTGTAACTTTCTCATACGACCTCGGAATGATGTGATCTAAGACTTGTTAGAAAGATGTTGAAGAGACCTACAATTTTGATCTTTTACACTTTTTCCAATTCTAACTGTATTGGTGTGTAAAACATAAAAACTCATAACTGGTCATTATTCCCAGATTTTTACTCTTTTGGCCTTTGTGCGTGTTTTGTGCATCTGCACTCATATTTTCATAAATATACATTGAATTGATCTCAAATCAATTCTTATCATATTCAAACATCAAAATATATATTTTTTTCACTATATAATATATTTATCATTATTTATCATAAAATATTCAAATTTACGGGGTTTTACACTTATAGTGTAGGATAATTTGAACCGCAATTATTCCAGATAGTATCGATCACAGCAAAGGGCGCGTACAAGGGCATGTTTCAGTCTAGTCAGAATGGTCCCCACAAAGCAAACATCTTTTTCTTTAGGAATAAATGCAGTAAAGACAAAAATCAGGTCTCATTTTCTTTTTTGTGGATTGAATTTCCTAATTATTAATACCATAAAGTCTTCCCTAGGGTTGGGCATGGGTTGGGCCGGTTCAAGCCCGTGACCCGGCCTGGTAGGGCTTAAGTCGGGTCGGGCGTGACCCAGGCCCGGCCATGTCAAAGTGGGTTGGGCCTACTTCTTTGACTTCAGACCTGAGACTGGACCTAGACCGACCTACGACCCGCATAAGTCCGGGCCGATTCTGACCCGGTCCCATGCGGTTTCGTAGGTCAGCCCATGACCCATGATTTTTTTCCTTTTTAGTTTTTTCTTTTCTATTGTCACGCCCCGCTTCCCAAAATACCCGGGAATCGGAACGTGAACAAGCCCGCAATGGATTAGATTAAGGAGAATAAATAAAAATAAACATTCCCCCTCAACCTAATACGCTAAGCGTCAATCAAAAATAAATGCAAAAGCACTGGTCCCCGATCACAGTTAGCAAGAATATAATAGACAAACTCAGAATAAAATGATCCATATCACAAGTGAATATCATCCAAAACATATTATTCGGGTCAACATGCCTTTATATAAAAACTATCCAACTGAATATTGGAGAGATATAAAAATACACTGATCAAAAGGAAATGAAAGTGATACAAAAACAAACTGAAAGGAATAACTAAGCTTCGATTTTTTCTTCTGCTCCGTCCGCTAGGCACTCCTACTGAGAATATCTTAGCTCTGACATATCTCCAAGCTGGACATGTTGTTCCTCTAAGTCTGACGTATACCAGAGAAAATAGGTGTACGTTAGCGTGCATGGCACACGGCAAGATCCCACAAAAACAAATAGAGCGAACGAAAATCCAAGCAGAAAACGATACGATAACAGAAACGACAAAAGGACGTGCAACTAAAATCCAATAAAATTAACATGCGAAAACACTACTAAAACATGATAATCATAAGTAGGCCTGTCC
The DNA here is from genome assembly GCF_001876935.1 of Asparagus officinalis. NCBI lineage: Eukaryota > Viridiplantae > Streptophyta > Magnoliopsida > Asparagales > Asparagaceae > Asparagus > Asparagus officinalis. The sequence goes on from NC_033803.1 coordinate 22,514,792, forward strand.
ATCCGGGCCGGCCCGAAAATCCGGGCCGGGGCCGGGCAAAACCGGAGCCCGGACCCAGACCCGGGTACCCCGGGCCGGGTTCCGGGCTGGCCCGGATTTTTTCCAATTTTTTTTTATTTTTTTATCAAATTTTTTAAATTTTATTTAAACTTTAAATTATACAAAAAAAGACAAGAAAAATTAATAAAAAACAATAATTTTATTAATCACTTAAAATGACATAAATTACAAATAAAAAATGATAAAAACAAATTCTTTATTAATAATTAATAACTTATTTACAAATTACAAGTACAAATTTATTTTGGAATTCATCGCATCACAATAGATAAGTACATCCTAACTAGGTTGGCACATACTCACCTATATCACTATCATTTGTAATTATTTCCAAAATAATTCTTTACAAATTTTAAGCTAAGATATAAAAATTACAATTTGATTAATATTATTTATTCTTTATATCTATCTGCTAGTCCCAATTCTTTAAATTTATCTTCAATTCCAGCCATCCGATCGATGACTTGCGTTCGCTTCTCGTACCTCCACCAATCTTGTAAGCACATCACTGTTTGTACAATATACGGATCTAAGCATGTCCTGTGGTCATCGAACAAACGTCCTACTGTGCTGAAGGCGGATTCCGAAGCTACCGTCGAAACCTGCACTATTAGTAAGTCACGAACCATGGTGGAAAGTATAGGATATGAAACTGATCCATATACTTTCCACCATTGCAAAATATCTAAAGCATTTCCTTGACATTTAACTAAAGAAACAGATAAATATTCATCTATTTTAGAAACCTCCAATGATGGCGATCCTAGTCCAGATCCACCAGTTAGCTCAGCTACCATTGCATACCTATCAAAACTTATACTTTTACCTCGGGATGAGCTCGAAGAAACCGAAGCTGTAGACTGTTGTGTAGCTACACCATGTCTAGCTGCATACTCATCATATAAGGTTTGAAAATAATTTCTAATAGCTAAATGATGAGTAGTAACAGTAAGGGTGGTTCCATCATCTAAGTCTATAATCTGATTACCATACAAGGATTGTAACAAACTTTGAAGGCCAATATCCTTCAAGCATGGATCAATAAGAACCCCCAAACCAAAAATATGAGGAATAGGCCTAAAGTACTTATTAAATTTGCTCTCCATTTGAAAAATCATATGTCCAAAAGTATTATCCATACGATATTTTCCAAAAAAAATTTGAATATTTAAAATTTGTAAAGTAGCTAAAGTAATGGTTGGATAATAACAGCCAACTAATAACATTGTAGCATCATAAAAAACTTGTAACATTTCATTTAAATTACATATAATTGTCCATTCATCTTCAGTTATTCCATAAGTGCTACCAGAACTAGAACTAGAAGCATAATAGTTTATAAAATCAGTTATAATGTCTTTATATTCTATTGCTACACTTAACATTGCATATGTGGAATTCCACCTATGGTCAACATCTTTTGGAATTAGTCTAGGCTTTACATTTTTTCTTTTACAAAATTGTTTCCATCTTTTAAGTCTTTGTTCAGAAGCACTATGCATGTAAGCAACTGTTCTAACCTTTTCTATCATGGGTTTAATTTCAGTAAATGCACTTTGAACAATTAAATTTAAAATATGACAGATGCACCTAATATGAAAAAGATCACCATGACATGGCAATGATAAAGTTGATCTGATAAAATCAACAGCTACATTGTTATTACTTGTATTATCTAGTGAAAGAGAAAATATTCTGTCTGAATTTTCTAATTTTATAAGTTCTTCAATTATTAAATTTGCAACATTAATACCAGTATGTGACTCTTCTATTGCAATAAAAGAAACAACTCTTTTAAACATTTGCCAATTTTTATCAATCCAGTGTGCTGTGATACATAAATATCCAGTTTGTGCTCTAGATGTCCAAATATCAGAAGTTAAAGAAAATTTACAGTTTAAATTTTTAAAATAAGAAACTATTTTTTCTTGTTCTTGCTGATAATATTTTAAAATATCACGTTGACAGGTTTGACGAGAAATTTTTTTAAATGCAGGATAAAAACCATCTCTAAACATATCTTCAAATTCATCATCTTCTACTAATTTAAAAGGAAGGTTTTTAAGAATGATAAACCTGATTACGCATTTCCTAGCTCTGGCAGCGTCATAGTTCCAACTACCGAGACTACCAGAAGAGGAGGATTGAGAAATCATAGATTGTCGGATATCACCTTGAGGAATCTGGCCTTTGTTGTGTTTATCTAAATGGCGTTTGAGGTGGTTGGTGCCGCTCTTATGACGAGCTTGAAAAATCTTACCGCACAACGCACACTTAACCTTCTGGGTGAGGATCCTACCGTGTTCATCCTTGGTGACGTCGATTTTCTTGTAAAAATTCTACACATCGGATCTTGGCCTTTTAGGAGCTCTTGGTGCAGATTCGTCGCCACCGGATTCGGGATTAACTTCGGTAGGAGTAGACCCAGTAGGAGGACTCATTTCAAGATCGGGAGATAGGTTTTGCTCTTCATAATCAGATCCGGAAGCCATTTGATGAATGGATTAGAAAGTATAAGAGAGTATAAGAGTATAAGAGAGTATAAGAGTATAAGAGAGAAGTAGATGAGTTTTGGTGTGAAGAAAACAAATGAAAACCCCCCTCTATTTATAGAACAAGCCCCCTAAGTAAATGACCAAAATAACCTCACAAAATAGCCGTTTTTTGACCGTTTTTGGGGACAAAATGTCAAAAGACTGTTATGGCCGTTATAGCCCGGCCCGGCTGTTTTTAGGTCTTCTTGTTTTTTGCCATAACGGCCGGAGTATTTTGGGCCGGGCCGCCGCCGCCCGCCCGCCGACCGTTTTGGCCACAACGTCACGAGGCCGACCGTTTTGCCATAACGTCAACTCTCTACGTTGTGGCCGCCCAGCCCGCCCAGCCCGGCTTTTTTCGCAAACGGCACCAGTGGGACCTTCCACAGGCCGGACTCGGGCCGGCTGCCGCTCGATTTTTGCCCGGCCCGCCCTTTCTGGCGCCCGGAACTGACTAGCCGGATTTTCGAGCCGAGGTCAGGCCGGGCCAGACCGTGGCCCGGCCGGGCCCGGGCCGACGGGCTTTTTGGACAGGCCTAATCATAAGGCTAACTACACTCTGTAACCGGGTCGAGTACTAGTCATCCTAAAACTCACTAGTCCACATCTCACATAGAGTCAATGCTCATATCATCGGATAACTGACTGTTCATAAATCCTCTATGTGCATCCAATACTGCTATACAAACTCGGTCAGAGGACTACACGCAATCCGTTTTCAGCCTGGTCCGGACTCAAGCTAAACTCGGTGAATATCGAACTCACGAACCAAAGTGACTACACAAACTTCACTTTGACCCAACAAACCAACCCAGTGCTATACAAACTCACTGGTGCAAGCCTGAAAGATACATCAACAGTCGTATCCGATTACATGAACAGAGACTTTCCCATCCCAACCTCTCTTGTATTTCTAAGTCAACAACACACAAGCCTCTAGGTCTTATTCATGTCACACAGGTCACTATAGTCATAAACTCCTAACAATTCTCAATCACAACAAGGAATAATAAATACAGCTAATGATATGCAATAAAATCATGACATGTCGCATAATTAAAATAAGAATCATGGAATCAGCGGATGATTTGCACATAAAATGTCGCGGTCAACAACCATTAATCACACGATCATAAACTAAAATAATTCAAAATAAATAATTCTTTTACAAAATAAATTCCTTTCAATTTGTCTCTCACCATAATTATTCTAAAAATAATCTTTTAAAATAATAAATTCATAAATTCAAAATAATCTTTTTACAAGATAAATTCTCATTAATTCAAAATAGTCTATTTTTCCAAAATAAATTATTTTAAAAATATTTATCATTCTAAAATGGTTTCCTTCCACAAAATAAATTCTTAAAAATATTATAATTATTCAAAAATAATAATATTTATCACATAATTATGATTCATTCAATATTATTCATTAAACCCACGTAGATAATTATTAACAGATCAAAAATACTAATAAACAATTAAAAATATAAATTCCCACGTACGGCAAATATAATAATTGAAACGAAACAAAAAGAGAATCGGGATCTTGCCTCAGGAATATTGTCGAGGATGTAGTAAGCTGTACGGGTCACAACGGGTTCCGCGGCTCGTTGGAAAGTCAATCGTGTGATAGAATACAAAAAGGAAGGTGTTAGTAGCGATTAGCGATATTCGAAGCGATATAACGAGAGGTAGTAAATGAGCCCAAGTGAGAGGGAGATATCGTGTGATAGACAATATAAAGGGCTACACACCGATGAAGACAGTGGCAGAAACGGAGACCGGAGGTGGCTGAAAAACCGTCGAAGTCTAAATAAAGAGAGTAACCGTCAACTCTCAAAGGACACCGGACACTAGGTTATATATTATATATATATATATAATATATATTAATATATATATATATATATATAATAATATATATAATATATATATATATAATATATATATAATATATAGATGGCCTAATTTGTTAGGCTTAAATTTCAAAAAAAAAAAGTCAGGGTCGAGTAAGCTAGGTCGAGCGTGGCGGAAGCGCTGTCCTTATCCCCGAGCCAAGGCTGAACCTAGCCCGGCCCATGACTACGGATATCATAGCCAGACCCAGCAGGCTGCGACAGTTAGCCTAGGGGTCAACCCGGCCACGCCCAACGCTAGTCTTCCCTCGGTCACTTACATACCACAAACTGTATTTTGTGATAGAATACTATACGTTGTTAAAAATATTGGCACGTTAGTACCATCGATCATGCAAACATGAAACATTCACCTAAATATTTCTCTATAATACTTACATACTAATTGTAGAGCTTTTTAACCATTAATATTTATTAAATTTGCTATTAAAATCAATAAAAATCATTTTTTTCCAAACTTATCTTTGTTCTATTTTAAAATAAAGTTGAGATA
>NC_033803.1:22524799-22586511 GCF_001876935.1 Asparagus officinalis
TATTTAATTTAACTTGTTTTAAGTCTAATTTCATATTAAGTCCAATTTGATTCATCTTGATTCATGTTAAGTCTAATTCGGCTCATGTTAAATCTAATTTAATTCCTTTTAAGTCTAATTTATATCATGTTATATCTAATTCAACTTATTTTAAGTCTAAAAACAAGTTAAATTAGACTTAACGTGAATCATGCTAAGTCTATTTTAACTTTTTTAAATCTAATTTCAATCATGTTAAATTCCTTTTAAGTCTAATTTAAATCATGTTAAGTATAATTCAAAATTTTAAGTCTAATTTAATGTTAAGTCTAATTAAATTAGACTTAAAACAAGTTGAATTAGACATAACATGATTTAAATTAGACTTAAAAGGAATATTAAATTAGACTTAAAACAAGTTGAATTAGACATAACATGATTTAAATTAGACTTAAAAGGAATTAAAATAAATTAACATGAGTTAAATTGGACTTAACATAAAATTAGATTTAAAACAAGTTGAATTAGACTTAACAAGAATTAAATTAGACCTGAAACAACTTGAATTAGACATAACATGATTTAAATTAGACTTAAAAGGAAATAAATTAGACTTAACATGAATTAAATTGGACTTAACATGAAATTAGACTTAAAACAAGTTGAATTAGACTTAATATGAATTAAATTAGACTTGAAACAAATTGAATTAGACATAACATGATTTAAATTAGACTTAAAAGAAATTAAATTAGACTTAACATGAATTAAATTGAACTTAACATGAAATAAATTGAACTTAACATGAAATTAGACTTTCATGTTAAGTCTAATTCAACTTGCTTTTTAGACTTAACATGAAAGAATAGAGGAGATAAAGACATTTTGAGGTTTTTTTATTTTTTTATTCTCTCTATATACTTAGTTGGCATGTAATAATTGCTAAAAAAAAGGCTGCAGAACATAAATCTTTAATTTAAGGGCTAAAACACATGGGAAAAGTCAAAGGGACTGCAACACATGAAGTTTTTGCTTTTGGAGTCTTAACACAATTTTCCCAAAAAAGAAAATCTGGGCCACTCCGCTTTGGCCTGGGCACCTCGAGTCCGGGTCTGGGCTAGGCATTTTTCCCGATCAGACTAGGAAACCCGACCCGAATAGGGTCGGGCCGGCCCGTTTGGATAGCTCTAGCTGCCTGGGAAACGAGGGCTCGATTTTGGGGGACCAAATTAATCAGAGGGAAAGTTCCCTCCGGTATTTTAGTGGGCCCCACGGGTTTTCTGGCGACAAAACACTATAAGAAAGCTCATTACTGACGACAATTAAAATAGTGCGGGCTAAGATGCATTTTGTCTGGATACGGCTCGGATATGTACTTATCATACTCAAATCCACTAACCATCTCGGATACGGATACAAATATATCTCGCTAAGAAAAATTCATATCCATATCCGCTAAAATTAGATACAAATACGGATATACATGCAGATATATAATCAGATACACAAAACGAATATGATAAAACTAGATACTATTTGGGAAAATATAGTTCGTATGATACAAAAGAGTTCATTAATATTTAATTATATATGAAAAGCTAATATTAGACATCTTGATAATCAAAATCAACCTCAAACCCATAATCTAAGGATTAAAACTATCATAATAGTATGACTAATATGTATTCAGATATTTCAGATACGGATTCAAATATTTTATTATAAAACCATATCCGTAGCCATATACTATCGGTTATATATTTGAGTAACCATATATGTATCCTAATGGATACGGTTACAGATATTTCCTCGAATACGGATATGATTTAGCACCCCTAAAGCAGTCCCACTTTATTTCTAATGACGAAATGTTAAAACCCGTCAAGGATTCGTGACAGAGTTTGCCGTCTGGAATAGGTGACCATAAATTTTCCTTTAGAATGTGCCATCAAGAATGAGCCTACCTCTACTATGGAGTTGATGTTAGGTCACAGATTTAATGGAGAAGATTGTTATTGGATCTTAAATTTCTATCCTAACTTTTTACTACACTATATTGTCACGATGAGGCAGCAATCAATATATTGTGTAATTCATGCATTCAAGATGATGGCATCCAAGCACATGATGAACTGTTTCTTGGGAGGAGGTTGGACATGAAGAACTTGTGCTTCATCGATTAATATTACCTATGTGCAACTCTTCTTCAGTAATGAATGCAAGGAAACGCCTTAATTTTGTTGTAGTCAGAGTTTAGGGCATGTTGTATGCACATAAGTAGCTATGAAGCAGCTGTAAAAAGGGGGCTATTTCTACTAGTTTCGAGAATAAAAATTTGTTTACTTCTTTGGAATCCGGTCTTTCCTAAAAGCTGATGTGGTACCTACGTGTCATCTCCACTTCTTAAATCTTCTTCCTTCCCTCAAGATTCGGAAGTACCTTGAAAGTAGCTAACATTAAGTCAATTTAGGAATAAAATTATTTTTGTTATTTCATGGATATTATCTTATTCTAAATAAAATCCCAAAAGACCCTCTTTCTCTCTTTCTAATAATATTTATAATTGCTACCAGACAAAAATAAATAAATGAAATGGATGAAGCACTATTTTCTCTATTTTAAAAAATTATGAAACAAAAAAAGTAGTGCTCCCGCTGCTTCCTATTTCATAATTTTAGATGTAACGGATTTGATTTACTTCTTACTTAGCATACTTCCTATCAACCAAATATGCCCTTATTGAAGGTGTATAGGGCTTGCAATGGCTGCAAGTTTTCAAGAGATTCATGTTAAGATTAGATGTCATCGGGAATCCAAGAGGAAAATAGAATGTCAACCAAAAAGATTTTTAACATCGCATAAGATTGTATTATATTCAATTTTGGTTTCTAAATTTAGAGTATAAAACTATAACTTCAACCTAGAATATAACTTTAGAATGTAGTGGGAGGGTCTTTTTGTTAGAACTGGGATGCAAGCCTAAAGTGGGCCAGGGGGGTGTTGTGAATAGGACTGCTACAATTTTTCGACTAAATCAGAATAAGCAATAGAAATATAATAAGCTAAAAACTAAAAGAAAACCAACATAGGAACACACGAGATTTTTATAGTGGTTTAGATTAAAATCATATGTCCACTCTTTCTTCTTAAGAATGATCTTCCTCAATATGAGCAGAGTTCACCTGAATCACAACCAAATTCGATAGGCTTCAAAAACCATGCCCTAGAATCTACCCAAAACTAATCGTCTAACCTAACTCTTCAAAATGATTGGAAAAAAAATCAGCCATAGCTAGCCAAAACCTCAATTATCCTGGCTTGAGTGCCTACCTTGAGTACACCATCAAACTCACAAGTTTGGAAAACAACCAACCAAAATAATTAAAGGACAAAAGAACAATCTTACAGCCCTTTATAAAACTGTTCTTCAAGCCAATATAGATGACGATCCGTGAAGAAGTGATGTTAAAGTCAAACGCAAATCACACTTCCCCTCGTTTAAATAATTCTTCAATGATGAGCGCGACGATAAGAAGTTGAACGAGGCTCCGGGGTTTAAATTCTCAAATCTAACACTCTCTCAAACCTTAGAATAAGATCTCTTTTTTTTATTCAATTGTCTTCTCTCTTCTTGGTGTTAAACTCTCTTTCTCAATTCCTTTTAAATAGGTTTTAAAAACATAGGAAAGAGATCCTTTAATCAGAGTTCCAAAAAAAGTCCAAATCTATCAATGAACGGCTAATATTGAATCTTAAAATCTTTCCAAAACTACCAAATTACATCTAAAACATCGATAGTGGGTCGCGACTATCGATGGTCCGTTGATGATCTTTGATGGTTGACTATAGTCCATCGGGTGTGTAAATTCTAGTTTCTAGATTTCTATGATTATTGATTGATGTCCATCGATGACCCTTGTGATCATCGATGGTCGACTGTAGATCATCGATGGTTTAAATGCTAAAATCAATGTTTGTGTTGATTTTTATATTGTTTTGACCCACAACTTGTTCATACCTGTTTATACCTGAAATATATCATCTCATAAATATATCAGTAGTAAATGAGATTTTATTATTAGTCAAACAAGAGATATTGCACGAACAACATTCTAGCCCATCAACATTCTTACAATCTCCCATTTTTTATAATAACAAAACTTCAAAAATTAAAATATAACATGTAAAATATGGTGAAATATATGTATTCAGATCAAAATAAACCCATAACTTATGTATGAAATGCAATACAAAGTTCCACTCTAAATATACATATATGAAAAAAATACAAGATTCCAAAAACTTTCCCTCAATTTAAGAAACTCCAAATTTGAAAAAACATATAAATTTTCTCCCCTTAAAACAAACCAAAATTTTTGAAAATTTTCAAAATTTCAAATCTCCACTTTTTCTCCCTTTTCAAATTTTCAAATTTCCATCTTTTCTTCCCCCTGTTTGTTGTTGTTATAAAAAGAACACACCTAGGATATACAGTATGCCTGAAAATCCAAATAAAAATTATCCAAAGGTAAAAAGAAGAGAAATATATACCAGTTCACAAAAAATTATAAAAAAATAGCACGAGAGATAAATATTTACCTTCAAAACATGTGAATCATGATGATAAGTCATATTAAAATTCACACACAAACTATGAAGATATTAATAGAAAGTTTGTAAAAACAAAAAAAAAATTAATTATATTAGTTCTTAAAATGACTGTAGATATATCATATCTAGTTTGAGCTTCTTCTTTTGGTCCAAAATCTCGATCTATCACCTCAACTATATAGGAGTTTTTAAAGGAAGAACGATAATGTTTGGAGGCCGATGTACATCATCTCTAGATATTGAAAATATTTAACATAGGATAGATACCTTTGAGATATTACACAATCATATCCACGAGTGTGCATCTTTTACCATCTTTTAACAAATGCACTCGAAATTTGTTGTGTATTTATGTAGTGTGGGTCTTTGACCATTTTTCCACGAATGCACTTTTTTTGCTTGAAGTTTTACAACATAGATGTACTTTGTACATGTATAGAAAAAAAATTTGGTGTTGTATCCAAGTATAGATAGAGCACAAAACTATTTGATCTATCTAAACTCACTTCATGAACAACATATGAAACATTTTATTCTTACTTTTACAAAACTATACATGATAAGATAATACTAAGGTGTAAAAAGTAATATAAAACATATCATGAATCATAATGTTTATCAATCATACATGTATAACTAAGTCTGCACATATAATATAAATAGATGTGAAAAATATGTGAACCAATATGATATACTCATGCCTATATATCAATAGATAACTATATCTAAATATTTCATGTAAAAGCATACACATAGACATTTTAATTTTTTTTATTTTTTAGAAAATTAAAATAAAGAAAATAAATTGTATTTTATATTTGATTTTTCATAAGAAAACAAAAAAAGAACAATAAATTTTTATTTTATTTTCAATATATAAAAATAATCAAAAATCAAGAAAAATCAAATTAAAACCAAAAAAGAAGAAACATAAAAAATGTACATACAATAGATCAGGTGACCATGCATATAAGAACTAACTAAATATATATGTAGTATAAATAAATAAAAGTTAGTACATGCTAGTGTACCTCATGCATCATTTGAATATACAGGTCCAAAATAATAAGAAAAGAAAAATAAGTGTAAAATAAAGAAAAAAGAAAAATAGACATGAACTAAGAAAATAAAAAGATAGAACAATCGTAATCAGTCGCCATCTCTCTCTATCTCCTCTCGACCATATCCACGGGCTACCTCAAGCACAAAATCTCTGTAGAATGGTGGTGTGGGAAGTGTAGGATCAGATCGTCGATTTGCTCTCATCAAGTACCGGAGAGATGCATTGTAATACTGGTACTACATCCTCATCTCCATGTGTATCTGCTCCATCCTCTCTCCCATTAAATCCAGAATCCATTGAGAATCACCACCAAATGAAGAGCCTGGAAGATCATCTCCTTCATGGTGGGACCTTGATGATTGACCAATTGAGGACTCTCCCTTTCCTCTCGCCCCTAAGCTTTTTTTGCTAGTCTCATCACGTATGACAACTCTTCCCTTCTCCATCTGATCAGAAGGTGAAACATGAATCCTTTGATCCTTGCAGAAGTGAGTGATCAGGAAGGAATAGATTAGCTTTGTGATCTGCTTATTCTTCTTCTCAACCATCTCCCTAGCACTCAAAGCAATAGATTGTTGGCCTTCTTGTTTTGATGATGTTTAACAAATAATTTACTACTAATGTTGTTTGTCTAGTATTTGTGTTTTCTTATTTATTATAGACAAACAACATAGTTGGAGGATTGATGGAATAGAGCTTCAACGATCATATCAAATGGAGGTTGGCGGAATAGTAGGTGAAGCTTATGCAATTCAAGTTCAAGATCCAAGTTTAGCTTCATCCGCACAGCGTACCAAGTTGAGCTACAATGAAGATCAAGATCAAGCTTGGGTAATCTAATTTAGGTTTTATATTATGTGTGTTAAGTACGTTAAGCTCAATATCTATACACACACTTTTATTGGTTTCTTCGTATATATATATAGTTATATATATACATAAGTTTTGGTTTCTATGCATATATATAGTTATATATATTTATATACATGCATGGTTTTGGGTTTTCATGTTTATAAATATGAAATCACATATTTCATATTTACTATTGTGTTTTTGAAAACATTGCATAGAATATGCAATTTTGTGAAAATATTATTTTCTTAGTTTTTGGACTTAACAATAATCATATACATATTTTATTAAGTCTATATAATCATTGTGCAAAGTTTCAAAACATGGTTTAGCCTAATGTCAAAATTCACATGTTTACATTTTCGTGTTTTGGACTATTTTTACAAAATGATGATTTTTCACAAATGGAAAATGCAATTTGGAAAATTCTTTTTGCAACATGTTCATTTACATGTGTATATACATTTCCTAAAGTTTTATAATTTTTGGACTTCATTTGTTATTTTTAACAATTTTCTAAAAGTCAAAAAATCTGTTTTCAAACCTGTTTTTCTGTTGTAATTGTTCGCGGTCGACCGCCACGGTCGACCGCCACGGTCGACCGCCTATGAGTTCAGAACTCAGAATAGTTCTTGTTGGCTCACGGTCGACCGTGGCGATCGACCGTAGCGAGTTCAGAGACTTTCGCGGTCGGTCGACCGCCGCTTGTCCAGATTTCTTTTGACTGTTTTTCGTTGCTCGTGGTCGACCGCAGCGGTCGACCGCCGCACTGTCAACTCAGTTCCAACGGCTATTTTTAGAGCCGTTGCAGAGTGGTTTTTTGGTCTTTTTCTTGGCTTTCTCTTGGCTTTGGGGTTTGTATAAATACCCCATTTTACCTTCAGCTCCATAGACAACAAGAGAATGTTTTAAAGAGTTTTAAAAAGAGTTTAAGCTTATTTTAAGCTTGTTTAAGGGTTTGGTTTATGAAGAAAGTTTTACAAGAGCTTGAGGAGATTATCAATTGTATTTTGGGCATTCAATCCATCTCTCTCTCTTGTCATCTAGAGAAGTTTTCCTAAACTCAACTCTAGCTTTTATTTATAATTATTTGTTGATTATCATTTCTATTAAAGCTAGTTTTATATTGAGTTTAGATTTGATTTATCTCTTTGTTTACACACACCCACTTGAGCTTTATTGTATTTGTATACATAGTATATTAGGGTTGTGAGAGATTATAACTTTGAGTTGTGCTTAATTGAGTTCTCCCCTTGTGTGAGAGAACAAATCATTTATTGTTACATTGTGAGATTGTAAGGTTTTCGGTGAGCTAGAAAACCGAGTGTGTTGTGAAGTTTTCGGTGAACTAGGAAACCGAGTGTGAGGAGTGAGCGTTGTTCGGTGAGCGTTGAAAACCGACACTGTGAGGTGTAAACGTTATTCGGGTGAACGTAGAAAACCCGGTTGTGATAGTGGATTTCTCCCCGGGAGTGGGGAGCGGAGACGTAGGACGGAAGGTCCGAACTCCGTGATCATATTGCTTGTTTGAGTGTGCTTTGGCGTTCTTTGTGTTAATTTGTATATCCTTGCATATATCTCATAGTATATCTCATTGCTAGGATATTTACCTTTGTTCATTTTGCTTATTCTTGCACATAACTCTTGTATATCTATCTTGCAAGAATACAACTTGTTAATTAATTTTAATTGGCATTTAATCGGATTAGATTAGCATAAGACCCTAATCACCCCCCCTCTAGGGTCTAACAATTGGTATCAGAGCTTGGTGCTCTTTGATTTAAGGTCTAATCGCCTTGAGTTAAAGATCCAAGTTAGCTTATTGTGCTAATCTAATTTTGAGCTTTATTTGTATCTTGCTTGCCTTTTATATTATGGATATGCATGGTTTAGGTTATGCCATCAATATTGCTCCTAGATTAGATAATTTCCCCTATGCCCAATGGTGTGTTAGATTTAAACTTTTTGTTCAATCTAAACACTTTGATTTATGGGAAATTATAGATGATGCTTATATTGTGCCCACTTTGGAGAAATCCAAGTGGAATAAGAATGATCATAGTATGTTTACAATGAACAATATTTTGTTAGAATATTTGCTAAATGCTTTTAATTCATCTATGTCTAACAAGTTTGTTCATTTTGATAGTGCTTACAAACTTTAGAAATTTATAGAAACACATCAAGGGGACTTAGAGGCGATCCAACAAGCTTTGGAGGATCCCGCTTCAAGTTCAAAAGGAGCTTCATGCATACGTGCACTAGGCGATAGCCCTAGTGAGGTTTGCGAGTTCGAATCTATTAATGATTTACCTAATGATGAACTTGCTTGTGCTAGTGAGAAACTATTGCATGCCTACAAGAAATTGCAAAATAATTTTATTGATTTAAAAAGCAAGCATGAAGATTTAAAATCCGATCATGAGAAGTTAGCTTCCAAATTTGATATCATTTCTCAAGAAAGTATTGCTCTTCAAGAAAACAATGATATGTTAAATTTGGAAAATAAAAATTTGAAATTGGATATTGCTAACTTGACTCATGAAAAAAATAATGCCATGTTAGAAGTAGAGAACATACAAAATGATACTGCTTCCTTTATAAATGACTATTTATGTTCTACTTCTAAAAATGCATATGTGCCTAAAAATGAAGATTTGAATCTTATGAATAATCGCATTTCATCTTTAGATTCAACTTTGAAAATATGCTTTGATAATCATAAGAGGCTTATGGATATGTGTGTCAAGTCTAAGAAATTATCCACTCATCATGCACACATATATAGTAAAATTTACCAGTGCTCTATTTGCGACCGTAAAGGCCATCTAGCTAAATTTTGCTATGATGCACACAAACATAAAAATGTCAATGCTCCTTGTGCATCTCATGTAGCTTCTTCATCACATGTACACTCACATGCACCCATTGTTCATCATAAGCATGCTCATGTGTATAGATGTGATCATTGTGGTCGTTTTGGTCATTTAGCCGAATATTGTTTTGATTTGAAAAAGAAATCTCATTTGCCAAATGTTTCTAGTAGACCACATGTTTTTAAATGTGATGTTTGTGGTAAATTTGGCCATTTGGCGAAGTTTTGTTATGATTTGAAAAAATATTCAAACTTGCCAAATTTCTCAAGTAAACCACCTTTGTTTAATGATGCTTCTCATTTGCGATATAATTTAAAAGAAAAATCTTTATTTGCAAATGATTCCCGTGCACGAGCTAATGGTCCACAAAAACAAATGTATCTCTTTCATTGCACAAATTACAATCGGAAGGGTCATTTGAGTGAATATTGCTTTGACCATGTTAGTGCACCATATGCGCCCAAACGGGTTTATAACCCTAGGGCTTTGAGCTTAAATGATAGGGGTCATGTCCCTAAACCGTTTGGTACCAACATTACTTGGGTACCAAAACAAATTTGATTTTAAACCAACAATTTTAGTATTTTTATTTTTCTTTGTCTTGGTTTTGAAAATTATGCTTTGAAATCTTTTTATGTGAAAATAATTTTTAATTGATAAAATCTTTTGTTTTCATGATTATTTGTTTTGTTTTGATGAGAGGTTTTGTATTTATTTAACCCCCCGGATTATTGGGTGTTTATTCCTAAATCTTGTTTACCGGATTAGCTCAAGAGCTAGATATGGTTGCCTCTCTTGTTTTTTTAAGATCAATGATGATTTGGTTTTATGTTCTTATATGATTTACTTGTGATTTATGATTTCATTGGTTGATTTGTCTTCATTTGAAAACCTTTTACATGATTTTCATGTTCCTTTTCTTTTAATTTCATAAATCTATTTTTGATCTTTATGTTTTTGTTAATGAGAAACTATTTTCATATTGATATATTTATATGTGTTCTCGTTATCTTTTTGTATGTGAGTGATATTTAGCATATTCATGTATGCTTGCTCACATGTTTTACCTTGATCTTTATTGTATATATTTTATATGGCATTTTGATAGGGGGAGCTATTCCCTATTCTATGTTTGTATTTATACTCACCTATGCTTATTGATAGGGGGAGCTTTCGCTCTCTTAATTCTTTTGTCCCCTTTTTGATGTTGTCAAAGGGGAGAAATATTGTGAGTATATTCTTTCTTGTTTATATGCATGTGAATTATAAATTATATATTCATTTCCTTCATGTATATATCTCTTTTTATAAATTGTTTGTCATCATCAAAAAGGGGGAGATTGTTGGCCTTCTTGTTTTGATGATGTTTAACAAATAATTTACCACTAATGTTGTTTGTCTAGTATTTGTGTTTTCTTATTTATTATAGACAAACAACGTAGTTGGAGGATGGATGGAATAGAGCTTCAACGATCATATCAAATAGAGGTTGGCGGAATAGTAAGTGAAGCTTATGCAATTCAAGTTCAAGATCCAAGTTCAGCTTCATCCGCACAGCGTACCAAGTTGAGCTACAATGAAGATCAAGATCAAGCTTGGGTAATCTAATTTAGGTTTTATATTATGTGTGTTAAGTACGTTAAGCTCAATATCTATACACACACTTTTATTGGTTTCTTCGTATATATATATATAGTTATATATATATACATAAGTTATGGTTTCTATGCATATATATAGTTATATATATACATACATGTGTTTTGTTTTGGGTTTTCATGTTTATAAATATGAAATCACATGGAGATGTTTTACTGTGTCAAATCGATTTTACAAAGTTGGATGTTTCAGCAGTTTTCGGTATCTGTAATGTCTGTGTTCAATCAATTATTTCTCACAATTAGGAAGTGATATTTGAGAAATTATTTTTCTAACTTGTTCATCTACATGTTTAGAAACGTCCCTCAAAATTTCATAATTAATGGAGTTCATTTACTATTTTTAATTGATTTTACAAAACAAGATACGCAAAATTCCAGCTCTCTGTAAAATCTGTTTTTCACCAAACGAGGTCATCAGTCGACTGATGTATTTTTTCAGTCGACCGACGACCTCATAACGACTATAATTTTCAGATTTTGATATATCCGTTATTTTTTCTTTTTTGCTTTGTTTTCTTGGGTTTTTGGGTTTTGCCTTATGATCCTATATATACCCCTTGCCCTCTAACTTCTGAAGTGACCAAAAAAATGTTTTAAATAAGTTTAAAGAGTTTTAAACAAGGTTTAAGTTTGGTTTAAGTGTGTTTATAAGCTTTTAAGCATTTGAGTGTTTCGATTTTGTGAATCAAATTCCACAAGAGCTTGAGGAGATTATCTATTGAAGTTTGAGCTTCCAACTATCCTCCCTCCATCTCTTGTTATCAATTGAGAAGTTTTCTAAACTCAAACTCTAGCTTTACATTTATATACTTGTTTGATTATCATTGTTCTTAAGCTAGATTTTTTAATTGAGTTTAGTTTGATTTTGATTTCACTCATTGTTACACACACCCACTTTGAGCTTATTGTATTTGCATACATAGTATATTAGGGTTGTGAGAGATTGTAACTTTGAGTTGTGCTTAATTGAGTTCTCCCTTTGTATGAGAGAACAAATCATTTATTGTTACATTGTGAGATTGTAAGGTTTTCGGTGAGCTAGAAAACCGAGTGTATTGTGAAGTTTTCAGTGAACTAGAAAACCGAGTGTGAGGAGTGAGCATTGTTCGGTGAGCGTTGAAAACCGACACTATGAGGTGTAAACGTTATTCGGGTGAGCGTAGAAAACCCGATTGTGATAGTGGATTTCTCCCCGGGAGTGGGGAGCGGAGACGTAGGACAGAAGGTCCGAACTCCGTGATCATTTGATTGTGTTTGAGTGTGCTTTGGCGTTTATTTATATTTGTGCTCATTGCTCATATCGCTATTGTCTCATTATTCATATCATCCTCTATCTTGTTTCATTTTGTTTACCCTTGTGTTAGTTTATATATCCTTGCATATATTTTTATCATATAAGATATATCTCATTGTTTACATTACTTATCCTAGCTCATATATCTTGTGGTATTTCATACTTGCTAGGATAACTTGTTAATTAATTTTAATTGGCATATAATCGGATTAGATTAGCATAAGACCCTAATCACCCCCCCCCTCCCCTCTAGGGTCTAACATAGATGACATCCATACAAAAATATTATGTACATGATCAAATGATTGACCCTCGGCAATTCAGTATAAATAGATGACATCTCTAACCAATAAAGTAGTGTAAGCAGCACTAGGATAGAGATCAAAATTGAGAAAGAAATTGAAAAGAATATACTCAGGTTTTAGATAACTTGAGTTGAATACACTGGAGAAAGATTTAGCTGCAAGGAACTTAGCCATGCAGTTGTAATCCTTAGAACTTATAGAGATGTTATCAAAATATATAAATACATCGTGGCATCCCCGCTGTGGCAGTGGTAGACGAAGAATCCTATGGATGTAATCAACAGTAATCATAATCTCACGTCCTCTCACTACAATTTTAGCCTCTGAAGATCCATAAGGCCGGTTGTAGTTCATGTAGAACTCCTGAACCTAAGAGATATTGGCTTGCTCCCTTCCTTTTCCCTTCATAAGACTACATATAAAAGCCCTATCACACTCATATAATCCTATAAATGTCTCTCATCTAATCCTCTCTCATATATGATATGCAGCTTCTGATATTTCTCAAGCAACTCTTGAGATGAAAATTGTGAAGATCAAGCTCTTTTGTCGAACGACATTCTCTACAAAGTCCGAAAAACATATATTGGTATAGAGATTATTCATAAGATAGTTTAGAACCAAAGAAATTGAGTAAAATGTGAAATAGGGTCAAAAATAGCAATTTCAGCCTATATCTCATCAATGGTTTCCTGACAACCATCGATGATCCAAGACACCATTCAATACACCATCGATGGTATTCTTCGATCATCGATGGTCTATGAACTGAAACCAACGAGTTTTGCCCCGAACCGTTTAAAACTCATATACAACTCAAAAATTTATGTTCTAAACTATACTAAAACTCATTCATCATTCATCTACACAAGTCTTAATAACAAAAGTACATGTAAAAACCATAAGAAATAATCAAACTTCAAAAACTAGGGTTTTGAAAGTTACCTCTTGATTTGATTTGAATCAACAATAAGGAATAGGTGATGATGATGATGATAACAATGACAAAAAACAATGAAATCCACCACAAAAATGAAAAAACAAAGGATGTTTAGAGAGGATATACAAAATGGGGTAAAGATAAACATATAAGAAAATATTTGATGGTTCCTTTTTTTTTTGTGATGAAAACCAATACTTTACAAAGTTAGGAAACTTACCCGTATGAAGAGATAAAAGGTTAGGAAACTTACTTGTATGAGGAGATAACATATTGAAAAAAATATCAAACCTATATCTCCTCATAATACATACCAAGGATTGAAGTTGATAACTTGAATCTTTAAGCAACCACCGTGTGTCGCCTCAATTCCTAGTCGATCTGTAAGTCTACATAAAGGCAGGTAATTGTGACCTAGGTATCCACATTGGTCCATATTAGTTAGCAATAAGGCCTTGCAATAACCAAATCTATTTGACGGTTTTAATCTTATATCTCATATGATAACTTATCGAAACATGTCCAATTTTTCTACATAATGAGCATATGGAATGATAAGTTCTATTGTGAATTGGATCAAAACAACCAAGATTATTACCCTTCACAAAAGGAGGTTGAAACTTTTTATGTTTTTCAGAATATGAATAACCAAGTCCAATTTTAGCTTTTACAAATCGTTGATTGAAAAGGACTTTGTTAAGACTTTTTGAGCCTAATCATTAGTTTTAGTATTTAGTTGTTCATTTTTGGAAATAATTATTGTGCGTCGAGTTTCAAACTTAGTCTGTTCAGATGACAAATCACAAAATAACTCATTTATCCTAGCAACTAATTTTTCTTTTCATATTGAATATTTTCAAGTTGTTTAGATAAACAAGAAATTTAATTTTGTAATTCAGAATATTTATGCACTCAAAAGAGGTTGAATCAACTGAATTTAAAATTGAAGAAGAAAATTTAACTTTCTTTGATAGAAGTTTATTTTCTTTATTCAAGTTTGTATTCTTCTTTTTAGTTTTTTTATATTTATAAGTAATATTTCTCAAATGAATTAGCATCTTTTAATACTTAGAAGAAAGCTAATCATAAGAAGGAATACTTCCTCATCCAAATACTCACCATCAGACCCACTTGTGTTACTTTGGCCTGAATCTGAAAATAGTGCGCCTCTTCCTGTAAGACACTTATTCACTTATTTTTCATCTTCACTTGTCTCAATTTCAAACTCACCCTCATCTGTCAAATCACAAGTTGTAACTTTAAGACTGTTATCCTCCTTTTTTTCCATTCTATACAAAGGGCATTGATTCTTATAGTGACTTAGTTTCCTGCAATTATAATAGATATGTCTGGTTTCAGAATCACTTGAGGAATAATTGTTTACTTGTTTAGGAAACGTTTAGCAACTGTGGCATTTTTGTCGTTTCTTTTTTTTTAACAAAAACAAAGAAACGTGTTTGGCAACCGGGACGTTTTTTTGACTTGTCCCTTTATAAAATCTAAAAATTAAATACTTTTCTCAAAACACCAAAAAGGTGTTTTGAGATTCTGTTTTTTCATCTAAGCCGTCGTCGCCCGCTCGCCTTTTTTTTAACAAAAACAAAGAAACGTGTTTGGCAACCGGGACGTTTTTTTGACTTGTCCCTTTATAAAATCTAAAAATTAAATACTTTTCTCAAAACACCAAAAAGGTGTTTTGAGATTCTGTTTTTTCATCTAAGCCGTCGTCGCTCGCCTACTGTCGCTATATAAATGGTCAAACTAGTTTGACCAAAATGGTATTTTTAAAACACATTTGAAAAAGAAACACCATTGCATGGTGTTTTTTACAAAAACAAAACAAAAAACACATTGATTGCCAAACATACCCTTAGTAAATTGATTCTGTTTTTCTGAAGAAAATTTTGTCCTTTCTTTGACTTTAAAAAAGACTTGAACCCTTCTGCAAGAAGCAGAGATTGATCATCTTCATCTTTTGAACATGAATCTGATTCCATCTTCTTCTTTGATCTAGATTTCTCCTTTTTTGCTCGTAAGGCTAACGACTTCTTCTTCAAATCTTCTTCTGATGTATCTTCTCTTTCTTTTAGCTAGACTTCATAAATGATGAGACTGCCTAAAAGTTCATCAAGTGAAAGTTTAGAAAACTTCTAAAGTTCTTTTATTGCTGTTACTTTTGGTTTCAATCTCAAGATAAAGAATTGATTTTGCATAGGTCCTTGTTATCGTACTCCTTCTGTGAAGCTTTTGATTTGTTCACTATATCAGTAAATCAAGTGAACTTCTCTTGTATGCTCTCGGAGGCCTTCATCTTGAAATTCTCATATTTTCTCACCAGCATTACAAGCTTTGCCTCCTTAACCTATGAAGTTTCTTTATGTGTGATTTCAAGTATTTTTCAAATTTTCATGTGCATTAGAATAATTGAAATACGGTTAAATTCTTTAGTAGTAAAAGATCAAAATAAAACATTCATGGCTTTTGAATTATAAGAATAAATTTGTTTATCTTGTGTGGAGTCCACTTCTCATTGGTTTGAACAACTGTAACACCATCTACCTCAGTAGTAGGTTCCTTATACCCATATTCTACATTCTCCCAAACATCCAAACTAGTAGACAATAGAAAAGCTCTCATACATGCTTTCCAATATGTGTAATTGGTGCCATAGAAAAGAGAGGGTTGATTGACGGCGCATCCTTGAGGAAAAGCTGGAGCGATGGTAAAGCTTGATATCTCTACCCAAGGTTGTGACACCTAAAGATGGGTAATGATGCTCTGATACAACTTGTTGGAATTGGGATCCAAGCCTAAAAGAGGGTGAATATGATTGCGACAATTTTTCGACTAAATTAGAATAAACATCAAAAATATAATAAGTAAAAACTAAAAGTAGATCAACATAGGAACATGCGAGATTTTTAATCAAAATCTTATGTCCACTCTTCCTTTTTATGAGGGCCTTCCTCACTATGATTAGAGTTCACTTGAATTATAACCCGATTCAGTAGGCTTCAAAGACCACGCCTTGAAATTTATCCGAAACTAGTCATCTAATCTAACTTTTCACAATGACCAGAAGATCCTACTCCTAACTAGCCAACCCTCAATCAACCAGGTTTGAGTATGTCAACCCTTACTTACCTTGGTTTGAGTATATCGTCAAATTCACAAGTTTGAAAAACAATCAACCAAAACAATTAGAGCACAAAAGAACAATCTTACAGCCCTTTATTAAACCGTTCTTTAAACCAATGTAGATAACGATCGTGAAGAAGTGAAGTTAAAGTTGAACGCAAAGTGAATTTCTCCTCGCTGAAATAATTCTTTGATGATGAACGCGATGAGAAGAAGTTGAACGAGGCTCCTGGGTTTAAATTCTCAAATCAGATGCTCTTTCTCAAACCCTAGAATAATATCTCAACTCTTCTTGTTGTTAAATTCTCTTTCTCAATTCCCCTTTAAATAGATCTTGAATACATTTCAAAGAGATCATTTAATTAGAGTTTTGATAGAAGTTCAAAACTATCAATGAATGGCTGAGATTAAATCTTAAAATCTTTTCGCGTCCAGACCATCGATGGCGGGTCACGACCATCGATGGTCCATTAATGATCATCGATGGTTGATTGTAGTCCATCAATTATGCAAATTCTGATTTCTGAATTTCTGTGATTGTTAATTGCAGTCCATCGATGGTCCTTGCAATCATCAATGATCCACTGTAGGCCATCGATATTTAATGGTGCATCGTGACCATCGATGGTTCAAAGGCTAAATCAACGTTTGTTGATTTTTGCATCGTTTTGACCCGTAACTTATTCGTACCTATTTATACCTGAAATATATTATCTCACAACTATATCAGTAACAAATAAGAGTTTGTTATTAGTCAAACAAGAGATATTGCACGAACAATATTCTACCTGAACAACGTTCTAACACTTTTAAGGCTAAACACATTCGAAAAGTATTAACATCTAGAGAGAGAGACATTAGAAATTTGTAAGATCCACTTGTGCATCCAAATTTGCTGCAAACCTATGATTCATTGCGTAATAAAATTTATCACATTCTCCTTTCGAATGATCTAATGTTTTATATATATAAAACAAACAGATGACGAATAAATATATCACTAAACTGGAAAGAAATGGTTTGCAGCTTAACCTTTAACTTTAATCTATATATATCAACTTTAAATCAAAACAATATAACATTATAAAGACTTTATTCAAAATATTGGACTATGCCTGCTCAGTATTATACCTACTCAAATTCACACTTCAATTGGATGGAAATAAATAAGGTTTCATTTTGTTAGACTCCAGATTAATTCTTAATTGTATACTAGGACTCTACATCTTCATATTTCTAATTCACATCTCTGGAAATGGGGATTTTATAATATAAAACCCTACATTTTTCTTAATTTTGTTTATAGACCCTCCAAATCTTCATATTTCTAAATAGCATCGTTAAATCTATTAATTATAAGAGTTAACCATACCAGGACAATAATTATAAACAAAATTCAACCTGAGGTTGTTATCTAAATTACGTTAATTGATTTGGATGTAAATTAGAAATATATAAATTTTGAGGCCTAATATACAATTAAGTAAGAACAATCTCTAATATGCAAAACCCCAAACAAATATTAGCATTTATCTGAAAATGAAATCGAACTCAGAACAAATTATTTCCATCCCTCTACTACTTTTAATTTCTAACTTAAAAACAAAACCTTAAAATATTATTCATAATACAGTAACAAGTATTCACTCTAAAGTATAATTCAGAAAACATTGAAATTACTGTTATTGCTGCAGTATTCCGGCCTCCAGAGTTTAGACCGATTGTGCCCGGTGCATTGATTTTTTCCGTCGTACATGCTATAATAAAATTAGGCTACCGTACAATTTTATCCTTTTATCCACTGCTCAAGTTGAAGTAAAATTTTTTGTTCTACCACTTTTTATACACTGTTCATATCTGCTACTTTTTTCCCATGCAAATGATGATTTTAACTTTTACCAGGCATTTCACAAAAATCAATCATTTTTCTCTATTAAAAAAATTGATAAAATCGCTAATTTGCACATTTTTTTTGTTAACTAGTTTTGAGATTTAATCTTTAAATAATAGTAAAAAAACTATCATTAAAGTTCTTATAAATAGTTATATATAAAAACCATATTATCAATTTGATAATACATATATCTTGATAAATAACAAGCGCAGCAATGCGCTGGCCGGATACTGCCATTTGCATGCATGTTCGTGTACAGGTGTGTAATTTACCAACATAAGTTAATATTGACATCAAGGCCTATATATGACAATTTTTCAAGCAATTACGATTATACTCTGATGAACTGGCGAATACATCATATGATTTTCAATAATCATTCTAAATTATAATCAAGCTGATGCATGGACGCACCATAGAAAACTCTTGCTCACAAGCTCCTATACATGGCGACAATTATGGACAAAATCCGACCAGATATTTCAATCAAATAGCTTGCGACATCTGGTATCTAAAGGAGAAATATGAAGACATGGGGCCTAATGTAAATTAAGAAAGAATTCAGGGTCTAAACTGATAAAACCCCAAACATATATTAACATTTGGCAGAATATGATATCAGACCCAGGTCAGATTATTGTCATCCATTCACCCCCAAAAGGCCGTACCATACTGGATCATTAACAGAGCTAGAATCTATCCAACACAAGCTGATGACATCAACACACCCATATTTGAAAACTTTTCAAGCGGTTAAGATTATACTCTCATGAAATGATCAAAATCCCTCACAAGCTTTTTCAAGGACCATTCTAAGCAACAATCATACTCTGAAACTAAACCTAGAACTCCTACACGTTGAGAGTACTAGTCACATACACAGCCAGCGGAATTCTCACTACATGCCTCTGATCACCATGCAACACCACCTCACCAAAGGCATATGTGTTCGTCACCTCCCTTGCCACCAGGTCGATCCTCAGACCTCTTGATGCGTTCGGGCTGATCGTGAACTCCGACGGCGTCACCGTCACACTGACGCCCGTCAGATCACGGACCACGGCCCGATACCTGTTAGATAGACATTTAATGTACTGGGAGAAAGCTGCAAACTTATACAGTGTTTTACTTTGCCCAGCGCTAAGGAATCTTTAAGGGGGTTTCTCAACATTAGTCCCCCAAATCTTCATATTTTGAAGTAAGCCCCCCAAATCTTGTACGTTCTTTAAAATTAGTCTCTTTGTTACATTTAGCATCCAAATTATTAATCATGGTTGGCTTTGCGGTTAACCGAGGATTGATAATCATCAAATTATTCAAATAAACCAAAATCAACTCCAATATCCAACAAAATAAGTTCAAAATCAGTGGATTTAGTTCTAACCTTATAAGTACGCTAAAGATGGCATAATATTCACTCAATTTCAACCAAACTATAACTAGAAGGACTAATTTCAAAATGCATAAAATATTTGGGGGGCTAGTTTGAAAATATGAAGATTAGGGGGACTAATTTCAAGATATAAAAGATTTTGGGAACTAACATACAAAAAGCTATCAACTAATTACTCCCACCATACCTCTCTACATCGTTCGCCACGCTCGTCACCCTCCGAAGAACCCTCCTCGACCCCACAAGGTTGGCCACCGTCACGCTCGGCATGTTGAGGTCCGAGCACCCAACACGAAGCCCGCGAGCTCGGACAGATCGGTCCCCACCAGCTCTCTAACCGACTCATCATCAACCCAGGGAACTGCACACAGGAACTGGATGTAGTTCTTGTAATCAATGTCGAATATCAAGCCGGGATCGATGGCTTTGGCTGGGTTGATGAGGCCTGCCCCGTAGTCAAATGGGGTTGCAGGGATTACGTCCGATGAGTGTTGGGCGAGGGTTGGGAAGCCGGAGCTGTCAGTGGTGTTGGCAGTGGTCATGATGGCTGAGGCAATGGCGGCAGGGCTCCAGTTTGGGTGTCGCTGTTTGATTAGGGCAGCGATACCGGCTACGTGGGGAGTTGCCATGCTTGTGCCTGAGAGTAGCGCGAAGTCCTGGCCTGAATTTTTAGATAAACATGAAAAACTATCTATTAAATATTTGTACGGTGGTGACTAATTCTAACTCTAGCACTTACCGGATTCGGATCCTCTCCACTACAAAAAAAATAGTGGAGGGACCACTACATAATCACAGCCATTGATTATCTAGTTGATGGTTATGATTTTTTCTTTTAGTGCAAATTAGGAATGAGTGCAATACACGGGGGTATGGTAAGTGTTAGATTTAGATTGTATCATAACCGTCTACTAAATAATCAATGCTTGAGATTAAAAGTAGTGGTCTCTCCACTACTTTTTTGTAGTGGAGAGGATCCAAATCCGCACTTACCATAGCAACTGCGGTTGGTATTTATTTCCATGTTTTACTCAATATAAATCTACCATCCACCAAAGATTAGATGGTGGTTATCAAAAGTAGCATTCAATCTAGGCTAAACCCCTTATAGTACGCCAAATGGAACTTACTATCCCTGTAGGCTATAGTTCTATTGCTGCAGATAGACCCAAGTGAAATGTTTTTTGACCCGTAGCTAATTGTGATTTGCATTTATTACCATGTTTTACGCAATATAAATCTACCATCTACCAAACATTAGATGGCTGTTATCAATAGTAGTGTTAAACCTAGGGTAAATCCCCTTATAATGACAAATGGAATTTACTACTCCTGTAGGTTGTAGTTTTATTGTTGCAGATAGACCCTCCACGTGAAATGTTTTTTGATCATTCTCAAGGGGTTTATCTGCAACAATAGATTTTCACTTAGGGGGTAGATATGCAACAATAGAACTTTTTAGAGGGTCTATCTGCAATAATAAATTTTCACTTAGGGGTATATCTGCAATAGTAGAATTTTTTTAGGGGGTCTATCTGTAACAATAGAACTACAGGGATAACAAGTTCAGGTTGGCAATAGTACAAGGGTCTATCCGCAATTAATGCTTAAACATATTGTTTTCTAATAGTGGAGAGGATCTAATGTATAACTGTCATCCCCATCTCAATTGGTAAAAGATACGAACATGTTTTATTTTTAACGATACTAGTATGCACCCCCGCAAAGCACAACCCCCTATTTTTTAAGTATTATATTTTGAACTTACCTCCCTCTAAATTTTAATACATTTAATTGATTACTGTATGCTTAAAACTATACTTAGAGAATAATCCAAGTTTTAATACATTTGATTTAGAAATCATATCTTCTTCATACTTAGAGGAGGATCTAAGTTTTTATATATTTGATTTGATTTACTGTTTATGAAAAATACTGTAGCATAAACAGTAACATCAAAAAAAGAATAGTTAAGGTAGCGTTTACTGTAGCATGAGTAGTAATTCTTTGGATCCTCCTATAATATAGAAGAGTAGATATAAGATAGGTTTCAAACTTTGCATTTAAATTAAGTTATTTCTTAATGATCCTTCTGATATCAAGGACATTGGAGGTTTGTTCTCTCTGCCATCTATTTAAATATTACGTAACCCAAAAGAGTTGCTGAACCAGTTATAATGGTTGCATGATCAACTGCAACCTTTTTGGGCTTATATTTTGAAGCTTTTCAGTTTATGTCTTCAATTAAAATGAGCACAATTCTCCATTCTAGTAAAACTGAAACATAGTTTGAAAAGTGAAGTTTTTGTTATACCTCTGATGTACTGCTCATTGTTAGCCTTGGGGCTCCATGAAGCCCAAATGGAAGAGCCAGGAGCCATGATGTTGGGTTTTAAGATATCAGCTGTCTGCATGTTTGCATTGTTCACATCAGGGCCTCTTGATGAGTAGGATGTGGATCCTTGCAGTTGCTCCGAAGCTGACAACGCCTCCACTTATGCCTCTCAAGGTGTCAGAGTCGTAGTACTCCCACAAAGCCTAATATGTGAAAGGGAAAAAAATAGTCATGACTTATCAGGGGAGTTCAAGCAACTTTCAGTCGAGAATCCATCTTTCTTCCGTCTCCATAAACTTGCATGTTCACATAAATAGCTGAAATGTTTCAAGTTGAAGGACAGTCACCATGTCGGTCTCTTGATTGGTAGTGGAGGTAATTAGTTGGAACTAAAAACTTTTCTGTATTGGGTTTGAATGGGTATCTGAATATGTTGACGAAGTTTGATACCAGGTGAGGACCTGTTAGTAATGAGTTGGTGCCTGGTAGTTGCATTTGAGTTAGTAATCTTGGTTAAGTTTTTAATAGGTAAACCGTGGCCTCCTCGGTTCCGACTTTTAACACTGTAGCTTCTGCAACGAAATGGAGTATAATTTGGATGTTTTTCATTCTCCTTGTCAATTTCGTAGAGGGTGTTTGGGGGAGCTTACTTTTTGGTCAAACTAGCTTTTTAAGTTAGCTTTGTCACATATACCTATTTGGTAAAGTACAAAATTAGTTAGCTTATAAGCCCCATTTTAAGAAGCTGGTATACTCCAAGTTTTGAAAAACTAGCTTATAAGATCACTTAAATAAACTAGCTTTGACCAAACAAATTACTAATCTACCCAAACAACTTTTATAGCACTTTTTTCCTAAAATCCAAAAGCCACTAAAAACCAGCATAACTTATAAGCTTTAAAATATAAACCCTTCCAAAAACCGTCTAATAGTCTAAGCATTTTGGAGGTTCATCCACTGTTGCATGAGTTAAAGTAGGATAAATTTCAGAAACATATCGTAATGAGTTTTTGCACACAACTACCGTGAAGCTTGAAAATTAGAGACAGAAATACCAGGAACTATTGGAAATTGTTGCTAAGTGGCGTTAACAGCTTAGGTAAAAGGTTTAAACTACTCTTGAAAATTGGAAGGGGGGTGGGGGGTAGTGTAGAAGATAATGTATAGTACATAATAGAAAACTTGTCTGAATCATGTCGCGTGCAAGTCACATAACAATTTAATCTGTCACCAGATATGATAGTTTCATGAAAAAATTTCGTTGTAGTTCTCTCCAATAAAAAGTTCTATGGTAGTTTGTGCAAGATTCTTTGAACTGGTAGTTTCCTGAAAGTCACTCTTAAAATTACATGATCACTAAGCTGGATGTTATTGCTTCTCAACTAGCTCTGTGTGGTAAATCCTTTTTGCATACAATTTTTTTCTTATATCACTGCACGATTTAGAGGTCTAGAATCTTATCAAAGGAGTCTATTGGTATGAGCGTGATCCTATTTCTATGGTAGAACACCCAAAAGACATAAGCATTTAACTGTGAGTTAAGTTGATGGATAAACATGCTCTAGAGCATGGCCAAAGTGTGAACATCCACCTACTGAGGACCAAGGCTTGATCCATATAAAAATGTTAATACTGAGTAAAACACTCCACAAAAAGGCAGAGAATTTCATATAGATGGATTGTCTAACCATTAAATGCACATGCAAACATAAACAGAAGCAAGGTCAAAATTACCTGAGAGGCTTCCCTACTACTGAGAATAATGCCGGGAACCGATAGAGGTAGATTGGCATCTGCTATCGGCTGAGAATCAAGGCTTCGGCCCATAGTGAAAATGAACCCCGCTGCTCCAATTGTCTGGATAGTATCAATGACAGACTCAATGCTTCTAGGTGTAAACACATAGTCAGAAGTATATGAGCAGATGATAATCTTCCTCCGAGCAATTGCTGGAATGAAGGCATCTGGTTGCTGGCAGTTTTGCACTGACATATAACTAGCATTCGTGCTGCATACATCTTCTGCAGCAGCTAGTGTATAGAAATGGTTTTCAGCAGTTGGAGCTGAAATAGGAGCAGCAAGGTGAGAATGTAGAACTTGGATGACATCCAACAAATTTGTCAAATCAAAACAGAATTTGCTAGATACAAATGAAGGCAGAAGCACAAAAAACATAGTAATAATATAACCTATGTTAATGAGTTTTTCATTCATACGTTGACTGTGAAATCTTGCAAACAGGAAAATTGTGGAAAATAATTAGAGAATAATGGAACTCATGATTTTTTAAAGTAGTTGGACAAACAATAGTCTTAAGTATTTTAAGGAACTCGATCAAGAAATCTGAATGGCTTAACAGAAGATGAGAAAGTGCTATATTCGTATTCTGAAAATGATAAACTCAGAAATTAGCAGCCTCAACAAGGAATGACATTATTAATTAATAATTTACAAGTTGAATAAACGATGGAATTTGTAAATGACTAGTGAAATATGTAATGCATTCTTATATCTCATGAGTACATTTAGTTTAGCATGGTTCATGAAAATTGATAATTTGGAAATAAATTGGTCACTGGAGACAATGAAACTGATTCCCTGCTTTTTAACATTTATCTTCTCTACACATTCTCTTTGCGAAAATAATCCGACACTTTTAAGTAGTAAAATATTGTTGTTGAAATGTAAGTAGAGAAGATTACGTAGTATGAATTTGAGCATGCATGAAAAGTTGACCGATGACTCTAAAAATTTGAGATTATACACGTATAACTTTTTCAACCTGACTAACCTATTCATTTAACATAAATAAGATAGAATTCATGAAAGGAAAAGAGAAGTCATGCTAGTGTTTATAGAATTAGGAGGAAAGGCATAAGAGCTATACGTGATAGCCCAATCCCAGACAAGCTTTGCCCGGAGCCTAGCGTCATGGAATTATTGTACTTGCGGTCAGTGGAAGAGGCAGCCACACTCATAATCCAGGGGCTGAAGGAGAGGATTGAGCTCGGACCAGGCCCTCCATTTCCAGCAGCCTGAACTACAAAAACTCCCGCTTTTGTTGCAAGCAACAGCTCCATCTCTAAGATATTGAGAAAAGAAGCAGGTCCTGGTGGAATTGTTGAAGGTCCTATTGAGAGGCTCAGAACATCAACTCCATCTTCCACTGCCTGGAAACTTATAATTTGTTAAAAATATTTACATTGTATGATTAAGGTGGACTATAAGGATGATAAAGTACTAAATTAAACCTTATCAACTGCAGCTACAACGTCAGACATATACCCACCAAAAGAGAAGATAGCTTTATAAACAGAGATACTGGAAACAGAAATAGAGGAAAATCCATAAGTAATTCTTCTGAGGTAAATACAACTTTGACATGTTTATAAGGTCAATTACTTACTGTGCTCCTGGGGCCATCCCACTCGCATATCCGAAGTTATAGCCGTTGGATATGAGTGCGATCCGATAATTTCCAGCAGCGGTTGAAGCAGTGTGGCTGTTTACATAAATTATGAATCAGATAATTTCATATATCTCTGCCACCTACTTGTAATGATTAAAAAAAGAAATATGATGCTATTAATGCCCAGACTTAGTGGTATCAAATGACAAAGACAATAAGTAAACATGCCAATGGTATGGACTTGAAAATAGTCGCCACAGAAACAACAGAAATAAGATGTCTTATTAGCATATATAAAAGCCATGAGTAAAAACAGGACCTAGCTTCATCATAAGGTTTTGAGTAGCTTGACATCTACAGGGCTTGAAATCTACAGGTTGCTATGTATTACAGGCAGTATTATAATGGTTATCTAATGATCAATCAAAAGATGAAATGCGTAGAAGTGTAGGCTAATCAATCTATATTTGAGTGGCTCGTAATTTGAATGGCTCGTATGTGACTTGAACTGGAACAAGAGAATTGCTCCACCTGCATGTCAGAGCTTCAAATGTCACAAGTGACATTGTATAACCACTTGAAAATATTTTAGCCCCCCACTTGCACCAAGAAATTGAGAAGGCACCATATAGAGCATGTTAATATTTAATAATTAAATTTCAGAGCCTCTTATCAAGTAAATATCGCATGTTCCCCAGTTTCACCAAGAGAGTAAGAAACCTCCGAATAGATACATGTTTACTTCAAATTTACTTAAGAATATACTACGCTTCTAGTTTTATTGTTGCAGATAGACCCCCTGAGTGAATGTTTTTTACACTTTTACCCTCAGATAAGGAGAAATTTCTTGACAAATAGGCTTCATGAGGGTAAAAGAGTAAAAAAAAAACGCTCAGCAGGTCTATCTGCAACAATAAAACTAGAGGGGTTGTAAGTTAAGAACGACAATAATACAGAGGGTCTATCCACAAACCCTTTAATTAAACAGCATCTTTTAGTTTGAAATTTACTACACGTGGTCACCTACTTACTGGAATTTACCTTCCATGGCCATCAGAATCAAATGCTGAAGCAAACTCACTCGAGGAGTTGAAGTCACCTGCAGCAATTGCTGCACGGGCAAAATGCTGTGCACCCACTATTTTCCCATTGCATGCACTGAGAGGAAACTCGCTTCCACTTTCACATCTCCCTTTGAATTTTGTAAGCCGAGGACTCCGTCCAGTCCTCAAATTAGAAAAGCTGGGGTGATCGGGATTGATCCCAGTGTCTATCATTCCAATCACCACTCCTTCACCAGAATGCTCAGCTTCTCCTAGTACTGGCCATACTTCAGATGGAATGCCTAGATAATCTGGAGTGTGAGTGGTCATCTTCACCATTTTGATATCCTCTTGGATGATTCGGATTCCTCTTGCATCTCGAAGAACTTCAATTGCCTAATCTCCAAATAAAAATAGTTCCCATGCAGAATAAGTAGAAATAGTTTCTGTGCATTTATCAATAGAAATTAACAAGTGCATGTGTCTCATACCTTGCAAAACCACAAGTACGAATTTAAATTTCTGGAGGTCTACATTTTTCAACTATTTTTCCAAAATGCATCTCAGGATATCCAGTTTTAGAAAATTTGGCTAAACAACAGACGACCTATGTACATATGGTATATACAAAACAGTGGATAACTGAGACATGGAGGAGATTTATTTTCTGGCATTGTATCCACAGAAGGATATAAGATATAAGAGAGAGGTGGAACTGGCAAAACATCTTTGAAGTTTTAATGCAGGCTGGGATTGTTAGAATAACTTAAACCGTAGATTTCTTGTTCATTATCTGGTTATCCTTCTTTTTGCTTATTGAAATTTGACATGTTTCAATGACTCTAGGTGGCTTCAGCTGCCCAGCAAGATGGTAAAAAGACTTTGAGAACAACTCAAATGGTTTGTTGTGATTAATTTTTTAGTCCATGGAAGATCGTCCGTGAATGTTTTATAATGACAACGGGGAAAAAAGAACCCTAATGCATATCTAATCTATGCAAGATAAGTGTGGTTGCATTATGTAGGATATATTTTATTAAGCTAAAGATGTATATTAGTATTTATGACCCCAATGGTTTTAGATGACAATGGGGAAAAAGAGCCCTACATGCATATCATATGTGCAAGATATGTTTGGTTGTTTTATATAGGATATATTTCATTAAGAAAAAGATATATTAACACTGGTGACTCCACAAATTTTCTTAGACTGGTGATATTACTGTTGTGTAGGATCAGACAGTAAGTTGTGATTGGACATATCTGTCCATTTCATCTTCAGGAACAACTTCAAATCATAACAATTTATACCTTTTCCCCCTAATTACTTTGAGAAAAAGAAGATATAGATAAAGATGAACCTCTTCAGATGATGTGTGCAGTGCAAAGCCATTGAGGAGGTGAGTGTAGCTGTAGAGCTTTGTGTAGGATCCTGAAGGGAGGAGGGACTCCAGAAAAATGTCATGCCTGCTGATAACCTTCTCCTTGTACTTCTGAGCATCATCGCTGCTCCTGCCAAGTAAGAAATCACATGGCATACATAAGCTAACAAGTCATGAACTGTACCACAAGCAGAATTTACATCAAATGAAGTATGACTTACATCTTGTAGTTTACACTAGATTTGTAGGTGATAACTGGATCATCTTCCATCAATACAATAAAAACCTTGCCGCTTACAAAGGGGCGATGATTTTGAATCAAAAAAATTATAACAGTGGTCAGAAGCAAAAATATGAAGTTAGGAGCCATGGCCATGGAGAATGATAAGAGTTAAGAGGTAATAAGCCAGCTATCTATAACATGGTATTCCTACTGCAGAGCTTTCTTATTGACGATATAAGGCTGGTTAGGCGCACCTTTTTTGTGATACCTGGTAGATAGACTGGAAGGGAAAGGCTCATTATTTGATAATAAGTGAGGATTTGGTTAGCAGTAGATTCATGCAGATCACATTTGGATGCATGTCTAACTCATTTCTCAACAGCTACTTGCTAATAATACATTTCCCAACCAAACCTTTTCTATGCACCACTTTCTCATGTGAGCTAGGTGACGCAAATATTCACTAACATGAAAATAAAAAGCTTGACAGCATAATATAAATGGTAGTCAAAATTAAGATCATGAAACAAAGTGAGTAATAGCATACTACATAATGGCACACAGAAAACCACCCAGATCTTTTACAGGTAAATAGCATCTGTCAGACTTGAGATGGAACAAAATAATTATATGGCACATTCTTCTACAGTGAACTTTATTGCTCATTCTGCTCAAGGTAATAATATATGTTAAAGTTCCCTTCCACTCCACCAAAACTTGAAATTTGCGTTGAGGGTCGAGGGTTGATGGTTATAATTGTTCTAACATGCTCTCTCAGATAGGGCAGCCTTTTATGACTGGAACTTGGACTCCCACAGCGGTTTCTTTATTTAAATCGGCTTAATTCAAGGCAAGTGAGATTTGAAACTAGGTTGCTTTGATGTCATGTTAAAGGCCCCTTCTACTATACCAAAACCCCAAAGTGGTGAGAGTCGAGGGTTATAATGTTATAGTCTACAATATATTTGAAAACTATAAATCATAATTCTCAATCGTCACCACAACTTGGGAATTATGGTGCAGTGGCAGGTCCTTGGACATGGTATCAAAGCAACCGATGTTCAAATCTACCAACCACAACTTTAAAGTGGATTTTAGAAAAATGACACTATTGCCTAATTCCAGGTTCCAATCCATGAAAAAGGCGCTCTACCTACCGGGGCATGTTAAAGCATAAAAATACAACCCTCAACCATCATCACAACTTTGAAATTTTGGTGTAATTATAAGGACTTTTAACTTTGCATCAGAGCAACTCATGTTCAAATTACCGGCCACAAATTAAAAGTGGATTAAAATATATTGCTTCATAGATTCTAGCTTTCAGCCCATAAAAAAGGGCCCTCAATATGCAAGGGAATGTTAGTATAAAATTATAATCCTCAACACCAACTTTATAATCTGAATCTTTTGATGTAGTGCCAGGGTCTCTTGGCAATATAAATATTAACATAAGGAAGATCAAATTCTTTTTTGAACATATAATTAAGTTGAACTCGTCAAATGTTCAGCTTCCTCTCGTTTATAGCATAAATGTAGCCAGTCAAGCTATAGCATGCCTTGTAAGTTTTTGTATTGCAAAGCTTTGGGAATTATGGTGCAGTGGCAGGTCCTTGGACATGGTATCAAAGCAACCGATGTTCAAATCTACC
Source organism: Asparagus officinalis (assembly GCF_001876935.1). Classification (NCBI taxonomy): domain Eukaryota; kingdom Viridiplantae; phylum Streptophyta; class Magnoliopsida; order Asparagales; family Asparagaceae; genus Asparagus; species Asparagus officinalis. Next base: position 22,554,850 of record NC_033803.1, read on the forward strand.
AACCACAACTTTAAAGTGGATTTTAGAAAAATGACACTATTGCCTAATTCCAGGTTCCAATCCATGAAAAAGGCGCTCTACCTACCGGGGCATGTTAAAGCATAAAAATACAACCCTCAACCATCATCACAACTTTGAAATTTTGGTGTAATTATAAGGACTTTTAACTTTGCATCAGAGCAACTCATGTTCAAATTACCGGCCACAAATTAAAAGTGGATTAAAATATATTGCTTCATAGATTCTAGCTTTCAGCCCATAAAAAAGGGCCCTCAATATGCAAGGGAATGTTAGTATAAAATTATAATCCTCAACACCAACTTTATAATCTGAATCTTTTGATGTAGTGCCAGGGTCTCTTGGCAATATAAATATTAACATAAGGAAGATCAAATTCTTTTTTGAACATATAATTAAGTTGAACTCGTCAAATGTTCAGCTTCCTCTCGTTTATAGCATAAATGTAGCCAGTCAAGCTATAGCATGCCTTGTAAGTTTTTGTATTGCAAAGCTTTTTGATTAAGCCGTAAATTTAAGGGTCCACTTTATGGGTCTCAATTGCCCCCTCATTTTAGCCTTAGGTTCAGCCATTTAATCTTTCCCTGCTGCATTGAACTCCTAAGTCGTTTTCTCCCAACAATACGAGCATCACTTATCCAGGTTTCAGGTTATGGTGCCTACTGATCACAATCCTAAAATATTTACCAAACTTCCGATGGAAGAAAATAATCAACATGCACATCATGGAGCAATCTTGCACTATATTCTCTTGAATGAAAGAACATACAATTGAAGAGAACACTAAAACATCATGGCTGCTTAGATCTTTGTTTCCAAGTGTATTCTACACAAAAGCAATGGCACCACTGACACAAACATAGAGTGATTTATAATACCCGGCTATGGAATCTCAATTCAGGCATCTAATATATTGATGATGTCTACAAATATGGCCTCCGTTTCTCATCCAAGGACCAAACTGAAATACATGTGAGGCATCGGGATATGCCATTTTCACCCAAAGAAAATGATAGACGAAAAAGATAAACCATTTAATTTGGAAAGGAATAAATTAATAGTGGTGAGCTATATGTTATCTGCTCCTAACCTAAGTGAAATTGCCATGCCTTTTCTTCTTTTTGCTCCTAACCTAAGATAGCGAAATGGTCATGCCTTTCTTCTCCAGGAAACCTTTCCTACTGCTCAGTGTCAACCTCTAAGATAGGTACCGTGTATCAGCTCTAAGTCTGAACAACAAAATAATAAACAATCACTACATTTATTAGCATAGTGCTCATAATAGCATAAAAAAATATGCCGACCATTAACCTGAAAGGATTGGGACTTTCAAAAAGTAAAACTCAGAGGAGCAATCGGATTTGGATCTTATGTATAACACATTTTTGTCTAGTATAATATGAATTTGGATATGGATATTTCTATGAAAGGAAATCTAATATCCATATTTGGTAGAACATATGGATATAGATCAAGTATGAACAATGACCATATCCCAATACAAATGCAACAAGACACGAAAAATGACCAAATTCAATAAAACTAATACAGGTAAAAACCAAGAAAATAAAACCAATCCTAATCGATGTGCTAAGTGTTAAGCCTTCTTTATTTACATTTTATTCCGCAAGCTGTAATACTTAACTTGTTTCCAATCTACAATATATCAATTTCGCCTTCATGTGCCCCAAAAATGTGTTGAACGCCATCATATCTGTGCCAAAGACATATCAGAATAAGCAAATCTGGTGGATACATGCGAAACACATCCAACATGTGTCTGGCCCTGGACCACTTTGGTGATGACAGTTTGGTTCAACCCAATTTATGTTTAGTTTTCATGATTTGTACTGTTGACATTTTTTGAGTTAATATGAAACTGCGATCATACAATTTATTATGAATCTTGAGGTTGTATCATGCCTGCCCCATGTGGGTAGACAACTAACAGTTGGGGACATCAAGATTTGATGGAAGAGAAGACGTGGGGTACGGGATTTTGGTCTTTTAATGAAGCAGCCATTCTCTGCCTAGAGCCTTCTTTATATGATCTGGTTCACTTATGGACCTTTTTCTTCCTCCACCAATTCCCTAATATCCCTAGAAAGGCTGGGGTCACATTACTGTTCTCCAATGGGTCGACAAAAGAGCACATCATGTAATTGTTGAAGCATGTTAGATAAGGACAATGTACACCAAATCCTGAGATATGCCTCTTTCACCTCCCGAGCTTTGACAAGAGAATCAATGCAAATCTACTTATCCACTCCTCAAAGCCTGATCTTTCCAATAGTGAAGCAGTAATGTCTCAACTGTGATCAATACTTGAACTGGGATTTGAACGTAGTAAATATTTTTTTTTTCTTGCCCACCTCTAAACTCTGAGACCAGGAGCTCCCACCTTACAATCTTTAATTTTAAAATTGATACGAGTTGCCGTGCGAGAACCCTTAGGTTGCGGAATTACCAAAAGGTGGGTTGAAAAGAAGACAACTAAAACACAAGACAATTCAGTATGGCGAAGAAAAATACATTCTTCTAGATTATGAAGAACAAAAGATTACAATCTCTCCCTCACAATCTCACTAGAATCGAGAACAACCTCTCAATCCTCTCTAAACCCTAATACAAAGATTAGAATCTCTCTCTGATCTAAGATCATAAAACTGATTCTAAGATCTCATAGATCCTCACAATCTAAACCTTAATCCTTTTGATTAGGATCTCACTTAGACCTAAAACCCTTTAGATCTACATCTTGGTCTCTCCCCCCTGTTTAGAACCCTAAACAGCCCCTATTTATAGGGTTTACAACATGGTGGCAATCTGGTAAATAACCAAAACCAAACCTAACTAGGATTCCTTCAAAACAGAAACCAAGTCTGCCCAGGAAACCTCGATGAGTCGACTCATGACTGCATATGAGTCGACTCATGACTGATGAGTCGACTCATAAACTGATGAGTTGACCGAACAGAAACTTTTGACAAAACGGCTGGGTTTCGTGAGTCGACTCATGACAGACATTGATGCGGCATAAACATGTACCAAAAAGGTTGCAAGTGCACAACCGTGTCAAGTTATAGTATTTAAGATATCGATCCCACGAGGAAGGTGTTTTGTAGGAGAAAATATAAATTCGGTTTTTATGTTGTGTGCGTGACAAGTAGGAGTGATAAGTGAATGTGATTGTGAAGAGATTGAGAGAGTGAAAATGGTGTGTGAATAGGTGCAAAGTGTAAGTGAGAGTGGATTTGAAAAAGAATGAGTATGATCAATAAGGTGAGAAGGAAAAATGAATAAAATCAAGAAACAAAAATAAAAAAATCAAGAATGAAGAACAAAATTCAAGAATAAAAGAAAATGCAAGAAATTAAAGATGGTGGATTCAATTATAGATATGGGTAATCTAAAATTGAACCCACTTCTTAGAAAAGGGTGATTCCCTAGAGGGTTCTAGCCTAAAGGTGAATCAAACAAAAAGAAAAATAAACAAAAAGAAAAACTAAACCCAAAAGGGTTCTAGCCTCAAGGTGAATAGTATAAAAAATTAAAATCTAATTACAAAATAAATTACAAAGTCTAAACTACAAAATAAAATTGCAAGAATTAAATGCAAGAAAATAAATCTACTCTATAAGCATGAAATAAATCTAAGGCAAGAGGGTTCTAGCCTCTTGGCTATTTAACAAGAAAATAAAATCTAACTATAAGCATAGAAATAAATCTAAACTAATAAGCAATAAAAGAGAAAAAGAAAGAAAAGCAAAACTTCAAATAAGTCTCCATCTTCATCTTCATCTTCATCATCCAACAAAGAGAAGAAGAGAAAAATTTAAAGTGGTGAAAAAATTATTATTATTAATTACAACTAAAGTTATAATTTTGGAAGGCCTTCTCAATTAAGAGTAGCCCTCCTCTCCAAAAGGAGTTACAAAAATTTTCACACCTCTAACCCCTCACTCTCAACCCCTATTTATAGTAAACATCAGTGAATGAGAGCCATTGGATCAAACTTGAGCCCCAAGACAAGCAAAATCAGCCATTGACGCGCGCTACAGTAATCTGGTATCGATGCAGGCATCGATGCAGGTATCGATGCCAGCATCGATGCCCACATCGATGCCGACATCGATGCCCACTATTTCCAAATTCTGATTTCACGGATAGCTTCGTCTCATCGAGATAGGCGATTTTCATATATTATATGTTAAATTCCGCCTTCCGGATTAGGAGATATCGTCGTTTCTTTGTGGCCAACCATTTTGAATATGATTTCTTTTCATATTGGATTTTTGATTTTCTCCGGCTTCTACAGGCTACACGACTTGATTCTGGGCTTTTGGATAATTTGGAAATTGATTTTCCAATGTGCTTCTTTGCTTCATTTCTTCATTTAATCAATGGGTTTTTGTTGAGAGATGAGAGTTTGAGATTTATTCTTCATTAACCTGCAATTAAAAGATAAAAATAATTATTAGTGGTATATTTATTCATATAAAATAGATAATGAGGGTATAAAATTATAATAAAATATGATTATCAAATACCCCCACACCTAAACTTTTGCTAGTCCTCTAGCAAAGAAAATAAAAAGAAAATCCTAACTCACTTTCGCAGGAATCGCGGTTGTATTTAGCGCATACAACAAGCCTTTAAACCCCTAGGTTACCCTAGTGGACGAGTTGTAGTCTCGTGAGGGTTTGCAGTGAATATACCCACAAAATTCGGTCAACTTGCCAAATTAAAGAAGTCAGTAAATAACTAAATTCACTTGATAACTTTTAGATAATCTAATTGGAGCCAGTTATTCCTCAAGAAAATATTTTTATATATAACTCTAAGGTATATTTTTCAAGAAAATCTTCTCATTGTAGTAATACAAAACCAAGCCAAACTTAGAAATTTAATTTAAAAGTTTTGAAAAGAACATGCTAACTCTTTGTTTTAAATAATTTTCAAGTTGCTTGATCTAAAATATTTTCCCAGACCATATATACAACTATAAAACATTTATTATTATTATTATTTTTTTTAACTCTTTCACCCTTGGTGATTTTTTTCTATTTTAACGGGCTTTCTAAGTGACCTTTTAACGAGTTTTGGGCCAATGGATCCCAACCCAATTGGGCTTAGGTCATTAAGTATGGAAATACTCCTTGGGTTTAATTACTCGGTCAGCTTAGGCTTTATAAGATAGAATCACCTAAAATTCAAGAGTATTATTTTTATTTCTTTTTGGTGCCCATTTTTCGCACTCTTCTTTTGTAATTTTTTTTTTGTATATGTATATATATTTTGAAAATATGTAAATCAAGACACTTTGAAAAAAATTATTTTCAACTCTAAGTTAAGCATGCAAAAATTTCATTATTTTAAATAAAAGTCCAAGTTAAGGCTTAAGTAAAGTATACTACTTTGAAAATCATTTCTTAAGAAATTTATTTAGAGTTATCATGAAAGATGAACTTAAGTAAATAACCAACTAGTGATTAGAAAATTTCAAATTTATCAAATAAATCAATTATTACATAACTCTATCAATTTGGCAAGTGACGATATTTTTAAATTTTTTTTTTAAAAAAACAAAAATGTAACTAAAAATGTAAAATAAAGAGAAAAAATAACTAATTCTCACCCCCCCACACCTAAATTTTGCATTGTCCTCAATGCAAACTCTATGATGCATAAAGTAAAGCAGATAAGAAGTGAAGCACTTACATTTGGTCGGCTGATAAAAATCTGCAATTACCTTTGGTCTGAGGAGGATGAAATCAAAATTTTATTCTTTTTTTTTCTTTTTTCTCTTTTTTTTTTCTTTTTTTTCTTTTTTTTTTCTTTTTTTTTCTTTTTTTTTTCTTCTTTTTTTTTCTTCTTTTTTTTTAAACAATTGAACAAGAAACTCTCAAATGAGAGAAGAATAAATTCTTTTTATTATTTTGAAGTCAACAAAATAAACAATGTAGAATAAAATATTCAACATGAAGAGTTCTTGTTCTACATTGAATCCTACCTTACTGTTGAAAATTCTTCCCCGGATTTTAAATAAATTCAGCATGATATAATCAATAATGTGAATTTCCAAGCATTTCGGGGTGTTCAGTAATTCATGCAACAAGGTAAGGTAGGTATTATTGGTGTCATGCATTTTGTATTTCTTAATGAACTTAGACTCTTGTACTGTGAAGTTTTATTTTCCAACAACCAATTCTTCTGTGAAGTTCAGAAAATTTGGTTGTTGATTATTCTCCAAGAATCTAAGTTCATCAAAAAAGAGTTCTTCAAAATTTAATTCAAAGCAGCAAATGTTTAACACAGTTTTATTATTCTCAAGGACCTGATCTGCTTCTTCTAAAAACTCTAACTCTTCATCAAAAATTTCCTCAAAACTTAAATCACACTCTTCTTCTTCTTCTTCTGATCTTTCCTGAATGTAGTTTATTTCTAGAGGCTGATTATTTGGTTGGTCCCCTGGATTAAAAATGTTGAGATCAGCAGTCAAATTCCCAAAGGACAGCTTCATTTGACCAGTTCTACAGTTGATGAGAGCATTAGAAGTGGCCAAGAACGGTCGTCCTAAGATGACAGGTGTCTGTCCTTTGGGATTGAAAACAGGCTGTGTTTCTAAGACTACAAAATCTACTGGAAAAATAAAATCTCCAACCTTAATCAGAACATCCTCTAACTCACCCATAGGGACCTTAACAGATCTATCAGCCAACTGTAAGGTGCATTTGGTTGGGTTCAGTACACCTAGACCCAATTGCTGATAGACTGAATATGGAAGCAAATTGACACTGGCCCCTAAGTCTAAAAGCGCCTTATCAATGTGAGTATTACCAATGATACATGAAATGATGGGGGAACCTGGATCTTTACGTTTCAAAGGTATGGGATTTGACAGCATTTCACTGATATTGGCGGCTAAAAAGACTTTCTTTGGAACATTTATTCTCCTCTTCTTAGTGCACAATTCTTTTAAAAATTTAGCATAAGATGGAATTTGTTCAATTACATCTAAGAGAGGAATGTTGACCTTAACCTGCTTGAATGTCTCTAGGATTTTCTCCTCCTGAGGAGAGTGTTTCCTAGACCTGAGTCTATCTGGAAAGGGAGCAACCGGTCTAAATCTATCAAAAGCAGGCTCAGGTTCGGGTTCAGGTTCTTGGTCATCTGAGGGGAGTGATTGTTGAATAGATTCATCAGAAGGAGAAGGAGAAGGAATTTGTACAGGATCAAGAGTTTGACTTGGAGGAGTTCTCACTTGATTATCGACCTGTCTACCTGACCGAAGTGAATGGATTGCATTCACTTGAGCTTCATAGGATGAACTGCATCCTGTGTTATTAGGGTTGACCACGGGTTGACTCGGAAATTTTCCTTTCTCTCTTTCACTCACGGCACTAGCTAGTTGACCAAGTTGGGATTCTAATCTAGCTATAGCTTGAGTGTTGGAGTTGAGCATTTGTCCGGTTGATTGCATGAAGGAATTCAACGTGCTAGATGTTTGAGTCAACATATTCGTGGTTTGAGTAGAGGCCTTAATTATGGTTTCTAAACCCCTTTCCAAGACATTGAGACGTTTATCCTGATCTGGATTGTGAGGAGTCTGAATTACAGCTTGATGAAGAGGAGACTGATTTTGATACGGCAGATTGGGTTGTTGAAATTGTGAATGAGAATTGAATGGAACTGTGTTTCCCCTAGGAAAATGTTGGGTCGAAGCGGGAGTGAAATTTTGAGTTCCGGGAGAATTTCCTAGATTCCATGCAAAGTTGGGATGATTTCTCCAACCTGGATTGTAGGTTGGAGAAAATGGATCATTTCTAGGGTGCTGGAATGCAGCGTTCATCTGTTCTAATGAATGATTGTTTCCTAAGAGAGGGCATTCCTCTGAAACGTGGGTAGGAGACTGACAATTATGACATCCTGGGAAAGAAACATGATTGAGTTGAGCTGGAGCTCGTTCCTTAATTTCTAAGGCTTCTAACCTCCGCAGAATTGTCGCCATCTTCGCTTCAGAAGCAATGTTTGACTCCAAGGAAAGACCACTAGACTTAGAATGGGGAACTGATGAAACCCTGTCATCGCACTGTTCCCATTGCATTGTTTTTTCAGAAAGACTCTCCAAAAACTCCCAAGCTTCATCAGCATTTTTCCTCATAAAATCCCCGTGGCACATTGATTCTAAGGAAGTTTTTGCAGAATAATCTAATCCCTCATAAATTATTTGGCACAATCGCCATTTCTCTAAACCGTGATGAGGACATTGGATGAGAAGATCTTTAAATCGGTCAAAATACTTCCAAAAAGGTTCTCCCGGGATAATTTTAAAGTTTTGAATGCTGTTCCTAAGCTTTACCGTTTTATGAATAGGAAAAAATTTCTTAAGAAAAACGGTGACAAATTCATCCCAAGTTGAGATGGAATTTGTTGGTAAGCTGTACAGCCATTTTTTAGCTTTATCCTTAAGAGCAAATGGAATAAATCTAAGCTTAACCGCATCTTCATTTAATTCTCTCATTTTAATCATAATACACACTTCCTCAAATTCCGAAATAAAAATATATGCGTCTTCTGTTTCATTACCAAGGAATTTGGGAAGCATGTTTATGTATTGCGGTCTAAGCTCAAAACTTATTCCATTTGTTTCGGGGAGCCTAATGCATGAGGGGATTGCATTCCTAATGGGATAGCACATATCATGAAGAACGGGTGGATTAGGATGCTCCATTTCTATGATTGGTTCAAAGCGAATTAATCGATGTGTATTATCCCTAATCCACTGTTGCATACACCAAAATATTTCTTTTTATTATTTTTTTTATTTTTTATTTTTTTTCAAAAAAAGAAAGAAAATTAGTTTTTTTTTAGAAGATAAAGAAAAAGAAAAATCCTAACTGAAACAAATCAAAACAATCACTTTTCAATCAACTCTAATTCTAGGGTTTAGCCTAACTCAACTAGACCAGCTCCTAACCAAAAACTCCTACAGTGAAAAGATCAAAGTTTTACCCAGGTAGTTAGCCAGGTAAGGATAGTACTAGAGGGTGATCAAAGATCAATTAAGTACCTCTTTCCTTGCGGAGCGCTTTACGCAACCCCTAAACCTTGCCTTAGACACCAACTAATCTGAGAAAACTTAAACCGGTTCACTTAAGGATTTCTTGTTCCTTATTGAGCTCGAATCCTTAGGGGCCAACGTCTAATGAGTTTTATTAGGCTTGGGTGGTGTAGTGAGGAATTAGTGATTTTTGGGCTAAGGAAAGGGTGATGAAATCCCTCACCTTATCTTGATTATGGGGTTTTGCCCTTAAAAATATTTTTAAGTGTGTGTCAAATCAAGATGCTCAAATCACTTGGTGAATTCCTACACTATATGAAATGCAACCCTATGAATTAAAAGCAACTAAAAAGGATGGAAAAGAAAAATCTTTTTTTTTAATTAGGGTTAACAATCAAACAAATGAGAAGGGGGGATTTGTTTGAATTTATTATCTTGTTAGTAAATGTCAAAGTGGAGGATGAATTTTATTATGGTCAACAAAAAATAAAATCTCTTCTTCTTTTTTAAGTCCTAATTGTCTCTAATTGTGAAGAAGTAGCTAAAGGGTGGAATTAAAAACTAGAAAGAGGACTTACCTGAAAGCAAATCTTCAAATCCTAGCTCTCCAATCCGCGATCTTCAAGCTCCAAGCGTTTCCTTCACAAAAAACACACAAGTTAAAGAACCAAAATAATTAAAACCTACTTAAGCACCTTCCCCGGCAACGGCGCCAAAAACTTGATGCGGCATAAACATGTACCAAAAAGGTTGCAAGTGCACAACCGTGTCAAGTTATAGTATTTAAGATATCGATCCCACGAGGAAGGTGTTTTGTAGGAGAAAATATAAAATCGGTTCTTATGTTGTGTGCGTGACAAGTAGGAGTGATAAGTGAATGTGATTGTGAAGAGATTGAGAGAGTGAAAATGGTGTGTGAATAGGTGCAAAGTGTAAGTGAGAGTGGATTTGAAAAAGAATGAGTATGATCAATAAGGTGAGAAGGAAAAATGAATAAAATCAAGAAACAAATAAAAAATCAAGAATGAAGAACAAAATTCTAGAATAAAAGAAAATGCAAGAAATTAAAGATGGTGGATTCAATTATAGATATGGGTAATCTAAAATTAAACCCACTTCTTAGAAAAAGGTGATTCCCTAGAGGGTTCTAGCCTAAAGGCGAATCAAACAAAATAATCAAGAATGAAGAATAAAATTCTAGAATAAAAGAAAATGCAAGAAATTAAAGATGGTGGATTCAATTATAGATATGGGTAATCTAAAATTAAACTCACTTCTTAGAAAAGGGTGATTCCCTAGAGGGTTCTAGCCTAAAGGTGAATCAAAAAAAAAAATAAACAAAAAAAAAACTAACTAAACCCAAGAGGGTTCTAGCCTCAAGGTGAATAGTATAAGAAATTAAAATCTAACTACAAAATAAATTGCAAAATAAGCATGAAAATAAATCTAATCTATGAGCATGAAATAAATCTAAGCTAATAAGCAATAAAATAGAAAAAAAAAAAGAAATGCAAACCTTCAAATAATTCTCCATCTTCATCTTCATCTTCATCATCCAACAAAGAGAAGAAGAGAAAAATTTAAAGTGGTGAAAAAATTGTTATTATTAATTACAACTAAAGTTACAATTTTAGAAGGCCTTCTCAATTAAGAGTAGTCCTCCTCTCCAAAAGAAGTTACAAAAATTTTCACACCCCTAACCCCTCACTCTCTATCCCTATTTATAGTAAACATCAGTGAATGAGAGCCATTGGATTGAAATCTTATCCAAAAACAACAAATTTCAGCCTTAGATTCGTAACAAACTGCCCAGCGTATCGATGCAGGCATCGATACAGGCATCGATGCAGGCATCGATGTTGGTATCGATGCAGGCATCGATGCCGCCATCGATGCAGGCATCGATGCCTGCCCTTCTCCTTTTGCTGTCCGCAGCTTCTTCTTGTTGTTTGCTTTTGGGCTTTGAACATTGGGCTTTTCTTGGACTCTTGGGCTTGAGCTTTGATTTATCTCTTCATTAAATACTTGAAAGAATTCATTGGGCTTCATGGCTTCATTTCTTCATTAAATTGTGGGCTTTTTTGTTGAGAGATGAGGGTTTTGAGATTTATTCTTCATTAACCTGCAATTAAAGATAAAAACAATTATTAGTAGTATATTTATTCATATAAAATAGATAATGAGGGTATAAAATTATAATAAAATGTGATTATCAGACATGAATCGAATCAACCTGATGAGTCGACTCATGTACATGTATGAGTCGACTTATGAGCTAAAATCTGGATTCTTCGAATCTGCTGCTCGTCATCTCGTTCCACGCTTCCACCTGTGCTCCGTCGTGTCGCTTCACACCACTATTCTCAATATATCATGAGAATCGTCTATCCTCAAGCTCGCATGAGGATCGTTTTTCCGAAAAAAAAGATACACCCGTATCATGGGTCCCCCCTTTAGAAACTTAAAGTCTCATTCAAGTTAGAACTTCAGCTGAGAAAACTCTCGAACCCCTCCATCTTTGTTGACTTCAGTCATCTTCTTCTTTCTTAATCTCTGAACTCCTTCCAAAGAAAAGGATCTCGCTAAGCTTCTTGTATTGCGATCGAGTCAGGACCATACACAGGATGCCCCCTTCATTGGATCTGATTGCTCTGATACCAACTTGATACGAGTTGCCGTGCGAGCACCATTTGGTCGCGAAATTATCAAAAGGTGGGTTGAGAAGAAGACAACTAAAACACAAGACAATTCAGTATGGCAAAGAAAAATACCTTCTTCTAGATTATGAAGAACAAAAGATTATAATCTCTCCCTCACAATCTCACTAGAATCGAGAACAACCTCTCAATCATCTTTAAACCCTAATACAAAGATTAGAATCTCTTTCTGATCTAAGATCATAAAACTGATTCTAAGATCTCATAGATCCTCACAATCTAAACCCTAATCCTTTTGATTAGGATCTCACTTGGACCTAAAACCCTTTAGATCTACATCTTGGCCTCTCCCCCCAGTTTAGAACCCTAAACAGTCCCTATTTATAGGGTTTACAACGTGGTGGTAATCTGATAAATAACCAAAACCAAACCCAACTAGGATTCTTTCAAAACAGAAACCAAGTCTGCCCAGGAAACCTCGATGAGTCGACTCATGACTGCATATGAGGCGACTCATGACTGCATATGAGTCGACTCATAAACTGATGAGTCGACCGAGCAGAAACTTTTGACAAAACGGCTGGGTTTCGTGAGTCGACTCATGATAGGCATGAGTCGACTCAACCTGATGAGTCGACTCATGTACATGTATGAGTCGACTCACGAGCTGAAATCTGGATTCTTCGAATCTGCTGCTCGTCGTCTCGTTCCACGCTTCCACCTGTGCTCCGTCGTGTCGCTTCACACCACTATTCTCAAGATATCATGAGAATCACCTATTCTCAAGCTCCCATGAGGATCGCTTTTCCGAAGAGAAGATACACCCGTATCAGAAATCAATCAAGCCATCTAGAGCATATTCAAGAAGGGATTCGAGGAGTAAGCAATTGTCATAATCCAAAAGCTCCCACGACCATTTGGAATACTTTATGCCAGACTCATGCAGAGGTTCAATGCTATTCAAAGTGGACAGATAGCCCCCTATGTTCCAAATTTGTGCAGTTTACTTTATAATACTAGCCTCCTCCACAGCGAGTCAATGTTGTTGTTTCTTTCAGCTTTAAATGAATGTATTCAGATAAGGACTTGGGGGTGGTTTTGAAGAAGAGGTCCTTGCTCCTGTTAGCTTCTGGCATGACCCTTGTCCCTGGCCTTTTTTTTTAATCTTTGACCTCAATCACAGCCATCATCCTCTTCTTCATCACCCTAAAAGCACATAAAAATTGTGAGAATATTTGCATAGAACACTAATGTATAGAACAAGGTACCGTCATTATTCGATCCCATTTTGAGATGCATTGGTAAAATTCTCTCCCTTAATGCCCCTTTATGTTAACATTTGGTCATCTTTAGGAAAGGCAAAATTATTTGCGTATAAACTCAAGCTCTTATTACAATGAAGATATGATTATATCCTCACATAAAGTCTAATATTTCTCACCAGAAAGCAAGACATAAAGGAGTAAAAATTTGTATGTTAGCAAATGAGAAGTTCTCCTCCATTGTAGGCAAGTAAACGTGCCTACACCCTCCACAAGAACACCTCCAAGGCTCCAACAACACTAAACATCTAAATCCAACCAAAGCAACATTTTGAATATGGATAAGCAATATTTTGAATATGGATTAACACCTATATCAACACTGAGCAATCTGTCAATTGCGCCATGATCTTAATCATTTGTCTTCATAACATGCATAAAAAGATGGCAAAGTCAAAGTTCAAAATCAGTATATGCGCATTAACAAAGATGGCTAGTTTCTAGCCTAAAACTGGCATTCTCAACTTCACCGCGCAGCACGCAAATCAACAAATCACAGAATTTGGATAAATTTTAGCGACATTAGCAGGCTTACTATTCCAAGATTTCAAGTTTCAGCTCACCAAAAAGATCTTTCTACTTCTTTTAAAAAGCTTACCCATTTTACCAAGCAACCTTCTATATCAAATTAGGGTTATTCGCACTTTAATACCCCAAGTTTCGCCCTTTTATAACTTTGGCATCCTAAAGTTCTATTTTATATTTGATGCACCAAAGAGCAAAATGTTGACATTAATATAGTTTAAGAATATCAACACAGAAAAGTGAATGAGAAGCAAATTTCTTATTAAAATTCAGTTTTTGAAGTGAAAGTGAGGAGCAAAGCCGGGGCTCTGGGGTATCAAATTGTAAAATTTAATTCACATTGAAAACTTAGGGAGACAAAATTAGGGTTTTTGAGATATTGCTCCCCAAAAACTTGACTAATTCGAAATAACGCCTGCAAAACCTATTATTTTGAGATAGCTCCTCAAATTCTTCTTAATCACCGCTAGTAGGTCCCTCCGGTTAAGTCGACTCAAATAAAAAGTAACAAATTAAAAAATGGTGAAACTTTGGAGTACTAAATTGCAAGAGAGACTAGGGGTTGGGCAACTCACGCTCCCAATGAGATCGTAGCTAGGGTTTCAAAAGCACCAGCAGAACCTTCATGAAACAAATCAAACCACGATAAATGGCAACGAAAACGACAAGAAATCTAGAGAGAGAGAGAGAGAGAGTGATAACTTTGGCCTGAATCTTACGGTGTCCTCGATCTCTGCACGATTTGATCGGATCACAGAACGGAAAACTCTTAAGGAAAAAATGGTCAAGAAATGGAGGAGATAGAGATGTCGCGTTGGGAGTTGGGATCGCCGTCGGCCTTGTCTCCGGCGTCGGCGTCCATCTTGTCGCCGGGTACCTCCGGATTTCGAGCCCGCCAAAATTTTCGCGGGGGCATTTCCGAATAGGATGGCCAATTTTGGGATTATCGTCTATCGCGGATGTACTCGAGTTGGGCATTTTGGTAATTTCCTGATCAGAAAATGAATTATAAGTAAAAAAATATGAGATGGGGGTATTTTTTAAAAAAAAAATGAATTAATGATTTTTCAAAAAACTTTGCGGACCTCGATGGGGATTGAACCCGACGTGAATCGAACACGCAACCTTCTGATCTGGAGTCAGACGCGCTACCATTGCGCCACGGATCCACTTATAGGAGATGGTCTCAAAAATAATTTGTCCTCAAATACCTCTTTTTTTTTTTTAAGAAAAAGGATGGATTACAATTTAGTAATCCAGCCATGTAAATTAGTAAACTTGTTGTTACATATAATGTGCACATTCCAACAAAAAATGTGCACATAAATTCAACTGAAATTACAAAAGCACCAGACACATTTTTGTACAAAGTTTAAACGTCCGAAAGAAACTTAACTACCACAAAAGTAAGTATCATATTCAACAACAGTCTTACTCATCAAAATATCAACTAAACCACTGCAGATTGAGATTAATCCAGCTGAATTACCACACTGTTCTCTTTTCCTGCAGCTCCAACTGATTGTAAGTCTCCCAATCTCTCGTTCTTCTTCCTTTTTCGCGCTTGCAATCTGGCCGCTCTATCTGTAATTTTAGAACCTAGCCAAAATGTAGAAAAAGTCATAATCTTATTCAAAATCTCCAGTGTTCTCTTCTTCTTGTTAGAAAAGAGTCTATCATTACGCTCCTGCCATATGCACCAAATAAGAGCACAAATGGTAACATCTCTTTCCATCTTGCAGTCCTTATTTCCCCCGGCAGTCCAATTAATCCACACTTCCTTTAAAGACTTTATTTTGAAGTCTTTTCCAATTTTTAATTTGAACTGAATAGATCTCCAAAGTGAGAATATAAACTCACATTCAACAAACAGATGAGTATGACTCTCTTCAGCTTTAGAACACAAAACACAATTCAGCTCTAAATGAATTCCTTTTTTAACCAAAATATAAACTTTGCCTTAAAGCTAACCAAACCATAAGTTTCATTTTTAAAGGAATGGAAAGCTTCCAAATGTCTACACAGTCAGAACGTAAACCTCCATCAATAAGAAATTGATAGAAATATTTAACAGAGAAAGTACCATTTGCTTCCCATAACCAAATTCTATTGTCTTCTTTTTGATCAAAAATTATATCCTTGATAAGATTCGGTAAATTCAAAAACTGAAAAACCAAACTTCCTGTCAATTGCCTCTTGAACTTAATATCTCATATCCATGTGTTATTCCTTTTTTTCCTCAGACTGCTAACAGAAGCACAAGGAGAAGAAGTGATAATAAAGAGAGATGGGAATAGAGAAGCAATGGTATATGAGTTTAACCATTTATCAAGCTAAAATAAAGTATGTTTTCCTTCTCCCACCTCCACATGAGTACTGCATAAGAAACTATCAACATTAAGAAAAAGATTTTTCCAAAAGTGAGATAACTGCCCTCTACTTGAATGAAAAAATTATGTCCAATCTTTTCTTTCAAAATATTTATAAAAGATGATCTCTTCCCAAAGCACATGTTTATCCTCAAACCATTTCCAAAACCATTTCCCTAACAAAGCTTTGTTCATAATTTTCAGATTTATAATTCCCAGTCCACCAAAAAGCTTAGGTCTACATATCTCCTCCCACTTGATCAAATTTGTACAACTTTTATGATCTAAAGACCCAGTCCATAAAAATCTTCTTCTCATCCTATCAATCTTATCAATAACCCATGAAGGGAATAAGAAAAAGGATAACCAGAAATTAGGCATTGAAGATAGAACTAAGTTAATTAAAACTAGTCTACCCCCTCTAGACAATGTTTTGCCTTTCCACAAAGCCAGCATTCTCTCAATTTTTTCAATCAAGGGAGACCAATCATCTTTTTTAATTTTCCAGGTCTCAAAGGAATCCCCAAATAAGTAATAGGAAAGCTCCCACGATGAGGTGAAGAGGTTGGGGTTCTTTTGCGATGGTTTGTTTTGTGAAGCGGTTTTGTGGTAGAGGATTTTTTTTCGGAGAGGTACGCGAAGAAATATTTTCATTTAGGTGCCTACAATATTTTAATTTTCAAAACTTGTGGCGTGGGTTTATTTGCATATACATACATAGAATTCACGAATTCAAAATATAGAATAAGTTTGTTCAGAATTTGAAAAGGAAAAAAAAGCGGAATTTTTGGGAAATTGAACCCGACGTGAATCGAACACGCAACCTTCTGATCTGGAGTCAGACGCGCTACCATTGCGCCACGGATCCACTTATAGGAGATGGTCTCAAAAATAATTTGTCCTCAAATACCTCTTTTTTTTTTTTAAGAAAAAGGATGGATTACAATTTAGTAATCCAGCCATGTAAATTAGTAAACTTGTTGTTACATATAATGTGCACATTCCAACAAAAAATGTGCACATAAATTCAACTGAAATTACAAAAGCACCAGACACATTTTTGTACAAAGTTTAAACGTCCGAAAGAAACTTAACTACCACAAAAGTAAGTATCATATTCAACAACAGTCTTACTCATCAAAATATCAACTAAACCACTGCAGATTGAGATTAATCCAGCTGAATTACCACACTGTTCTCTTTTCCTGCAGCTCCAACTGATTGTAAGTCTCCCAATCTCTCGTTCTTCTTCCTTTTTCGCGCTTGCAATCTGGCCGCTCTATCTGTAATTTTAGAACCTAGCCAAAATGTAGAAAAAGTCATAATCTTATTCAAAATCTCCAGTGTTCTCTTCTTCTTGTTAGAAAAGAGTCTATCATTACGCTCCTGCCATATGCACCAAATAAGAGCACAAATGGTAACATCTCTTTCCATCTTGCAGTCCTTATTTCCCCCGGCAGTCCAATTAATCCACACTTCCTTTAAGGATTTCTCAAAAAATTGAACTGAATAGATCTCCAAAGTGAGAATATAAACTCACATTCAACAAACAGATGAGTATGACTCTCTTCAGCTTTAGAACACAAAACACAATTCAGCTCTAAATGAATTCCTTTTTTAGCCAAAATATCTTTTGTATTTAAACTTTGCCTTAAAGCTAACCAAACCATAAGTTTCATTTTTAAAGGAATGGAAAGCTTCCAAATGTCTACACAGTCAGAACGTAAACCTCCATCAATAAGAAATTGATAGAAATATTTAACAGAGAAAGTACCATTTGCTTCCCATAACCAAATTCTATTGTCTTCTTTTTGATCAAAAATTATATCCTTGATAAGATTCGGTAAATTCAAAAACTGAAAAACCAAACTTCCTGTCAATTGCCTCTTGAACTTAATATCTCATATCCATGTGTTATTCCTTTTTTTCCTCAGACTGCTAACAGAAGCACAAGGAGAAGAAGTGATAATAAAGAGAGATGGGAATAGAGAAGCAATGGTATATGAGTTTAACCATTTATCAAGCTAAAATAAAGTATGTTTTCCTTCTCCCACCTCCACATGAGTACTGCATAAGAAACTATCAACATTAAGAAAAAGATTTTTCCAAAAGTGAGATAACTGCCCTCTACTTGAATGAAAAAATTATGTCCAATCTTTTCTTTCAAAATATTTATAAAAGATGATCTCTTCCCAAAGCACATGTTTATCCTCAAACCATTTCCAAAACCATTTCCCTAACAAAGCTTTGTTCATAATTTTTCAGGTTTATAATTCCCAGTCCACCAAAAAGCTTAGGTCTACATATCTCCTCCCACTTGATCAAATTTGTACAACTCTTGTGATCTAAAGATCCAATCCACAAAAACCTTCTTCTCATCCTATCAATTTTATCAATAACCCATGAAGGGAATAAGAAAAAGGATAACCAGAAATTAGGCATTGAAGATAGAACTAAGTTAATTAAAACTAGTCTACCCCCTCTAGACAATGTTTTGCCTTTCCACAAAGCCAGCATTCTCTCAATTTTTTCAATCAAGGGAGACCAATCATCTTTTTTAATTTTCCAGGTCTCAAAGGAATCCCCAAATAAGTAATAGGAAAGCTCCCACTTTTACAATTCAACATAGTGGCCAAGCTTTGTTGTAAAGAATCATTATTCTCAAGAGCTATAAGAAAAATCTTGTTAAAACTTATTTTTAAACCAGAAGCAAGTTCAAAACAGTATAAAATCAGCTTTAAAACTGTCAGCTGTTCTTTTTTATTTTTTCAAAATATCAACGTATCATCTGCATATTGTAGGCAACAAACTTTGTGAGTCATATTAGGAGGACCTAGACCTTCAATTTAGCTGAGAATCAACTGCAAGATTCAACATTCTGGTGAAAGAATCAGCTGCTAGGACAAAAAGAAGAGGTGACAGAGGATCTCCTTGACGAACACCTCTTTTGGACATAATCCACCTCCCAGTCTTACCATTAACATTAATGGCAGACATACCCCCATTTAAACACAAATTGATCCATTTTATCCATTTAACACCAAACTTTTTTGCCTTCAACAACTCTACAATAAAATCTCAATCCAACATATCATAGGCTTTCACAAAATCTAATTTTAATAAAATTCCTCCTCTTTTTTTATTCTGAAAGCAATCAGAAATAATCTCCTGGGCTGCAGCCACTCCATCAAGCAAAAATCTGTGTTTGATAAAACCAGATTGGACAGGATCAATAAGCCATTCCAATTTAGCATTTAATCTATTTGTCAAAACTTTGGTAATCACTTTAAAAATAACATTTAGTAGACTGATAGGTCTATAATCATTAACTGTGATAGCCCTCATTCTTTTTTGGAATAAGCACAATATGGGCATAATTGAGCCTATTGATTTCCAACTTACCCTCAAAAAACTCCTTAAACAACTTCATAATATCTACTTTCAC
The DNA here is from genome assembly GCF_001876935.1 of Asparagus officinalis. NCBI lineage: Eukaryota > Viridiplantae > Streptophyta > Magnoliopsida > Asparagales > Asparagaceae > Asparagus > Asparagus officinalis. The sequence goes on from NC_033803.1 coordinate 22,574,250, forward strand.
CGTATCCCAAAAAACTTGAAAAAATAAAGCAGGAAATCCATCTGAACCAGGGGATTTATCCCCATTCATATCAAATACTGCTTTATAAACTTCCTCTTCAGTAAAAGGAGTTTCAATATCATTAGGACCCCATTCAACTACAGGGAAAAGCTTATTCCACTCAAGCTGACATCTATGAGGCTCTCTCTGTCCAAAAATCTTTTCATAATGATTTGAAAAAATTTGAGCTATTCCTTCTTCAGAACTCACCACCACATTATCTACAGAAATTGACGCAATCAAATTATTCCTTTTCCTACCATTAGCAATTTTATGGAAATATGCAGTGTTATTATCCCCTTCTTTTAACCAATGTGCTTTGGATCTTTGCTTCCACATCTGTTCCTCTTGCATCAAAATCTCATTCAATTGCATGGAAATATCATTTTTTTAATCAATTCATCATCCTCCAAATCTCTATTTTCCTCTAATACTTCCCATTCTAAAAGACTATCCAACAAGTCTTTCTTTTTTTGTTTAACACTATAAAAATTGGAATGAACCCATTGCTTGATGCATTTTCTCATGAATCTCAACTTACCAACAATATTCTTAGCAGCATATGAACTTTTTGGTGCACACTTCCACCATAAAGGAACACCCTTCTTAAACTCCTCAGATTGTAACCAATTTTTTTCAAATCTGAAACTTTTAACATAATTTTGATTATCTCCACAATCAAAACTAATTGGAGCATGATCAGATAATTGACTGTAAAGACCTTGTTGTCTGGAAAAAGGAAATACATCTTCCCATTCAGAGTTGAAAAAAACTCTGTCCAATCTAGCCATAGAAGGCAATCTTCTTTTATTAGTCCAAATAAATTGTCTCCCATGTAAAGGACTATCAATCATCTCTAACTCATTGATAATCTCATTAAACTCTTTCATTTCTTTCCTATGAATAGCTTTACCCTTTCTTTCAGCAGCATTAGCAGTAACATTAAAATCACCCACCACAACCCAAGGACCTGAGAAAATATTTTTGATATTTCTAAGCTCCTGCCAAAAAAGAGCTCTCTCATTGTTACTATTTGGACCATACACTGAAGAAATATTCCAAACGAAACCATTTCTCTTATTTTGTAAAACCACAGTCAAAACAAACACTCCAGAATACTCCTGCAGCATCTTCCATTTATTACTATTCCAACCAATCAAAATCCCACCAGAAGCACCAATAGAGGGTAAACAAACCCACTCAAACACATTACCTCCCAGACTATTTAAAATTTTCTCATCAACACAACTCAATTTTGTTTCCTGTAAACAAATTATTTCAAGTTTATTTAACTGACAAAAATCTTTAACTCCAAATCTTTTGATACTCAAACCAAGCCCTCTCACATTCCATGTAACCAACATATGCAGTAAAATCAAACTCCTCAAACACAAATAAACAGAGACTACTCAAAAGTAGCTCTCTCTTGCTCCATTTGCCTCACTTTTTTAAGGGATCAAAATCCCCTTGAGGTTCAAGATTAATGGCACAATTTGAAGCAAATCTTTTTAACTGCTTATCAGAACAGACATCAAAAAGAATAGGAATAAAAGAAGAACCCAAAGAAGAAGAACTTTCACCTGAAGAAGCTCCATGAGAACTTTTGTCAGAGTCTTTCAAAGCAGCTCTTGACGTAGCTCTGTCCAAAGCAGTCATAGGTTCATAATCTACAAACCTAGAGCATCTTCTAACATAAGCAACTTTAGAGCTAAGACTAGGCTCTGTAGGAGGTAAGGAATTCAAAGGTTGAATAATTGGAAAATCTTCTTCTCTTTATGTTCCTTCCTCATTGTTGTAAAACACTGGTAGCCAATTTTCCCCATCAATATTTTCACTAACCATAAGAGATTTACTGTTAAACTCTTCAACTGCAACATTTTCTTTTATCTCCTGAACTACATTGTCTTCACAAAGCAGCTCTTGACGTAGCTCTGTCCAAAGCAGTCATAGGTTCATAATCTACAAACCTAGAGCATCTTCTAACATAAGCAACTTTAGAGCTAAGACTAGGCTCTGTAGGAGGTAAGGAATTCAAAGGTTGAATAATTGGAAAATCTTCTTCTCTTTATGTTCCTTCCTCATTGTTGTAAAACACTGGTAGCCAATTTTCCCCATCAATATTTTCACTAACCATAAGAGATTTACTGTTAAACTCTTCAACTGCAACATTTTCTTTTATCTCCTGAACTACATTGTCTTCAGAGATGATAAGAGACAAAGAGACATTCAATTCCACCTCAACCTCTGTTCTCTTATTATTATCACCATTCACAACTTGATCCACCAGAATTTCATTTTCAGATATCTTCATTTGTTCTGAAACTTGCTCAGCTTCACTATCTTTTGAAAATTTATTTTCCCAACTTCCCCACACAGACTTTTTATTTTGATAAAACGATTTGGCTTCATTCCACAATCTGGCAGCTGGAGAATCCCATGGATTATTCCGTAAGTCTTGTCTAACAGTCCATGAATTATTACCAGAAGAACCAGATCCACTATCCTTTCTCCCTTTAAACCATTTATCCTGATAAGAACTCTGATTATTATCATCTATATGATCCACTTTCTGTTTTTTCTTATCGACTTCAACACTTTCACCCATAATCGACATAATAGAAACTTCAACATTATACTGATTTTTATCTTCAAAACTTTAGGAATATCAATATAATCTAAACACCTGACTAACATGTTGGCCTTCTTGTTTTGATGATGTTTAACAAACAATTTACCACTAATGTTGTTTGTCTAGTATTTGTGTTTTCCTATTTATTATAGACAAACAACGTCGTTGGAGGATGGATGGAATAGAGCTTTAACGATCATATCAAGAGGAAGTTGGCGGAATTGTGGAGTGAAGCAACGTACAATTCAAAGTTAAAGATTAATGTTGGGAACATGGTTAATGTTACAATATCTCTTGTATTTTGATGATAACAAATCATTGTTTATCTAACATATTTTACTGCAGATTTAAGATATACATCTCAAAGCAACAATCAAGATATTAAGGCTATATCAAAGACAAGATTTCAAAGATCAAAAAGATGAAGTTAATCAAGTCACTTCGCGCTTCAAGAAGAAAATATACTTTACAAGAGTGATGCAATTTTGTCTTTTCTTTTAGAATCTTTGTACAAGCCTTGATCACACACACAACACACTAATCACTTAGAAAATCATAGAAAATATTCTAAGTATAATCCTAAGTCTAATCAACGAATGAATAACATTTTAAACTATTGAAAATATGTATAACATAGTTTCTGGCCGACCAAAGAAATGTCTGGTCGACCAGATATAATAACCAGATACAGAGATTCAGAAATTTCTCTGTCTGGTCGACCAGATTGGGAGCCAATTCTTCCATTTTGGCAGACTGTAGATTCCGCTCGTTCTCAGTCTCTCTTTCTTCAGAATATGAACGTTTTGTGAACGTTTTTGGCAGTTATTTTTGAATATTTTTGAACGAAAATTATACCTATAAATAGGTGTTAAGTTCTGAAAATTGATATTAGAATTCCTTTCTATAAACTTGAGTTTTTCTTGACTTCTTAAGATCATTTCTGAAGAGAAAAACTAAGTGAAATTTTCAGTTTTGTTCTTGATAAAAGTTCCATTACTCTAGAACAAAAACCATCCCTATAGCCTATTGTAAGTCACTCACATCTACACATCAAGGCTTATAGGAAGAGAAAGAGTTGTACCATTTTGTTTCAGTTTGATAATCTCTTGAAAGAAGAGATTGTTGTGGCATTGGCAATTGAAGATTGTCAAGGTTGTACGGTTTGCTTGCGGGTTGCAAGTGCTTGCGGTTTTGCAAGTGGAAATAGTGGAGAAATCTCAAGCGAGGCTTGGGGACTGGATGTAGGTCTGGAGGACCGAACCAGTATAAATCCTTGTGTTTGCGTATGCAATTTTCTGTGATTGTCTACACATTGGTTTGATCTTTCTTACTCTTTGTGATATTATTTTATTGAAATTTAAAGTTTCCGCATTAGATTTCATAAACACTATTCAACCCCCCCTTCTAGTGTTTGAATGCCATTGCAGCGATCCTTCAATTGGTATCAGAGCAGGTTGATCAAGAATAACAATGGCTACATCATCTACATCACAGTTCAAGGAAGGACATTCTACTCAAAGACCACCACTTTTCGATGGTTCCAACTACAACTACTGGAAGTGTAGGATGAAGATCTACCTTCAATCGATAGGATTCGATCTCTGGAACATAGTGGAGTCTGATTACAACAAGCCTACTACTCCATATTCTGAATGGACATTGGTGGAAAGGACAAATGCGAATCTTGACGCCAAGGCAATGAATGCATTGTTTTGCGCAATGGATAAGAATGAATTCAACCGCGTGTCTACTTCCAACACTGCACATCAAATCTGGCACACACTTGAGGTAACCCACGAAGGAACTTCTAAGGTTAAAGACTCAAAAATTTCTGTTTTAGTGCACAGGTTTGAAATGTTCAAGATGAAAGACAACGAGACAATTGGTGAAATGTTCACAAGGTTCACCGACATCATCAACTCCCTAATTGCGTTAGGAAAGGACTATACACAAGTGGAGATGGTTAGGAAAATCCTCCGGGCTCTTACTTCGGATTGGGAAAAGAAGACTACCGCAATAGAGGAAGCCAACGACCTCTCCACATTGACAGTAGAAAATTTGATAGGGAATTTGATGGCATACGAGGTGCAACTTGAAGATCGGAAAAAGGATAATGAAGATAAGAACAAGAAGGTTCTTGCTTTCCAAGCATCTACTGATGATGAGGATTCCGATGACGAAGAAGAGTTTGAAATAATCACACGCAAATTCAGAAAATTCTTGAAGAAAGGTAAGTTCTCTTCTAGTAAATTCAAAGATACTAACAAAGTCACTTGTTTTGGTTGTAATAAGCCAGGACACTACAAGAAAGATTGTCCCCTACAACAAAAGTTAAAGTCGAAGTCTTCTAACAATTTCAACGGGTTCACAAAGAACAAGAATGAACAAGTGAAGAACAAAAAGAAGAAGGCTTTGTCGATAACATGGGATGATAGTGACCAGTCATCTTCAGATGAAGAAGAGGAAAAAGAAGATCATCAAGCGAATATGTGCTTTATGGCAAATGAATCTGATGATGATCAAGTAAGTAATCATGATGAGTTACTTGACGCATTTAACGAATTATTTTTGAAATACAAGCAACTAAATTCTTCTTTTAAAATATTAAAAAATGAAAATGAAAATTTGAATAACACTTTAGTCTCTCCTTATGCTTCACAAATAGAAGATCTTAAAGAGAAGAATAAAGAGTTATTTTCTGAAAATTACAAGTTATCTAGTCACAATCAACTTCTTAAAAAAGAATGTGATTTCTTTAAAGTTCGTATTTCAAATTTGGATGATAATGTTAAAAGTCTTAAAACCAAATATGAAACTATATTAATGAATGTAGGTAAATTTAACAAAGGAAAAGAGAATCTAGATAATCTACTTTCTTATCAATTACCTGCTAAGAGTAAACAAGGATTAGGATATGTTTCTAACTCCAGTAATGAGAAAACATACTCTTCTATGCAAAAGAAAAATTATGCTTATTTATATTCTAAATTTGTGAAAAGTAATTATCATGCACATAGTGATACATCTATGCATGCTAGTTCTAAGGTATTTTCACATAATGATAGAAAAATGCATATGAAGAAAGTTGCATGTAAGAATATTTTAAAATCCAACTACATTTGGGTTCCTAAAAATGCATGTTTAAGTGATAGAAAGATATACTTATCAAATTACAAAAAGGATATTTGTGATTCTAAAAACTATCTTTCATACAATGTAGGTAAACCAAATTCTTATTGGGTTTGGTTTCCTAAATGCTAATCTCATGGACCCAAAAGTTAAAGGGTACCAAAACATATTTCTTTTATTTTGCAGGTACCTAATAAAAGGGAAACATGGATTTTAGATAGTGGCTGTTCCAAGCACATGACCGGGAACAAGGACTTATTTTCTTCCATACAATTTAAAGATGGAGGAACTGTTACCTTCGGTGACAACAACAAGGGTCAAGTGGTAGGAATTGGAACGGTCGGTATGAACTCTAAAACTCTTATTAATAATATGTTTGATATGTTTGCTTTTGCTAGTTATTAATGAACAAGTATGTTTGCTTTTGCTTAATGAATTTTATTTTTAGCAAATATTCTTGTTATTTATCTTGGTTAACATAAGAGAAATGTTTCATAAATTTTTGAACTCATATTTTAGTTCTTCTAACCAATTCTTAAATAACTACTTGATGGTTAGTCTCTAATAACTACTTCCATGGTTATAAATAGAGAAATATTTCTTCTTAAACAACATAATACATTCAATATGACTCCCATAGAAAACTTAATTTTCATTGCAAGCTTATGTCTTCCTATTTGGATGGGAGATGTAATGGACTATGTGCATAATCTTGAAGATTTATTTGAAGTTTTAGGCCATGTTGAAGAAATATTAGGTTGTATTGAAGAAATGTATTAATTGTTTCATTATTTATTATTATCTCCCTTTCTATTCTTCTTTTTGTTAATGACAAAGGGGGAGATATATTAGAATATTGAAATATTGACAACTATTGCAATATTGAATATTGACATGTATGCATTGTTATACAATATTAGGATTACTAATAAGTGCTATTTTTTGTGTGTTAAATTAACATGTATGCATTGTTGCAGGGGAAGTAAGTATGTTATTAAAGTTTTTTAATATTATTTGTCATCATCAAAAAGGGGGAGATTGTTGGGAACATGGTTGATGTTACAATATCTCTTGTATTTTGATGATAACAAATCATTGTTTATCTAACATATTTTACTGCAGATTCAAGATATACATCTCAAAGCAACAATCAAGTTATTAAGGCTATTTCAAAGACAAGATTTCAAAGATCAAAAGATGAAGTTAATCAAGTCACTTCGCGCTTCAAGAAGAAAATATACTTTACAAGAGTGATGTAATTTTGTCTTTTCTTTTAGAATCTTTGTACAAGCCTTGATCACACACACAACACACACTACTCACTTAGAAGATCATAGAAAATATTCTAAGTATAATCCTAAGTCTAATCAACGAATGAATAACATTTTAAACTATTGAAAATATGTATAACATAGTTTCTGGCCGACCAAAGAAATGTCTGGTCGACCATATATAACTGAACCAGAAACAGAGTCAGAAAATTCTCTGTCTGGTCGACCAGATAAGGACCTGGTCGACCAGAGGCCCCAGACTCGGACAAAAATTCCAGAATTTCTCTGTCTGGTCGACCAGGCCTCAATATGGTCGACCAGACAGCCATTCTAACAGCTATATTTTTCAAATGAATATGAACGTTTTGTGAACGTTTTTGGCAGTTATTTTTGAATATTTTTGAACGAAAATTATACCTATAAATAGGTGTTAAGTTCTGAAAATTGATATTAGAATTCCTTTCTATAAACTTGAGTTTTTCTTGACTTCTTAAGATCATTTTGAAGAGAAAAACTGCATGAAAATTTCAGTTTTGTTCTTGATTAAAACTCCATTACTCTAGAACAAAAACCATTCCTATAGCCTATTGTAAGTCACTCACATCTACACATCAAGGCTTATAGGAAGAGAAAGAGTTGTACCATTTTGTTTCAGTTTGATAATCTCTTGAAAGAAGAGATTGTTGTGGCATTGGCAATTGAAGATTGTCAAGGTTGTACGGTTTGCTTGCGGGTTGCAAGTGCTTGCGGTTTTGCAAGTGGAAATAGTGGAGAAATCTCAAGCGAGGCTTGGGGACTGGATGTAGGTCTGGAGGACCGAACCAGTATAAATCCTTGTGTTTGCGTATGCAATTTTCTGTGATTGTCTACACATTGGTTTGATCTTTCTTACTCTTTGTGATATTATTTTATTGAAATTTAAAGTTTCCGCATTAGATTTCATAAACACTATTCAACCCCCCTTCTAGTGTTTGAGTGCCATTGCAGAGATCCCACAATTAAGTTCAAGATTCATTCGCGAGATTACCAAGTAGAGCTTATTGAAGACCAATCAAGCTTGGGTAACTTAGTTTAGGATTTATATTATGTGTGTTAAGTACGTTAAGCTCAATATCTATACACACACATTATGTTGGTTTTCATATATATATATATAGTGATATATATATATATATATATACATATGTTTTTGGTTTTATAGTTTTCGGGCTTATATATGAAAAAATGCATAGAATTAGAAAATACTATTTTGTTTCATGCTTATATGTATATATATATGATTTCATCTTTAACGAGCTTATATTTAATGAAATCATATTTAGTGTTTTGAATACATCGCATAGAATATGCAATTTTGTGAAAATATTGTATTCTTAGTTTGTAGACTTGAATATCAGTTTATACATGTTTTACTAAGTCTATAAAAACATTTCACAAAGTTTCAAAAGTTGGTTTATGTCAAAACATCAAAATTCAAGTATCTCATATTTTCATGTTTTGGACTAGTTTGTAAAATGATGATATTTTTCATTTGGGAAGTCCTTTTTCGAAACCAGTCATTGTAGCATGTTTATTATCATGTCTACAATCATTCCCCAAAGTTTTACATTTTTTAGAATTTATTTGATATTTTTAAACAGCACTTTAAAATCAGCAAAACAGTTTTTTGAATATGTCAGTTTTCGGTCGACCGAACCTTTTCTGAGCTGTCTTCTGGGGACTTTTCTGTCTTTTTGCTTGGGGTTTTTGGCTGAGTTGTGAGAGGGTATAAATACCCCATTGCCTTCAACTCTTAAGAAAATCTAAGAAGTTTTTAAAACAAATTTTAAACAAGGGTTTAAAGTGTGTTTAAGGGTTTGTTTTGTTTGTGAAGAAGTTTTCACAAGTGGAGGAGATCATCTTCTTGTTTGGGCTTCAATCTCCATCTCTCCATCTTGTTATTCAGAGAAGAATCTCTAAACTCATTTCTAGCTATTTATTATTTTGTTTATAATTTCTATATGCTAGATTTTAATTGAGTTTAGTTTTGATTTTGATTTCACTCATTGTTTACACACACCCACTTGAGCTTATTGTATTTGCATTCATAATATATTAGGGTTGTGAGAGTTGTAACATTGAGTGTGGGCTTTTATTGTGTTCTCATCCATATTAGAGAACAATTTATATTTGTTACATTGTGAGATTGTTAGGTTTTCGGTGAGCTAGAAACCGAGTGTGGTGTGAAAGTTTTCGGTGAACTAGAAAACCGATTGTGAGGAGTGACGTTGATCGGTGAGCGTTGAAAACCGATACTGTGAGGTGTAAACGTTATTCGGGTGAACGTAGAAAACCCGGTTGATAGTGGATTTCTCCCCGGGAGTGGGGAGCGGAGACGTAGGACGGAAGGTCCGAACTCCGTGATCATATTGCTTGTTTGAGTGTGCTTTGGCGTTCATTCATATTTATGTTCATATCTTATATCGCCATTGTCATTAGCTCATTATCTATATCATCCACTATCTAGTTCACATTGTTTACCCTCGTGTTAGTTTATATATCATTGCATATATATATCTATCATATAGGATATATCTCATTGTTCATATCGCTTATGCTAGCTTACATATCTTGTTGTATTTCATACTTGCTAGGATAACATATTAATTAATTTTAATTGGCATTTAATCGGATTAGATTAGCATAAGACCCTAATCACCCCCCCTCTAGGGTCTAACATAACACAACAGCATCCACAAACTCTGAAGCAGCATTTGTCAGCGGATCAAGATCAACTAAATCAGCAAAAGGCTTCACCATCAAATCAAAGGATTCTCTATTCCATAAATGAGGAGGAACATGTTTCAATTTGATCCACACCTGAGAATTTCTCTTTTCCACCACATTTCCTTCCCAAGCATTCCATCTTCTAAACTTGATTTTATAAGATCTTAGGGATATAACTCCCATTTTTATCAGATCCTCCATTTGCCTCCACGGCTGAATTTTAACTAAAACTTCTCCATTAGTAAAAAGTCTCACATCCCAATGTTTATTTACTAGAAAATAAGCTCTCAAATCTAGTTCCAGTCTTTCTAACGAGACATTACCCCCCTCCATAAAAGATATAATAGCAAAGTTTCTAAACTTTTGAAACGCAGAATTCACCTCTCCTTCAAAACGAAGAACAACAGAGGAAAAACGAGGACGATCACCTGAGATTTTCAGTTCAACCTCCAAATCCCCAAAATCTCTAGGCCCATGATCTTGACATTGGAACACATGTTCCTGTTCTTCAGTAACTGATGAGAGAGGTCTTTTCTCTTTATCTTGCTGTCTTAACTCCTGATTCCTTGAAGAAGATTGAACTGATGTCGTCCCCATTGCCAAGGGTTCAACCGACCAGCACCCCCACCAGAATTAGGGTTTTGACCAAAACTTCCCCCACCACCACGGTTTCCAAAATTACCTCCAGATCGACCACCCAAATAGCCACGTCCCCCAAATCCAGAACCTCTACCATTACCACGACCTCCAGCTTCAAATCGAGAACAATTCTTAGCTTCATGCCCAACTTCTTGACATCTGAAACATACAATCGGATCTCTACAATCTTTTTGCCATGTGTTTCGATCCTCCACAACGAAAGCACAAACTATTCCGTCTGATAAAATCAGCAGAAAGATGAAGAAAAGGAGCAAATTTTTTGATCTGAGGCGATCTAGGGTTTCGTTTAACAACGCTAACCCAATCGCCTTTATTTATATCCACTTTTAACTCTTCTAGAGATCTGCACGATGGATCCAATCCCACCTAACCCTAACCCAGCCCCCTGTTAACCCTAGTATCCTCACAAACCCTAGTTTCCTCCAAAGCAGGCTTGGGCTTTGAAATGGGCTTTGAAAAAAAAGAATCAGAAATTAAAGATGGAAAAGCTTCACCCCAAATTCTTTGAGCCACAAAATTTGTTGTATCAATTGGCCCAATCAAATCCTTCGAATTAAACCCCAAATTTGCCATATTTTCCACTTTTTTTTATTTAATATGATATCAACCAAATTCACTCAATAATCTTTCTATCAAAAGAAAACTCAAACAAAAGAAACGAATCACACCAAGATCCAAAGAAAAACTGATACCTCCGATCTCTAGAAATTTCCTCTTTTTTTTAATTCATATGAACTCAACAAAATTCACTCAAAAAATCCTTATACCAAAAGGAAGAATCAAACAAAAGAAACGAATCTCACCAAGATCCAACAAAAATCAAACAAAATGAAGAAAATATAATACCTCCGACTGCTAGGGTTTTTTTTAGATCAGCAAGTGCCAAAATTGCACCCAAAACTAGGGTTCTTCTTGCAAAATTGTGTTTGTGCCCCAATTTGTTCAACCTACCAACTTTCAAGTCGAATTCATGCAAAAAGGCCAACTTGTTATTATGTGAGTACATTATACATATAAAACTCAAAACCTGCAGCCTTCCTAAGGTATCATTCCACCAGCATGCACGAGTCCTCAAATACCTCTTAAAATTTCAATTTACTTATTTTGCCCCTGAAACTATATTTATGGTCTCAATGTGGTTATTATGGAACTCTACAGTCAAATATTTAACAGATTAAAGGCATGCCAATTTTTTGATATTTTTTTTAGTTTATATCATTTTTTCAAACTAAAAAAATATTTTTAATTACTTCTGCCCGAAAAAATTTACCCTCTAATCCTTTCATGAATTAAAAAGTTATATTTTACATTAGAAAGAAAAACAAGAAATGCCAAAAAAAGAAACTAACACATCATTAATCTATTGAATATCTGTCTGAATGCTCACAAAATAATCATATTGGGCAGATAAACATAGTTTAACGGGGAAACGAGCAAATTGATACTTTAGGAGGCAACTTGAAAGTTCATTAACACTTTAAGAGGGACATGATCATTTTGTCGAAAGAAATGTAGTAGAGCTTTTCAGGTTGATTTAGACTTTGAATGGTTCAAGGAATATGCTAATTGTACTATATTTCTTATACTACTTTTATACTAACACCGACAAATATGTGGGGTCTTTTTAAAAAAAAAATTACAATTGGTGTGTTTGGAAGTTTTTGTTAGGAGGGTAGAGAGGGAAAGGGGAAGAGAAATGCAATATTAACCTTGTTTGGGAGTTTTTGTTAGGAGGGTAGAGAGGAGGAATGAAGGGGAAAAGAAGGGG